>NC_058116.1:33295000-33615000 GCF_914725855.1 Thunnus albacares | reverse complement strand
CCGGGGAGGAAGTGCCGACTTTGAATGTTGTGTTTACACAACTGACTAATCCTGCGTAGTATGCCTTTAAGTAGAGCACTTGAGTAAATGTACTTAGTTACTGTGTGAGAAACAGAGCTCTACATGAAGACCAGCAGAAGAAGAAGAGGCGGCACGATGCAGAGCGGTCACTAGAGTTTATTTGAGGGGAAACAGCATCACGTTTTCTTCTGTACAATATTCAACAATCACCTCCAACAGAAGCCCTCAAACTGCCCACAGACAGTGAACGCACCACGCTGCCCAGGAGAATAATCAGGGGTTTAATTGGAATAAATCAAACAGGAATTTATTGGTTTTCATGTGAAATATCAAACAGTAGAGTCGTCCTGCAGCAGCAAACAAACATCACATCCAGCTGAAACTTTAAACATCTGTTGACCAACATTTCAGTTTAATTCAATCTTTGCTCCTTGTTTTCTTTCAGTAATAATCATGTAGTAAGTTCATATCTGCAGCCGCTCACAGTGACGTCAGATATCAACTTGATGAGTACAAAGTTTTTTATGTCTGATAGAAATGACGGACAGACCGACGAAAACTAATAAACTGGAGTTACATTCATTCATCTGTGAGGACGCTTCAACTGTTTTTACTGAACAACTGAACCATTCGAGGAGCCGACGACTGAATCCACTAAAATAAAAGGAAACAGACTTCCTGTCGGATGGTTATCAAAATAAAAGGACTGGGCTACAGACTCTTTATGGGTCATATGATGATATCCTTAAATATGCACAACAATAATTTATGAAATTCAAACTCAACTCATTATTATGAGTTTTTTATTATTCATATTCTCAAATCAACACTTCACTTCCTTTTCATTTATTAAAGAAGTTTTTATTATTTTATTTTCCTTTTTTCAAAAGTCAGTTTTTATTTCATTTTTTTCCAGTGAAACTCTAATTCACACACTGATGGTGCAGCTATCAGTAGAAATTTGGGGTTCGGTATCTTGCCCAAGGACACTACAACATGTGGACTGGAGAAGCCGGGAATCAAACCGCCGACCCTCTGATTAGTGGATGACCCGCTCTACCTCCTGAACCACAGCCGCCCCAGTATGTAGAAGTATATCTCGAGGCCATTGGCTGTAATCATATAAGCTGATACATTGACCAATCACAGATCATTTCTCTGTTCTCTGGAACTATAATAGATCAGGTTTGCTCTTTGTTCGTTGAGACAAGCTGATGCAAATCTTTGTGTGTTCTGTCTCCTTATTGTACAATAATAATTTATAATCTTCAACCCAGCAGTGTTTTGGATATTATTTCATATGTGTGTTTAATGTTTCCAGACGATTTCCACAACAATATACATACATACATATATGTGAGCTCACTGTAAAGTCACCAAACCTGCCAGATATTAGATATTAAGTCCCTGTAGGAATATTATATCAGGAATAATATAATATTAGGAATATTATAGGAATATTTCAGCATGCAGGGTTTGAACCATACAGTGAGTGAAGTAGTTGCTTTATATTGATTGTTGTTGATGACCTGCTTTATTTTTGTGTACAGTCCTGTTGAATAATAGAAGCTGTGATGAAACAGCTCAGCCGTAGGCTTGTAGAGGACAGTCACTGCAAATGTACGCAGGTCAACAGGTGGCAGAAATGCTGCTACTTTGAGCCCAGCAGAGGGCAGTGTTGACTGTGGAATGGTTCAGTGTCAATAGTCTAATACAGTGTGGAGGAGGATGCATCATGTTTATTGATATTAGATTATAATGTCTCACAGGTTATTACCATGTTGGTGCTTGTTATATATGTATATAATGCTACCAGCTTAGATCATTATTTTATACTTTTTATTCTCTCCACTTCAGTTGAAAGTGTGTGCTGACTGTGTGGCAGTGATAAATAAAGTGTTCAGAGCTTCAGTGGCATCCTCTTGTGTTTCTAACTGGACATGTTGCAGTGGGACAGCATGTCTAACCACTATGAAGTGATGGTGGTGAACTCATTAAGCCACTTCAACAATAGAAGACATCATCAATAATACTGATTTAAGTCAAGCAGATCAGTTTATTCAACCCTGAAATATCACTTTACTGTCAGAATATTGTTCAAGAATTTTACTGATGTTAGATAATGTAAAGTATATTCACTAAACCTAAATATACATCATATATAAAACACCAAATATAATAATAATAATAATAATAATGATAATAATAATAATAATAATGATAATAATAATAATAATAATAATAATAATAATAATAATAATAATAATAATAAACATAACAAGGTGCTTTACATGGAAAAACTAATTAAAAAATTAGCACTACAAACAAATAATATCATTAAATAATAGTACAGAAAATGAATAAAATAAGAATAAAATATTGTTTGTTTGTAAAGCAGGTTTACCCAAAATACACAGTCTGTGGTTTGCAGCAATGATTTGTGTCTGTTTTAAATGTATTAATACTAATTAAAAGATAATTGTAGTTCGTCAAGTGCAGTTGTTTCTTATGGCGGATATTTTTGGTCATAATTAAAATTAAAGTGAAAATGCAAAAAAAAAGTTAATTTAGTTATTTCTATTTCCATTCAAGCTTTACCATTTCCCATTTTAAGTTTCAATTTGATGTTTCCCTTTTGTTATTTCATTTTTAATTTCATCATTTCCATTTAATTTTTTTTCATTGTCACTTTACACTTTCAAATGACCATTTTACATTTTACATTTTCTTTTTAAGGTTAATTATGCAGTTAGTTATTATTAATTATTATTCCTGGTAGTGTTATAGAATAATTATCTTTTTAATTTTATCTCTTTTAATTTTCTGTTTGGACTTTTAATTTTAATTTGTCTACAGACACTTTACAAACTCTCTACAGACACTCTACAGACTCTTTACAGACACTCTACAGACTCTCTACAGACTCTTTACAGACACTTTACAAACTCTCTACAGACACTCTACAGACTCTTTACAGACACTCTACAGACTCTCTACAGACTCTCTACAGACTCTCTACAGACACTTTACAGACTCTCTACAGACTCTCTACAGACTCTACAGACTCTACAGACTCTCTACAGACTCTCTACAGACACTTTACAGACTCTCTACAGACTCTCTACAGACTCTACAGACTCTACAGACTCTCTACAGACTCTCTACAGACACTCTACAGACTCTTTACAGACACTCTACAGACTCTCTACAGACTCTCTACAGACTCTCTACAGACACTCTACAGACTCTCTACAGACTCTCTACAGACTCTCTACAGACACTTTACAGACTCTCTACAGACTCTCTACAGACTCTACAGACTCTACAGACTCTCTACAGACTCTCTACAGACACTTTACAGACTCTCTACAGACACTTTACAGACACTCTACAGACTCTCTCACACCTGAACCTTTATTCTTCGTCCTGTATTCGTTCATTCACTCCTCCTCTATAACAGACTCATTAGTTTACTCTGCAGTGAAGTGAACTGAGATTTCACACACTGATCAGGTTGCTTCATCACTCACAGCTTCAGAGTTGCACGATCAATGTTCGCATCTATAAAATGTGACACATTGCATTGTGGGATTGTTGGCAGACAGTAGTGTTCATGAGGCTTCATGTAGAGGATACATTTACACACTCAGTGAGTTCAGACACTCAAATAAAAAGGTGGACAGTAAATAGAGTTAATTCTACAGTAAATGCGGAGGGATCTGAGACACCAGGTTCTCCAGGTTTAGTTTTGACCTCCACCATCCTCGTCTTGACAAATGGAGAGAACCATCACATTCTGTAGAGTAAGGTTTTAATATTTGGCTGATTTTTAGTCATTCACATCATTATGAATGTCAGTGTGAATTTGAACGAGGTTTTCTAACTTTAGCATCAAAATATGTAGACTGATGAAGACCTTAACAAGAGGAGTGTGATCATACATTGATCTGTGGATTTACAGTTCTGAAACTTGTACTTGAATAGGAACATAAACATGTGCATAGAATCAAAACGTAGAGGTTAAGATTTGAATAAATAGTAATAATAAGTCTTGAGCCTTTGTTTAAAAGAACTGAGAGTTGCAGCAGACCTTCTGTTCAGATATGTGGAGCATAAAAACTGAATGCTGAAGTTCAAGTACTGTGGAACCAGAGAAGCTAATATCAGGAAATGCACTGGGAACTAAAAGTACATTTTGTGCATCCTGTTTGTGTTTCCATCTCATCTGAGGAACCAGGTAGATGACTTGATTTGTGCATTTTAACGTTAGAGATTAAAGCTGAATGCTTCACGCACAAAAACAATGATCTGTTTCATCTTTGTTTACTTAAAGAATCACCACAGATCTACATCACAACAACATACATTTCAATAAGAAGACAATAATGCTGTTGACTACAAACATTTGAAATGCTTTTTTTATTCAGTCAACATGAAAACACTTTAAAGGTTCACAGCTGCTCACTTCTGATGTGTCAAATCTAATAAAACAAATCAACATTTTCTTTCTTTTAATCTGTAAATTCATGTTAGTTCTTCATGCTTCAAAGATATTAGATGATCATAATTAGTCTTTTTATTTATTTCCAAACAGACAGAAACATCTTCAGGCTGAAGTTAAAATTGTTATTGAATATAAATATGAAACAGCAACATTAACAAGAAACACAGAATGATATTT
This sequence comes from Thunnus albacares, assembly GCF_914725855.1. Classification (NCBI taxonomy): domain Eukaryota; kingdom Metazoa; phylum Chordata; class Actinopteri; order Scombriformes; family Scombridae; genus Thunnus; species Thunnus albacares. The sequence continues at coordinate 33,610,298 of NC_058116.1, read as the reverse complement.
GATTCTAGTTATATAATTGTATGAATTTACACACTGTGGCTGCAAATAATCATTTTCTTTATTAATAATGAATTGATTAGTGTGAAAGGAGCAAATCAGACTTCTGTTACACACACACACACACACACACACACAAACAATACTAACAGGAGATAATAATAATAATAATAATAATAATAATGATAATAATAATAATAATAATAACTTCATACAGCAGATAGATAAAGTTTAACAGGATCAACTTTATTAAACAAAGAACACTCAGGAGGAAGGGGTTTAATAAATGTGTATTTCTCTGCTTCTATAATTACTGAGTGTTTTAATGTAATGATGCTGCTGCTTTCCTTATTTCATTCTTGTTGTTGCTCAAAATGCAACTGTTAAGACCACGACCTCCATTTACTGTGTTTCTGTAATTCTTTCTGTATTTGAGCGACTGCCTGATCATTCTTTGGACAGGTCAGTAATCCGCTATTCGTCTCGTGGAAAAGAACGTGAACATCCAACACAACGTTGTCATACACGTCAGACCATCTTCTTCCATCAGTTGAATAGTCGACATCTCGGGTGTGATGCATCAGCACCAGGATCACAGGTTTCTGACCACAGGAGCCTGAAACACCAGAGAAGAACATGAGACTTCCTGTCCAGAGGAACCTGCAGGAGAACGTTCTCCTCCTTCAAATAAAACCATGACAGGAGTGTATGTTAGTGATTCTGGCACATTCATGACTTCAATAACTTATTCTTTCCTCTCAGTTTATTACATTTAAATGACTTCATGTGTCTCCTTCAAGTGTTCACTTTGTTTAGGCTCCTCACATATCAAACTGCTACAAGTTAAGATCCTTCAGTTACTGATGAAGACACAATGGAGCACAAAACAAAGTGTTTCTACTGCTAAACTAACGAGAAGAAGAATCTACATTCTTACCACAAGAGAAACTTCATCTGAGAAAATATCAGTGAAACAGTCTGATGATGTCATCAAAACAACAAGAAAACTGTTATGAAGAATCAATGTGGGAGATTTTTGTTGCTTCCTCAGACTTCTAAAGGAATATTAATATTGAACGATCACATCATCTTTAATATTCCAAGAAGAAGCTAAAGACAAATATTCTGTTAATATTTAGTGTTTAATGATAAAAACACATCCATGAATCTCCCTCCATCAAAATCCATCTCCTGAGTGTCAACAGGACAAATGACATGAAGTAAAAACACTGAATCAAAGAGCTTGAAATATTCATGTAAGGGGAACATTGAGTAATGTGACTATGAGGAATATTAAATGAAGGGAATTAAAGTTTCTTAGCTCAGTAATTAGTTACGTTCTGTTTTTCTGTGTGAGCACAAAAGCCTGAAATATTACAAATCTAGATTTTATTAAAATAGTATATTACTCATAAATAACACATTAAAGACACAAGATGAACTAATGTAGAGCAAATTAAATTAAATCCACTCGCCAGACAAATTAACTTCCTGCTTATTCTTTACGCCAACATGAAAGTGTTTTTAGAAACGTTTCTGATTCAGAACAGAAACTGTAGTTTTTATGCTCAGAGTCTATTTTTTTTAATCTGAACAGACAGCTGTTTAAATCACACACAGCTCCAGCTGTTCCTATGTTCTGAACTTATTATTGATATCTGTATTGATTGATCAGGACTCCCAGTGTGGCGGTAAACTGCCCAGTTTGACTGCAGGCAGATCAAATCAATAAATACAAACACTGTTGACTTCTTCATGAAAACTATGTTGGTTCTGATGTCTGCTGTCAGTCGGCCTGTGAAGACAGTTTGTCCTCTCAGCTGACGGACGGCTGAACGCAGGTTGGAGTCGATGTGGATTGAACGTTAGAGGTTTGCTGGTCGTTGAACCAGTCAGCTGACATTAGGCGAGAGGCGGAGTCTACCTGGACAGGTCACCAGTCAGTCACAGGGCTGACACACAGAGACAGAAAACCCTTCAGGCTCACACTCTCATCGATATTTAGAGTCAAAGCACCGAAGCTGCAGGAACCCTATTTGATTTTGATTTTGTTGGCGTTATTATTTTTATTCTGTTTCCGCTGATAAAAGCGTTTGTGCATCTAAAACCATAAATGAAGCAAAAGTGAAATTTCATGGGAAGGTAGTAGATCATATGAATCAGCTCCAGATTAAAAAAATGATCCATGTCAACCATAAGGGGGCGCTATAATGAAAGGCAAACATGTTTTGGGCCACAATTCGCTAAACGTACACGACACAATCAAGTACTTTACTTTTGTTTGCATGAAAAAACTCCACAGGGAGCTTTAAACTGTGGTTAATTCAGAGTAATATCCTGCTTAAAAACCTTCACGTTAATTGTTCATCTAAAGCTCCTTGTGGACTGCAGCAGCTCAGAGTGAAATTTGACTTTTGTGTTAAAATATTTTTGCTGATCTGACAGATGGAAACATGCTAACAGCAACATATCGGCCTGTTTGAACCAAGATGACGACAGAAACAAATAAAAGCATCAGGAGAGCAAAACCCCATCAAAGCTGATCAGATGTGCTGCTGTAATGTCAGCTACAGGTTGGTGCTGCTGTGTACTGCTGAATGTCCATCTCTGTTACAGACCAGATCCATGGTTCACTCATTTCATTCCCCACCTCCCCCTGTGATGTTCATCCTGACTGAAAGAAGCTTCAGACTCAACATGAACTCTGGTTCTGAGTGTTGATCTGCAGAATCTGATCTGAACATGATGTCTGAGCTGCACAGATTTCAGTCAGAACAAGTTAGAAACAACAAGTCTTTCCTTCACCTTTAATGTCTGTCATGGCTGCCTCCACATCTGATCCAACACGAGACGTGATTGGACAGAAGACGATAACGACGTGGCTTTCCTGCAGGTCTCCGGTGGTTTCCATGGTAACTGTCCATTTAATATTCTTCACTTTGTCCAGTAGGACTTGATGGGCTCCAAAGGTTTGACCAGTAACCACCGAGTACACCTTCACCTTGAAACCTGGACCCCATGAACTTGATGATGAAGATGAAGGTTTCTTTGCTGAAAGATGAAGACATTGTTAATATTTCTACATTTACAACATGAATGAAACCAGTAAAAAGACACTCACCTGTCTGTCTGGACTGTTGTGGCCTCTCCTGCTGGACTTTATTCCCTGAAGAGAAACAAAGTAGAATTCACTGTCTGTAAATGTTTTGACCTTCTGTCAGTCAGACAGTTACTGTTACTGGATGAAGGTCGAGTTTGATTCCTCTGTTTCTAACGTTGATTAAATGCTGTGTGAAACACGTCTGTACTGTAAGAACTGTGAAAAGAATCAAGGACTGAATGAACAGAAATACTACAAACATTTAACATTTTATGATTTCTTTGGAAGAACTTAATCAAACTGAAAAACAAACATTTGCAGGTTTACTACAGATAGCAGGAACAAAATGAAGCAGGGAAACAAATCTATTTTATCTTTGTTTGTTCATCTAAATCATCTGCTTCTAAACAATAAATAAAAACAGCAGCGTTATCTGGATCCACTATCATCTAGTTCTCTCTGTAACATTCACATACTCATGAATTCAGTGTGTATGTAACAGTATATTCAGAAGAGTCATGTGACTGTTTCTTCAGTGTTGAAGATATAAAAATGTTTTTAAATATATGATATATAACCTTTGTCAGATATGAGTTGTTTCAAAAGAGTAAAGTGATCCTGAAGACTCTGTGGGTCAGTTGGGGTCTTGTTGATGCAGTCGATCATCAAACGTTCAGCAGCTACAAAATGAACAGTTTGTGTGTTAATCACTTAATATTTTATTTGTATTATTGTTGTATTATAAGTATTTATATACAGTACAATCTGTAAAAACTGAAATAGAATACAAATAACAAACAATAATTGTAAATAATTGAACATACATTTATAACATTCATCTGTCATCAAATCCTTCAGTTCCCATAGAGCCCGTAGAGGTCCCCTGGTTTCACTGGTTTCACTGGTTCCACTGGTTTCTCTGGTTCCATGTTCCGTGTTCCTCTGAAACAGTGAGCACATACACATACATGTAAACTCAGAGACAACAGCACACAGCAGAAAACTAGAACATGTTGTGACCACAAGGCTTCAGTATGTCGTGAACATGTTCATGGAGAACCTGTGAACCAAGTTTCATTTTATCATCATGTTATATTGTTACTGTAGCGCCCCCTGTGGCTGAATTACATCACATGTTACACACTGTGCAGTGCAGCTGTATGTACAACATCCCACATTTGTTTCAATTCTGCATTGAAGAGTTATGTCAAGTTCATCAGGTCAGTAACAGACAGAAGGAGTGAAATCCACAAACTAATGCATACGTTTGTTCAGGATCATCTAAATATGGTACAAACCAAATTATGTGAAGACTGGAAGAAATTTGCACATCTGTGATTTTTGACTTAACATGACACGTTACATTAATACAAAACTTTATTATTATTTATTGCACACTGCATATACTGTTTTACACTGTGAACATGTACATTTGATTTCATTCTCTTATATTTTACCAGTGTTCGGCAAGTTACTGAAAATTAGTAATTAGTTACAGTTACTAGTTGATTCTCTTAAAGAGTAATTGAATTACTTTACCAATTACTGCATATATAAAATAAAGTAACTTTTGCGTTACTTTTAACTTTTAATGTGTAACTCGTCCCACAGTCTCAGTAAAGGCTCCGTTTTGTTTTCTCCAAAACACCAAATCAATTCAGTTCACAACTCAAAACAGGAAATCAAAGTTGGAAAAGAAGCTGCAGTTCAGTAACATTATTTACAATATATAACATTATAACTCCAGAGACAAAGCTTATGTTTTACCACGTGCCGGTTACATTCAAGAGCATTTGCTGTTCAAAGTGTGAGATGACTTCTGTGTGGATGAATTAGAGATTCTGTGGATTCAAGTCCTGCTCTTTCAACAACCAACATACCAGAATAACATATGTGATAACATTGACCTAGCCTTGGATGAAAGGAGAGATTTATTTGAGACTGGAGAATACAACATTGGCTGGAAAAGTCTGACGGGAAGAAAACTAAGTTTAGTAAATATATGGAGAGCAGGAATTGATCAGTACATTATGCTGTACCAAAGTCCTCAATAAACAGATGCAGCAGTGCAACTGAAACTATTATTGACCTGAAACTTTGTAATCAACCAAGTAATAAATACTCTAATGCTAAATGTGTCCTGCTGTCTTTACATTACACTATACGCATCACTGAATAAGCCAAAGACGCCTCCTCGAGTGACCTGGCTGTCCTGTGTGAGAGGGCTGCGCTCTGATTGGCTGAGACAGCACCTTCAGTATTCACAGATGTCAGCAGAGTTCAGGACTTTGAGGACATTTAAACACACACATTACAGCGTCTTCACTGACCTGTGAGACGTTAGTTCCCTCAGAGACAGAAGACGACTCCCTCACATTATCTGCAGACTGTTGGTCAACAGAACTGCTTCCCTCTGTGGAAACAGGTTCGGTGAGTTATTGATTTACAGTTTTAGTTATAACCAACATCTCTGCTGAGTGTCTCTTACCTTCAGATGGATGAAACATGTTGTATTCTGGAGCAAAAGAAGAATTAAAAATAAGAAGAAGCAGAAATAGATTCTGTGTTTCTGACTCATTTAAAGTCAGCTGTTAATCAAAAACACAACAAATGTCAGTTATGAGAGAAACATAAATACTCACAATGTCATTACAGGTTTTACTTTTAACTCACGTTCACAAATGTGATACGATATGATTTGTTGAGTCCAGATTAATCAGGATGAATGGTTTGATTAAACGTGAATATAATAAATATCCAGATTTAATCTAATATTCAGATGTTTCATCTGTGTGTGGACTGATTCAGTCCTGCTGACATGAGAATAAATCCTGAAGCATCACATCAGAGTCAGACTCAGGTCCACTGAGGTATTTATCACAGTGCTGCAGCACCACCTGCAGGTGACACTTGGTATGTGCACGTGGCCTCTAAATTCAGCTCACTGAATCACACCTGCATGAATTCCACTCACAGTTCATCAATATGAAGAAAAACACATGAACAAGTCTTCAGCTCAGTGAAATATGTGATAAATGAATCAGATGATATGTGACACACACTTTGTCTCCTGTGTACAGATTTATACACTCTGAACATCACTGGGTTAAAGTTGAATCCAGTTTGGATCAATACAGCAGCAACAACATCAGGTTAACTTTATCAATCTGTTACTGTGAGCCAGTGTTACACACAACAAGCTTTAACTAAAAACTGTCACAGATTGATTGTTTCTACAAAACGATTCAAAAGAGACACAAGTTATTAACAATCAATAACAAACTGTGACATGTCAGTTTAAACAGAGTAGATTATAACAAGCTTTAGTTTGTGTAAATAATAAAAAATAACAGTAAAACTGGCTCAGAACAACATTAACTCAGTATTGTATCGACTCAGACTGGGTCAAACTCTAACAGTGATGTTTAGAGAGTGATAAAAGATTCACAGTATGTCCATGTGATCAATAAAAAGAAACAGTTTCCTGTTAATGACGAAACAAACGTTTGAATAATCTCAAAACTAAAATCCTAAAAGTTAAAGAAGCTGTAAAACAGCTCGTCATGTGACGTCATTAACATAAAACCTTCATTAACCACAGAGAGCATGTAGTGCTAACATGCTAACATGCTAACATCATGCAGCACATGAAATAAATAAACTGAGGAGAGAAATCTTTACCTGCAGCTTTCTGTCACTCTGCTGGTCTTCTTCTTCTGCAGCAGCAAAGTGGAGACAAACACGAGTCGTATAAACGTTCCTCCTCCTTTTATCATCAGTTTTTTTTTCCACTTTCAGAAACCATGTGACTTATAAGAAATCCACCAGCTTCTCTGAAACCATCAGTGTGACTTTCACTTTCACTGTGTGTGTGTGTGTGTGTGTGTGTGTGCGTGTGTGTGTGTGTGTGTGTGTGTGTGTGCGTGTGTGTGTGTGTGTGTGTGTGTGTTGATGCTGGCTGTTGTATTTATGTTGATCATGACTCATGAAACAGTGAAAGGAAAGTGAGAGGAAACTGCAGATAGAGTCAGTAACCTGTTGGTTCCACTGTGCTGCAGAACTACGACAGCAGAAGAAGAATGCTCCCTTCTCGTCACCCTTTGTTTAAAGGTAGGAATATTTCTCCTCAGATTATTCAGTACAATTTAACTAAAGCTACTAATACAAATATCTGCAGAAAATACGTTTCTGAATAGTTCTAGTTTTGGTTTCATTTGTCTGATTTCTCAAAAGCTTCAAACCAGAGTTCAATAAAATGTGGTGAAAAGTTTAATCATCAACAAGTGATTCACTTTAAACATATTTCTGCAGTTTTTACACTTCTCTGTAAAACTGTTTTTGTCACTCCTGCTGTGAACAGAGATGTGTTCAGTTACTGCTAATGCAAACACAACGTTTCCTGCTTCAAATTAAAACCAGTGAGCCATGGACTGGCTTTTATTGTGAAACAGGAAATGTGATGTATTTGTCCCTGAGGTTAGCGCTGATTGTCTCTCTTCACTAAAATGTCATCAGTGTAAATGTTACTGTAAACTTTTATAAACTCAGTTCTGTTTCTTATTGTAAATATATTTTCTTAAAGATCAGAAACATTTATTACATTTATTCATTAAAACATTAATCAAAAGTATTGATCATGACGTTCTTCATATCTTCCTCTCTACAGCACTGTTTCCTCATGTTCATGGTAAGAAACACATTTAACAGCAGAATATAGATGACATGTTAACAATATGAATATTATTCTCCTTCAGTGTAAAACTTGGTTTTATTGATGTAAATCTGTTTCTTTTAAACTAAATTCTTCTTAAATTGAAACTGAAAACTGACTTCTGTTTAGTTTGGTTTCATCAGTTTGGATGAAATAAAAACATTAAAACAAGAAACAGTTTCCTCTTTGATACTAAAAGCTGCTTTAAATCACTGAACCTTCAATTCATTGTAATTTGCAGTATTTTTGTTTATTCCATGTTAGATTAACATCAAATAAAAAGTCTTGTATTACATGTTCATGTTTCCTAAATGTTTGTCTTTGTAGAATCTGAGCCGCCGCCTTCTCCCAGTAAGACATTAAAATCTGTTTCTGAATTCTGATCTTTATTGACACAGAACGACACATGATGTTAATGAAAATGTTTGTTTTCTCTTCAGCTCTCAGTGAACCATGGAGACAAATATCTTGGGGGTGAGTTTATGTCTCTGCTGTTTAACATAAAGGATGGAGTGTGACCGACATGTTTGTAGTTTTAGTGAGCAGCAGCAGCACAAACAGCTTCAGAGAGGCTGAATATATTTTACTGTCAGCAGGTGGAGTCAGGTGAGCTGCAGTATTGTTATTATGAGTCATATCTGCTCATTATTGAAGGCTGCTTCAGGCAGTTCTGTGGATCATAAAACCACAACTGCAAACATGTAGAAACACGGTGCGACCGTGGAAATCAGTGTCATAATACAAAACAGATGAATTCTGCTGAGGAGTTTTGGTCTCTATAGCTGATTTGCCCTTTCATGACAATCGTATGGGGGGCACGTTTTTTTATATCTCACCTGTTTACAGAGACAATGAGAGGGATCTGCAGTATGTGCAGGAGTACAAACCTGAAAACGAGGAAGTCAAACACATCCGAGTTCTGCTGTACGGGCTGGCCGGATCCGGAAAGTCCAGCTTCATTAACTCTGTCAGCAACGTCCTGCGACGCAGAATGAGCATTCCTGCTGCAGCCAGTGCTATCACCTCTGACAAGAGTTTCACCACAAAGGTAAAAACACTTGATCTGTGTCAAAAATGAAGCTTGTTAAAAGAACATCACTTGTTATTTGCTGTTTGGTTAATTTGTAATTCTTGGAGCAGATATCACAGTGATTCATAGGACGGTTTATGCAGGTGGTTTCACAGGCTGGAAATACTGCTGTAGGTTTATGTTCTGATCATCAATTTGAATGATTTACAATTTGTTTTGCACAAATGGGAACAAACCTCATCACTTTACTCACTGAATTCATTCCAAACTGATCCAGAATCTGATTTAAACAGCTGAGAGTCGAATCTTTAGCCTCATTCACAGAGATGTATCCAGGGCTTTTATACAAAGTCAAAGATGCATGTTTCTCTGTTTGTGTTTCAGTATGAAACTCATGAAATCAGGAAAGGAAGAGGAAACCCAAAGACCTTCTACCCGATCGTCTTCAATGACATCATGGGTCTGGAGGAGGGGAAGAACTGTGGTGTTCATCCTGAAGACATCAAACTGGCCATGAAGGGACATGTGAGGGAGGGTTACAAGGTACAACTGTCACATTATCATATCATATATTATGTCTGATCAGGGGTCTCCTTTATATTCAGCAGCTCCACCCAAACACAACACTGGACCGTCACATCATCACATTTCATGAGGAACTTGTTTCTGTTGTCAGAAAGCCTGTGTGCTCCTCTGATGATGCTGCATTAACTTATAAAAATGGCTCCATGTCTGGTTCCTCATTGAACCCTCTTGAGATTAAAGAGCCCATCCTACAAATCCACAACACCTCCCTCTTCAGGATCAGCTGCTCCTTAAGGGTCAGGGTTAGCCATCCCCCAGTTCCTCATAACAGCCTTCTTACTGGTTATTAACTGTATTTAAAGCAAATATCTGCAGCTTCTCATCACGCTTGATTCACAGAAATTACAGAACCAAACAGTTCATTTTAAGGCAGCTGACATCCTGTATTTGTTGGAACACGTTACATTTCAGCATCAAATGATCCAAAGTCTGCAACATGTGTGACGTCTGAGTGACTGTTGACTTCTCACCTTCAGTGTGATGAACAAAGAAATGTCTGAGAGTCGGAGGCTGTGTGGTCGTCTGTCTGTCTTCCACGTTTAATGATCTGAAAGCTCAGTATGAAGCTCTGTTTCACATTTCTCTGTTTTATAGTTGGTCAAATGTTTATCTTTAATGTTCAGTCCTTCATATAATGTGTCATTCATTCAAGTTCTACATTGTTTTCCAGTTCAACCCAGTATCTGCACTGTCAGGCAGCGATCCAGGATACAACCCGTCCCCCTCTCCAGACGATCAAGTCCACGTTCTGGTTTGCATCCTCTCTGCTAACACAGCAGAGATTAAAGAGCCGGTTCTAGAGAAGATGAGGGGCATCAGAGAGGCAGCCAGAGACCTGGGTGAGAACAGAGTTTACTGAAAGTGTGCATCCACTGATCCTGTTTTATTCAGGTTAACTTGATCTGAACTCCTGGTCTCCAACATTAAAACACATCGTTCAACTTTCAACGTTGACTTTATTTTCCTGGAGGGGAGATGAGTCTTGCATCCAGTAAACACAGAACCAACAGACAAACGTACATTAAATACATGAAACATGTACATCAAGTACATCAACCTAGTGTTTCACCTTCTAATAGTTAGATGGAAAACTTTTCAAGAGAAGAGTCATCACAAATATTTAAGTTTGATTTCCTGAGAGATAAAAGAATTCGAGACTAAACAGACACCTGCTGCTAGTCCGTGTTTCTTCATATTATTACATATTATTATTAGTCCAAGACTCATCTATGAATAAATCATCTCAGTTTGATACAGTCCATGATACAACGGTCAGGACTAAATATATATTGAAATAATGTGCAGACTCGTATCAGATTAAAGCTTTAAATACACTGAAAAAAAGTGTTTACAGCCGTATGTTTGTATTTTTAAAACTCAAAAAAATTAACAAAAATGATTTTAGACAATGGCTAACATGTTATAATTTATTAAGTCCATAAAGGCCTTTATGAACAAGATTTTAAAGATAAAACATTTTACTGTGAACAGAGGTTAAAACTGAGACATTTTAGTTTGTAGAAAACAGAAACTTTCTCCTCCTGTAAACAGATTGTTCAGCTGTTACTTTAAATTGACTTTGTTGTTTAATACAGTGATAACACACTGAGACAATCAACCCTCTGATCCGTGAATACACTGAACATGTTTTATTCACAGTAACAAAACTTTATTTATATGTCATGTAGAGAAAGTGCTGATGTGGGATTTTCATACAGGATCTCATTTATGTGTGTGGATGAACAATTATTTAAAAAAAATGAATTATTCATATTTTTATTGATTTATAGGCACATAAATACTTTCAATGATAAAGGCACAATAATGATATAAAATCACTTTACATGTAAACAGACTGAATTACAGTTTAATTTCTTACACATTTCTGCTGGATTTGTGTGTATGAATAATGAAACTAGATTTTTTACAACTTTAAACTGTTTTATAAAAGTATTTTCAGTGATTAGCACTAAAATGTGCACATTTATCAGCATCTGTATCATTTTTCTCATCATTTGGGTTTCTGTCAGTTTTATAATTTGTTAATTGACAAAATAATAAGTGAGACATATGGCTGAGTTTGAGCTGAAAGAAAGAGACCATGTATGTGGAGGTTTAAAAGGTAAAAAAGACAAACATGAATGCAGAGAAAGTAAAAATGAAGGTAAATGAAGCTGGACTGCAGAGGGTTAAAACCAGGTTTCAGTTAGCCTGATCATGTTAGCTTTGAGTCGAGTTTATAGAGCTGAGTGTGTTTCTGTATCTGCAGGGATTCCTCAGATGATGATGATCACAAAGATCGATGAGGCCTGTGCTGAAACTGACAAGAATCTGAGGAACGTTTATAAGAGCAAATACCTGAAGAAAAAGGTGAGTTTATACAGAAATGTAACCTGAAGCTTTGCAGTCAAAATAGTTTCAGCACAAAAAAAGTAAAACTTCAATGTTGTTTCTTTAACATGTAGATGACAGGTTTCAGCTCAGCAGTCGGCATCCCGATGAACTGCATCTTTCCTGTGAAGAACTACAGAGATGAAATCGACCTCAACGATGATGTGGACACTCTGATCCTCAGCGCTCTGAGACACATGATCAACTTTGGAGACGACTTCATCGACAAAATGTAAAAATTATAAACAGAAATGAGCAATAACACTTTATTAGTTTTACTTTTTGCTAATTATCTTTTATTTTCCATGTCTGTATTTTAAGGAGACATGGAGTCTGTTGCTGTCTCTATGTGCCACTTATAGAAACAGAGGTTATCTGAATTTTCTTGTAGTCGGCTGAAAGGAAAACAACAGTTTATTATAATTAGTTTATTTTCACAGATCAGGTCATTGATTCAATCAGGTCAGAGCAGGAATTTCTGTGGTCACATAAATATGAAGGCGTAGCAGTGGAGTCTTTCTCTTTTCTTTTAATTTAAAAATGTATTCTCATTTATTTAGTTTAACAAACAATGCACTAATATCATTACAGTATTAATCAGTCCTTATGAACCCAGCTCTATCTGGCTCAGCGTAGAGAGCTGAAGTCATGACATCACTTCCTGTTCAGCCTCTGTAACTCACTGAAATCTCTCATTCAGCATCTCTTTCTGAGAAAATGAAGCAACTTGATTTAAAGGAAATAATCTATCCAACCTGCCCTTTCTAGAGGCTTTCTTACATAACAATGATATTTATGAAAAATTTCAGTCTGGTTTCAGAGGTAAACATAGCACCGAGACTGGTCTCACTAAAGTCATAAATGATCTTAGAATGAGCGCAGATAAAAAGAACATTTCTGTTCTTGTTCTCCTCGATATGACCGCTGCATTCGACACCAATGATCATGAGATACTTCTGAACAGACTCGAAAGCTGGATCGGTCTCTCAGGAACCACGCTGAGCTGGTTTACGTACCTCACAGACAGAAACTACTTTGTTAGTCTTGGTGACTATGTTTCTGAGAAGCAAAGCATTCTCTATGGTGTTCCTCAGGGCTCGATCCTTGGTCCCTTGTTATTTTCTCTTTACATCCACTTGGTGAAATCATTTGTAACCACAGGATTCATTTTCACTGCTATGCTGACGACACCCAGCTGTATTTATCTGTAGCACCTGACAATAAGGATGCCCTACACCCTCTACTAAACTGCTTCTCCAGTATTGTACAGTGGATGAATGGCAACTTTCTCAAATTAAATGAAGACAAAACTGAAGTTTTGATCATTGGCACGGACGCTCAAAGAGATGAAATAATACATAGACTTGGAAATCTGGCCCTACAGGTAAAACCAATAGTGAAAAACCTGGGTGTCATTCTTGATCCTGACCTCAATTTTGACAATCATATCAGCAATGTTACTAAAACAGCCTTTTATCACCTGAGAAACATCGCAAGAGTCAGACCCTACCTCTCCCTGGAGGATGCAATAAAACTGACTCATGCCTTTGTACTCTCATGGTTAGATTATTGCAACGCACTGTATACTGGTTTGCCAAAAAAAACTATTGATAGACTGCAACTCGTCCAAAACTCTGCAGCAAGAATTCTAACAAAACCAGTAAAAGAGTTCACATTAACAGCAAGAGGTACGGCGACGCTGCCTTCAGTTGTTATGCACCGAGGATTTGGAACATGCTCCCTCCTCATATCAGACAGGCCACCTCGGTTGACAGTTTTAAGAGGCAACTCAAAACCTACTTCTAAAACCTTGCCTTTAATCGATTTTGTTTTACCCCGATGATTTTATCCCTTCTCTAGAATTTGTCTTTTACTCCTTTACTATGTTTTAACTGATATTTATCCTGTTTAATATGTATGTGTGTATATGTATGTATATGTTTATGTATGTATGCATATATATACGCATGCATATGTATATGTATATATATATATATACATGTATGTGTGTGTGTGTATCTATGTGCTTGTGCAGGTGTATATATCTGTATCTATGTTTTACATTTCTTTTGTGAAGCACTTTGAGCTGCATTTTATGTCATGAAAGGTGCTCTATAAATAAAGCATGATGATACATGATGTGCTGTCACTGTGTTATGGGTGTATAAATAGGTAGAGGTCTGGCTGAAATGAGGTGATGAGTAAAGTTTTAGTTCAGTAGTCAGCGCAGTCGTCTATGATCTGGGAGACTCCAGTTTAAGACCCGATGTGGGAACCTCCTTCATAAGGTAGTTTATTCATGAACACTTATTGTAACACTTTAATTTTCTAAAATTAAAAGTGTCATAAAAACAAAAACAGGATTTTTAAGTCTCTTTCTACTTTTATTCGAATACAAATACAGATACAAATACAAATACTGGGATCTCTGCACATCCCTACTAATAATAACACTAATAATACAAGTAAATGTCCTGCATCCAAATTTATTTCAAAGTACAGAAGTATCAGCAAATGTACAAGTACTCATGATGTAAATGTCTCCTCTCAGAGGGTTTGTGGTTTATTATTACAGTATTTGTTATATTACTGGATTAATATGACTGATGTATTAACATGTAAGGAGCATTTTCGGTGATGTAGCTAATATTCATTATCGTTGTTATGTGAATGGAACTCAAGTGCTGGATGGGTTAGGGTTAGAACTTCCTCCTGCTAAATAAAAAACAATCCTCTTAAGTCCATCTCCTCCCTACAGAAGAGTCTCTGTTGCTCAACTTTTAACAACATTAAAGAGACCAGATCACACCAGTCTTCTCTTCACTGGTCACCAGTCACTGTTAGAGCTTCATTTTAAGATTTTATTGATCACATTTAAAGCACTTCATGGTTAAGCTTCCCGTTATGTTGCTGCTGCTCCTCTATGAATCAGATCCAGTAATCACCATGTTTTCCTGTGTAATAGCTTGTGATTTTACTGTACATCATGACGATCCATACAGTAACCTCTGTAGTAATAATTATATATATAAGTAGAATTTTAAAATGTGGTTTAGTTTTTGTATGTTGTATTTCTTTATATCAAAATCATTTTTAAAGTTTAAATCCATTTGATCTGACTGTTTTTTACCTGCAAAAATAACTGCTGACAGTTTGGGAAGGAAATAGTTGCTTATTTTAATCTTTTTATTGCAAGATACATGTGATCCTACTTTTGTATAAAACATGTAAAACTGGCAAAGACTGAGAATCTAACTATGGATGATACATCTGTTGAGGAACTGACTGGCCTGTTGCTAGCTATCCTTACTGTACATCCAAGTAATATCAACGTTATTATCCACACTGGGTCTTTTGACATTCTGTGAAAGAAAACAGGCTCTGAAATCCTGCCAAAAGATTTTTCCCTACTACTGGAAAAACTGAGCGACTATAAATCACAAGATACACTAATTTCTGGACCAATCCTGACCTGGAAGAAAGGAATTGATTCTTTTAGCAGACTCGCTGGCCTGAATACATGGCTGACATCGCTGTGCATCACCCATGGGATAAACTTAAAAATAGACAATTTCAATATTTTATGGAACTAAAGAGGCTGCTTTAAACCTGATGGGATTCATCCAAACATCACTGGGTCCAGACGACAGGCTCCCCCGTCACCTGACCCTCTGCTTCAAATCACTGAAGGCATCCAAAAGATGGACCCAACGACCCCCCTCCCCCCTGCAACACAGGACTTAGTTATAAGTACCAGACTGAAGTTCAGTCAAACTGATGAACTATTGAACATAAGAACCACAGTCATCACCGCTCAGGTGTCCACCAGAGATGAGACAGAGCCCATGCTGCTTCATTAAACATACTGGTGATCTTAAACAGCCGGTGGCGTGTTCAAACACATCATAGCAATCACAGACCACCTGGTACCTGTCTAATCCATCTGTTAATCCTGAACAGAGACCTGAACATTCATATTAATAAATAGAATGACTCCAAATCTGTGGAGCTTGTAAATTTACTGGACAGTTTTGAACTCACCCAACATGTAAATGAAGCCACTCATCACCATGGTAACACTCTAGATTCAGTAATAACAAAAGGGTTAAACTTTGATAATGGTCAGTATTTGAATTATCATTTCTGATCATAACTGTGTGTTTTATGATGGAAAAGCAGGGAGCTGAACAACAGATTCTTGAACAACAGTTAAGCGAGCTGCAGGGAGAGTTTAACCTCAACCCTTCAGACGACCTGAGACCTCAGACTGACACCACTACAGCAGCTCTAGACCCTCCTGTCTAAAGAGGCTCAGAAGTCCGTCCTGTTTCACTGCATGAAAAGTGTGATTTTCATCAGTAAGCAGCACTGTTTATTGCTGTTTAGTGCAGGTTAACGACTGTTCACGGGAATTTGTAGACAGCACAGACAAACTGCCAGGAACTGATGTGGAGTTTCAATCCTGGCAGTTTCACAGTCCTGAGAAGCTTGGCAGGTGACCCCCCAGCCCCCAGGACTGGACAGGACTGTGTGCCACTGCTAAAAGCAATGATCAATAATGTTATAAGAAAAGATACACAAGACAGTACAATTTATTTTATTTCTTTGAAGGTCAGTAACTTGTTTTACAAATCAGTACATACATACATGAAGGGATCGTTATATTCTGTTTCCTGGACTGAGACACAAACCTGAGAACTGAAAACTCACCTCTTCAGTCTCACCTGTCTATAAACTCTATAATTGACAACATATTTTATTTATATTTAAAAGAAAAAAACAATGTATTACATGTGTTTAAAAGAAAAAATGCCTTTAAAAGAGAACATAAGCACTCGTAAAATCATGGGAAAGAATCTTCAGTTGTGACTGATTCAGAGTCAGTTTCACTTTTCTTTTCACACTATTTTGGTCTAAATGTTATTTCCATGTAGCCCTTTTTCAGATAACCAGGTCATTTTTAAATGATCTGTTTAATAAGCCTGAAATAAATATTTTATTAATAAGACATTTACATGCACAAGTGCACAGCTGTCATAAACAGTATTTATGGCATATTTGTAAGTATATAGATCATCTTTACTGTCTTAAAGCTTTCAAAGAAGTCGTGTTTCTTTGCTTTGTCTCCACACATTGTGATATATTCTGTCTTGGCTTCATAACCAAACTTGAGAAATTGTTCATCTTTATTGAACAGGATGCAGGTCGGAGTCTTTGGGGCGTCCAGTCCCAGCTCTTTCCCCACCGCTTCACATGTGCAATCTGTGACTCTTTGGGTGTCAAACTGAAAGCTTCTTTACTGTTTTTAGTGTCAAACTCTATTGCTATGATGTATGAATGACTCATTGTATAAAACAGGTCCAGATAGTCTAAGTGGAGAAAGAAGAGGCAGTGAGCAGCAGTCACAATGTGTTTATTAGCTTCCTCTCAGTAAGTGTTACATCAGTAGTATTACATTACATCACTCTATAGGATTAAAGTAAAATCTGCTTCGACAGTGTTTTAGGTGCACAGAGAAAAATAATCTGCAAAGTGAAATCTTTGTATCATACAGACATATTTCATCACTTAAAGAAACAAAATACAACAGGAACAAAAGCTGCTCTGTTATTTTTTTTTAATTATTTATCAACTGACAGCTCATCTTTTACAAGATCTGATTGTGGAGGACGGAGACCTCAGGAAACACTTCTGGGTTGGTGATACTATGGAATGACTCCAGTCAAGAGTCAGTGAAAAGATTTTATTCTGGATGTCACAATGAGTTTCATTTACATTCTGTAAAGGTGTGTGTGGTCTGGAAATAACAGGAAATAATCAACGTACATATATCAGGAATCACTGAAGTATTGTAATAAGCTCTCTTACTGGTTAACAACTAAATTGGCAAAAATGCATCTTCAAATAATACCAGTGAAAATGATTATTAGTGTACTGACTTATTAATGGATGAAATACAGTTTCAAATAGAAGTCTGCCATACTGTGAATCAACTGTAGTGGCTGTAATAGTGACTGAAACAGTCCATCTGCTCGGAGAACATGAGCAGGTGCAGCAAGGTAATTAAGCGAGCACACGGTCATAAATGGTGACTGAGCAAACAACCTTTAATTAACTAACAAGTAAATTCTTTAAATAGTAGGTATGAAGGTTAATGAGTTCTTATTCACACACACACAGTGATGCAGGAGAGCAGGAATAAGCTTCTGCACTGTGTAGCAGTCACTGATTGGTTCTGGCTTAATTACCAATTAAGGGGGGCTGCATTAAAGGGCTTTCTGTTACATATGTACATACTTTGTGTAAATTATTCATGTTTCAATTATGTTCTTAATTCTAACATCCGTGGCCAACCGTGCACCTTATTACCTTAACAATATCCACCTGACTTACACTGATGTATAGTGTGCTGTACTGTAGCATATTAATAACATTGAACAGTGTGTATTCAGCAAATAGTATATTACAGTTATAATTATAGTTATATCTCTAGTCTCTATTCTATTTTATTCTATTTAGTTAGTTCATTTAGTTATTGTGTATAATTTAGCCTTTAATTGTATTTGTTTCTTTTACCATCCTCATTGTTTTATATTTTGATTCATGTCAACTGGATGCAGTTTGGTTGATCAATGTTCTTAATTTGCAACACAATGATTGAAAACAAGGTTTCTGTTTCAGGAGTCAGGCTGGGTCATATTGTTCCCATCATGCGATGGATGCGATACGATATGAATCATTTTCAGCTTACACTGAAAATGATTTTTATTCTTAGTCAGTTCAGTTTCAGAGGTTTACACACATTAAACACTCATTAATATTGTAATTATATCAGTGTATTGCTTGTAAAATAAAATGAGATTTTTTTATTAAAAATAAAAGAGAAAGACCTAAAACGTCTGTTTAAAGTGATACTTCACAGCTACGTCTTCATATTTATACCGTGACCACAGGAATTCCTGCTCTCTGATTGGCTGGAAGGTGTCTGTTAGAATCATATGTGGACACTTCAAATGTAGCTCTGATCAAAAGTTTAAGCACTGCCATGTCAAAGCACAGGTTACCATAGCAACAAGCTAACAGCTAATAGCTTAAAGGAAAACTACAGTTTGGATTGAACTTCCTTATCTCAGTCCAGAGGTGATAACAATGCTGCACTGACCAAGTTCATCCCTGAGTTCTGGGAATGCAGCAAACATTGTTAAAAAAGGTCCAACAGAGAAACAAGATCAGACAGGTTGTAAACAAACCAGCATTTATCCAGATGAACCGAACCTCTTTATCTAACGGAAAGTGAAACACCTGAAATGTCATCAATGAGATCTCATCATGATCAAGATACCGAACCCCAAAAGCAGAGTCATCAAGATACCAAACGACCGTATACAACCGTGTATGCAATTCCATATCCAATCCCATATCAAATTCCACCACCGCTCCTCGTGGTACGGGTGATCTGAGGAATTCCTGCAAATACAGAAACACAATCAGCACTTTGAGACAAACAAAAGTGATGCAGTGGAATAAAGGCCTTTTGTTTTGAGATGATAACTCAGTGCCATGAGCTCTCTGAAAGGTAACATCAGTGAGATCTATTTGTAACCTCCTTCCTGAAACTGTTCATATATTATTGATTAACCTCATACCTGACTGCATCACTGTCGTGCCAACAATGATGTAAAGCACACCCTCTCGTGTAATATTGCCGTTTGTTGCTAATGTTTGACTTTGGTGAGTTGTTGAACTGATTGAATCAATGACCTGATCTCTGAAAATAAACCCGTAGTCATATTAAACTGTCGTTTTCCTTTCAGCTGACTACAAGAAAATTCAGATAACCTCTGTTTCTATAAGTGGCACATAGAGACAGCAACAGACTCCATGTCTCCTTAAAATACAGACATGGAAAATAAAAGATAATTAGCAAAAAGTAAAACTAATAAAGTGTTATTGCTCATTTCTGTTTATAATTTTTACATTTTGTCGATGAAGTCGTCTCCAAAGTTGATCATGTGTCTCAGAGCGCTGAGGATCAGAGTGTCCACATCATCGTTGAGGTCGATTTCATCTCTGTAGTTCCTCATAGGAAAGATGTAGTTCATCGGGATGCCGACTGCTGAGCTGAAATCTTTCATCTACATGTTAAAGAAACAACATTGAAGTTTTACTTTTTTTGTGCTGAAACTATTTTGACTGCAAAGCTACAGGTTACATTTCTGTATAAACTCACCTTTTTCTTCAGGTATTTGCTCTTATAAACGTTCCTCAGATTCTTGTCAGTTTCAGCACAGGCCTCATCGATCTTTGTGATCATCATCATCTGAGGAATCCCTGCAGATACAGAAACACACTCAGCTCTATAAACTCGACTCAAAGCTAACATGATCAGGCTAACTGAAACCTGGTTTTAACCCTCTGCAGTCCAGCTTCATTTACCTTCATTTTTACTTTCTCTGCATTCATGTTTGTCTTTTTTACCTTTTAAACCTCCACATACATGGTCTCTTTCTTTCAGCACAAACTCAGTCATATGTCTCACTTATTATTTTGTCAATTAACAAATTATAAAACTGACAGAAACCCAAATGACAAGAAAAATGATACAGACGCTGATAAATGTGCACATTTTAGTGCTAATCACTGAAAATATTTTTATAGAACATTTTAAGATTGTAAAAAATCTAGATTCATTATTCATACACACAAATCCAGTAGAAATATATAGGAAATTGAACTGTAATTCAGTCTGTTTACATGTAAAGTGATTTTATCTAATTTTTTTGCCTTTATCATTGAACGTATGTAAACCTGTAAATCACTGAAAATATTAATATCTCATCTTTTTTTTGGTGAGACATTTAAGTCAAGTCAAGTCAGTTTAAACTAACAGCTGAACAACTTGTTTTTTAGGTCAAGACAGTTTCCATTTTCTACTGTATTATACTACATTACAGCACTGCAGGTAAAACTACAGCTGCCATTTGGTGCAAACATCCTTCATCCTTCTATCTTCTCTTTAACTTATGTTCCCAATAAAATGTTGAATGTAATGACATGTTTTATCTTTAAAGTCTTATTCATAAAGGCCTTTATGGACTTAGTAAATAAAATGATAATACGTTAGCCATGAACTAAAGTAGTTTTTATGTTATTTTTTAGCTTTAAAAATGTAAACACAAGGCAGTAAACTGTTTCTTTTTTTCAGTATATTTAAAGCTTTAACCTCTTAACATCCACCAGGCCAGTTGTAAGCGGTTTAGCATCACGCAGTAATGTGTAACAGCAATTGACATAGTTTGGCCGTTTGGAGATGTTTTTGAGAGGTTGGAGAACACTAGCGACACCACAAACTAAAAACTCTAAGATTAGGTCTAGAGGTCTGGTTGACAAGATGTGGAAAGTATGTGGTGATTTCCATAGTTGTGGCATAAAGCTTGTGCTAGTTATTGTTATTCAAATATGACTCATTATAGACTTTTTTGAGCCATGTTTGAACTGATGTAGTTTTGGTTGTGTTGTAGCCACATGCTAAACAAGCACATTTCCAGAAACTAGAACTTTAAGTTACTTGATGAAGCCTGATGAAATGAAGCCTAATACATGCATTTTGGCCTTAAAGTTTTTCTGTTGTAAACTTTTCCATTTGGGTATGCCAAATAGATGAAAATCTAAAAAAAAGGGTGGATTTTAAGAGGCTACCCTGATATGACATGAATATATATTTAGTCCTGACCTTTGTATTGTGGACTGTATCAAACTGAGACAACTTATTCGTAAAATG
Source organism: Thunnus albacares (assembly GCF_914725855.1). Classification (NCBI taxonomy): domain Eukaryota; kingdom Metazoa; phylum Chordata; class Actinopteri; order Scombriformes; family Scombridae; genus Thunnus; species Thunnus albacares. The sequence continues at coordinate 33,588,703 of NC_058116.1, read as the reverse complement.
TCTTGTCTCTGGACCTCATGGTTTAATGTTGGAGACCAGGAGTTCAGATCAAGTTAACCTGAATAAAACAGGATCAGTGGACACACACTTTCAGTAAACTCTGTTCTCACCCAGGTCTCTGGCTGCCTCTCTGACGCCCCTCATCTTCTGTAAAACTGACTCTTTAATCTCTGCTGTGTTAGCAGAGAGGATGCAAACCAGAACATGGACTTGATCATCTGGAGAGGGGGACGGGTTGTATCCTGGATCGCTCTCTGACAGTGCAGATACTGGGTTGAACTGGAAATCAGTGTAGAACCAAAATGAATGAGACATTATATGAAGGACTGAACATTATTTTCCAGTGGTCTTTGACTGAAACATTAAATCATCCCATAGTAACCAGTGTTCCACATGTCTCATGATCTGAAAGCTCAGTATTAATATCTGTTTCTCATTTCTCTGTTTCATAGTTGGTCAGATGTTCATCTTTAAAGGATGGAGAATGTAATGGTGCTAAAGAAAACAAAGAAATGCTGGGGAGCTATGAAATCAGCACAGCAGTCTACTAGACAAAGAAGACAAGCAGCAGAGAAGAATGCTATGGAAAGTGGGTCCTTGCAGGTGAGCAACTCAAGAGTTGTTGGTTCTAATAAACTCCATAATGAGAGAAGAGATTGGGTCTGCTTTCAACTTCAGCCACAGCTGGATGCTTTAAAGGTAGAACTTGACTGCTGTAGTCAGAGGCTAAGGGAGATGGTCGGCATGGACTGTCGTGTTGCTACACCTGAAGCGACAAATAGATGCCTAATAAAGGAAAACAAAGAGCATAGAGACAAAATAGAGAGGATGGAAATACAGAGCAGAAAGTTTGTGCGTGTTTGTACGTGTGTTCGGATCAAAAAGCGATCAAGAAGAATGATCCCATTGCCTTTATGACAAACTACAACGAAGGTGTTCTGAGAGGAGAACCCACATGAACCACTGGTTCACAAAGTAGATACATGATCTCTTTTACAAGGGAGACTTGGCTAAAATGGTGTCAATACGTGACATAAAAATACATTAATTCACAACAATCACATCCAACACAATTAAACAGGATCTGAGAAATATGAGAGATAAAACTTGACTATTTAAAACGTTAATAAAAAGTTTAATGTCTCATTAACTGTCAGAGTGGAACGGTGCAGTATTGTGCTGAATTAAAATAAACTTTTAATCTGATGTGTGGAGAAAAGTTCTGTCATGTTGTTTGTGTTGAATGTGGTAAAAACTCAGAGTTTGTATGTGAACAGTTAAGGTCTTTGTGGGTTTTGATGTGTTAGTGTTCCAATTGATAAGTTAGTCTGGACTTGCCGTTGTGTTGCCCTCATAAAGAAAGGAATCACCACAGAATGTTTCATTGATTTAACTCTAACCAGGACTCTGCTGCATCTGCGTCTGGCTCTCTTGAGGTTATCTGGCTTCACTGACACAAACATTGGCCATCCAGTATCATGAAGCTGGTTATCAACAAAGTTTTCCAGCTACAAGCGAATTAATGTGAAAGAGGGGGGAGGGGTTAATCACAAGCAACATCATCCGAACCATGAATGAAGTACTTAATATGATATGAGGTGAAATAAGAAGTAATAATTCCCAAATATTAAAAGTAAGGCTAAAGTTTAAAGTAAATGTGAAGTGTTAAAAAGTAATTTCAGACTTTTTTTCTTTTCAGAGAGGAAAGGTAGTTAATGTCTGATGAGGTCTATCTGACTCACTTGTTGTATTTATAATGAAGGGAGCTAATCACAGTGTGTTATTCTGAGCTGCAGCGATGGAATCAGAGTGTAAAATCAGATCAATCAGAACTGTCCACTATCCCTTTAGGAACAGAAGAAAACTTTGCACAATTAAAATGCAGCTGATTATCATTGTGTTTAGTGTCGTTAACTTTCCCTCCTTCTGTTAGAAGCTCTGCTTTAAACTCAGACTGGAAACAGAAAGTCTGGAACAATAAAATGATTCTCCTGAACCATAAAAATATATTTTGCTCTTTTTTACTTGTCATATTATTGTAAACTCAGGATCCTGTAGGAATGATGATTTTCCAGTGATCTGATTGGTCAGTGGTCGTTCAGCATAGGTTACCATGGTGATTTATCCCCATTAAAAGTGAACCAGCTTCATGAGACCAGAAAACCTGAGTTAAGCCCAAAGAGAGCTGCTAACACACTGATGTCACTTCGTGGTACAGGCTCCTGATCACAACAGATGGTTTTTATTGCTAATGTGACAGTTGTACCTTGTAACCCTCCTTCACACATCCCATCATGGCCAGTTTGATGTCTTCAGCTTGGACGCCTTGTCCCGTTCCCTCCTCCAGACCCATGATGTCATTGAACACAATTGGGTAGAAGCTGTTTGAGGTTCCTCTTCTGATTTTATGAGTTTCATACTGAAACACAAACAGAGAAACATGCATCTACTGACTTTGTATTAAAAACCCTGAATACATCTCTGTGAACGAGGGAACTTTTTTCAGTATTTTTGTTTGCAGCAGTGAACTGCAGCTAAAGATTTGACTCTCAGTTGTTCAAATCAGCTTCTGGATCAGTTTGGGATGAATTATGAGTGATGAGGTTTGTTCCCAACTGCAACGACAAAGCATTCATACACCTCTGATAGCTGCTAAGGCTCATGGGTAGTGTAGTATTTAGAGCCGTCCAACTGCAACCGCCTGCATAAACCATCCTATCAACTCTGTCTCCTAGAAATTACATTTATATACAAATAAACTGCAACAACAAATATGTTTTGTTAGAAAAATAACTGCTTAATCATGTTTTCTCTCAACATAATGAGAAAATGTTGTTAATTAAAATATTTAAGTTGCAAAAATGTTGATACTGCAAGTATGAGTGAAATGTTCAGAGACAACGTACCTGTTTGTTGTTTTTACACCAAAATCTCTGATGTCACAGTAAAATATCAGCTGGTAGAAACTACAGCAGTGTGAAAGTGTGTGTGGTTGTGTTCAGACTCTGGCAGCACTTGCTTAAAGTCAGAGAAAGATCCTGGTCTCTGTTTAATACAGAAAAAAGTCTGCAGTGACTTGAACATGTCAACATGCTCAACATGTTTATGAACATTTAAGCCACAGCAGCATCTTTCACTAACCTGAACCAAACCTGAACACACACAGGACTCAGGATGTGAACCCGAGTCCCTCCCACTGCAGAGACATGTATAAATGTAGCTTCATTCATTCCACAAACCCTTACTGTGAACATCATCTAGACAGAGACGTCACTGGAAAACAGTTCAATCATACAGTGGTGCTTGAAAGTTTGTGAACCCTTTAGAATATTTTCTACTTCTGCACAGTAGCACAGGCAATATTTGCACATTACAGTAGGCACAGGACCAACTGCTTACTGTAGATTTGACATTGCTTTAAGACATGCATATGTTGGGCCTCATATGCCATGTGCATGAGACAAAGGCAGGCCTGCATGCAGTCACAAAGCATGATAACAGGTGCCAAGTCAAACAAAAGGACTCCAAACGGACTTCATCTCCCATCATGCTCTGTTCAACTCACACCTAGGTGTGAAATCCAGCAGAGTCAAACTCTCGGCTCTCATTGGACAAGACCCACCGGAAACCAGGGGGATTCCCCTCCCCAGGCTGTGACATCACCAAAGGTATAAATACCAGAGCCACTGTTCAAATCTCGTGGTCAGCTCATGACCAGAACTCTTGCGTGACGTAACCCCTCATGGTTCATGTCCGCCATCTTGTTCCTTCTCCTTCCTCTCTCACAACCCCCCTATACCATGGGTGTATAAAGAGAACTGGATACTGGAACAGTGCTCGTCTTTGGAGCAAATTTGACATAGTGGCAGCGGCGCCGGAATGAGTTTTGAAGTGGGGGGACATCCAGCTATAGATAACGTAATCGTCATCATTTCAGCCATAACTCTAATGTAACTCACCACGAAAACAGTCACATAGTTTAGTAATTAATGTTACACAAGAGCATTTATATTGCAATGTCTCTCGAGAATAAAACATGAAACGCTACTTTTGCTGAAAAGAAAGTTGGAAAAAATTCTATGATGAGCCCCGCTAACCCAATGTCACATTCATAAAAAGGGTAGAATATAGAGTTATAATTGACCAGTCTGGTGTGTGTATAGATGTGTGTTGTTATTCTGTAGAAGCCTGCGGCCAGATACATAAAACTCTGTATAGATTAGTGACTAAAACTGTGTGTACGCACAAAGCCAGAAATATGTAGACGCATTCATCATCAGTTTTATAAATCTCAGTCACTGATGAACTGGCCTGTGCACGAGCCTCATGTCCACTTCCATAATGAGCCATAAATGGATGAAGACACACTCTGAACCAGCTGTTTTCATATCAACATGATGTCTGCTCCACCAGTCTGTACAGCTGAACAAACTGGAGATAAAAAGTGAAGTTTAGGTTCTCCAACAGTGGAACAGCTGTTGGTACGCACAGCTGTGCAGCTCTTTTCACCATCCATATCATTAATTCAACACATGGACTGTAAACCACTGTCAGCAGTGATGTCTCAGAAATGTAATCATATTTTGCAGCGCTCATATCTAAACCGACTTTACAAGGTGTGACACAACTAAGGATAACATAAAAAGATATTTGATATATCTGTGTCTCAAGCTGCTTTGTGGTTACTGTGTACATTTACTTTGTTTGCCTCATATTGTATATAGTAGATGTTCATATAGTATTCTAGTTTTAAGTTTACTTATTAATACTCTGAACATGTTGCTGTACTTCATTTTGCTGCTGTGACACTTTAATTCTCCTGTGTGGGATCAATAAAGTTTATCTTGTCTTGTCAATACAAAGTTAATTAAGAATATGACTAAATCAAGGGAACAAAATAATTATATTGAATTCATGCAGATTTATTAAAATTTATCTCTGTTGCTTTAAAGTTTCATCAAAGTGTTGTTAAATTTTTATAGTAATAAAAGTGAAATAAACTAAAAATATACTAATAAAAACACTTATCTGGGATCATTTTTGACACAGATCAAGTGTTCTTACTGTTGTGGTGAAACTCCTCTCAGAGAAGAAAGCACTGGGTGTAGCTAGATGGGTCATTCTGCGTCGTACAATGTTGCTGACAGAGTTGATGAAGCTGGATTTTCCAGCTCCAACCGGCCCGTACAGCAGAACTCGGAGGTGTTTGATTTCCTTGTTAGTGTTTACAGGCGTGTAACTCTGCACATACTGCAGATCTGTCTCTTTGTCTCTGAGGATAAAATTATATTTGAATTAAGATAAAAATATAAACGTGTTTAAATTTTTAACAAAACTTTTTGATTTCATCATCAACAAACTGAAAAAGAAGAAACAAATACAGACATATTTACACAATAGTGAGCACAATTAGTGTGAACCTAGAGGAAAAAACTTATTGGAGATAATATAGAAAATAATAATAATTCAATATATGAACTATTGTATAATAATAATAATAATAACTAGAAGAAAACGAGTGTGTTAACTACTTGCAGATTCAGCTGCTGAAAGATTTACAGCAAGATGTTTCACTTTTATAAAACTTATAAAAAAGCTTTTATAAATTTTTTTGCTTCTTTCAGTTCTCTGATTAAAATGTTTGTTATAATACAACTTTTAATGTGATTTATGGTTTCATGTTGGATCTCTTCCCTGCAGTTTAATACCTGCAGTCAGCTTCCTCAGCAGAATTCATCTGTTTTGTATTATGACACTGATTTCCACGGTCGCACCGTGTTTCTACATGTTTGCAGTTGTGGTTTTATGATCCACAGAACTGCCTGAAGCAGCCTTCAATAATGAGCAGATATGACTCATAATAACAATACTGCAGCTCACCTGACTCCACCTGCTGACAGTAAAATATATTCAGCCTCTCTGAAGCTGTTTGTGCTGCTGCTGCTCACTAAAACTACAAACATGTCGGTCACACTCCATCCTTTATGTTAAACAGCAGAGACATAAACTCACCCCCAAGATATTTGTCTCCATGGTTCACTGAGAGCTGAAGAGAAAACAAACATTTTCATTAACATCATGTGTCATTCTGTGTCAATAAAGATCAGAATTCAGAAACAGATTTTAATGTCTTACTGGGAGAAGGCGGCTGCTCAGATCCTACAAAGACAAACATTTAGGAAACATGAACATGTAATACAAGACTTTTTATTTGATGTTAATCTAACATGGAATAAATAAAAATACTGCAAATTACAATGAATTGAAGGTTCAGTGATTTATAGCAGCTTTTAGAATCAAAGAGGAAACTGTTTCTTGTTTTAATGTTTTAATTTCATCCAAACTGATGAAACCAAACTAAACAGAAGTCAGTTTTCAGTTTCAATTTAAGAAGAATTTAGTTTAAAAGAAACAGATTTACATCAATAAAACATAAAGTTTTACACTGAAGGAGAATAATATTCATAGTGTTAACATGTCGTCTATATTCTGCTGTTAAATTTGTTTCTTACCATGAACATGAGGAAACAGAAGAAGTGCTGTAGAGAGGAAGATATGCAGGACGTCATGATCAATACTTTTGATTAATGTTTTAATGAATAAATGTAATAAATGTTTCTGATCTTTAAGAAAATATATTTACAATAAGAAACAGAACTGAGTTTATAAAAGTTTACAGTAACATTTACACTAATGACATTTTAGTGAAGAGAGACAATCAGCGCTAACCTCAGGGACAAATACATCACATTTCCTGTTTCACAATAAAAGCCAGTCCATGGCTCACTGGTTTTAATTTGAAGCAGGAAACGTTGTGTTTGCATTAGCAGTAACTGAACACATCTCTGTTCACAGCAGGAGTGACAAAAACAGTTTTACAGAGAAGTGTAAAAACTTCAGAAATATGTTTAAAGTGAATCACTTGTTGATGATTAAACTTTTCACCACATTTTATTGAACTCTGGTTTGAAGCTTTTGAGAAATCAGACAAATGAAACCAAAACTAGAACTATTCAGAAACGTATTTTCTGCAGATATTTGTATTAATAGCTTTAGTTAAATTGTACCGAATAATCTGAGGAGAAATATTCCTACCCCAAAATATGCATTGATCGATCATTCTTCTTCTGCTGTCGTAGTTCTGCAGCAGTGGAGCCAACAGGTTACTGACTCTTTACCCACAGTTTCCTCTCACCTTTATCAGTTTGGTTCATGAATCATGTGACTGAAATCCACCAGTCTGTTACTTTCACTTTCATCCCTCCACCCACCTCTGTTTCTGTCTGGACATGAACATGTGCTGCTCAAACACACAGTACAAAGTGCATAGTGCAGCAGAAGGCAAAGCAAGGCAAGGCAAGTTTATTTGTACAGCTCATTTCAACAAGGCAATTCAAAGTGCTTTACATAGAGCATAAAAGGCATCAAAACAGAATATAAAAGCAACACAAGTAAAAAGACAAAAACAATTAAAAAGTGTTAAATTTGGAAATAAAATGAAGCTGAAAGGGAATAAGACAGATGAAACAGGAACAGTTACAGTGCAGTGTAAAATATTAACCCTCAAATTTGGTTTAATAAAAGGCGGCAAACAGAAAAGTCTTCAGCTGTGATTTAAAAGAACTGAGAGTTGCAGCAGACCTGCAGTTTTCTGGGATTTTGTTCCAGATATGTGGAGCATAAAAACTGAACACTGCTTCTCCATGTTTAGTTTTTACTCTGGGGACAGAAAGCAGACCTGATCCAGACCACCTGAGAGGTCTGGATGCTTCATAATGTAGCAGCAGATCAGAAATGTATTTTGGCCCGAAACCATTCAGTGCTCTATAAACATACAGCAGTATTTTAAAATCAACTCTTTGACAGACAGGAAGCCAGTGTAAAGATCTGAGAACTGGAGTTATATGATCCACTTTCTTGGTCTTAGTGAGGACTCGAGCAGCAGCGTCTGAATCAGCTGCAGCTGTCTGATCGATTTTTTAGGGAGACCTGTGAAGACAGCGTTACAGTAGTCAAGTCTACTAAAGATAAATGCAGGACAAGTTTTTCCAAATCCTGCTGAGACATAATTCCTTTAATTGTTGATATATTCTTCAGGTAATAGTAGGCTGACTTTGTAATTGTCTTAATGTGGCTGTTGAAATTCAGGTCTGAGTCCATGACTACACCAAGATTTCTGGCTTGGTTTGTAGTTTTTAACATTATCAACTGAAGCTGAGTGCTGACATTTAAACGTTCTTCCTTGGCTCAAAAAACAATTACTTCAGTTTTGTCTTTGTTTAATTGAAGAAAATTCTGGCACATCCAATTGTTGATTTGTTCAATGCACTTACTCAGTGCTTGTACTGGACCATAGGCCCCTGGTAATATGGTTATATAAATTTGTGTGTCATCTGCATAACTGTGGTAACATATTTCTGAGCCAGTGGGAGCATGTAGATGTTGAACAGAAGAGGCCCCAGAATGGAGCCTTGGGGAACTCCGCATGTCATTTTTGTCTGCTCAGATGTGTAATTACTATAGACACAAAGTAATCCCCGTCCTTTAAGTAGGATTCAAACCAGTTTAGTAATGTGCCAGAAAGTCCCACCAAGTTTTCCAGTCTGTCTAGTAATATGTTGTGGTCGACCGTGTCAAATGCGGCACTGAGATCCAATAATACTGATACTGTAATTCTGCCACTGTCAGTGTTTAAGTGTATATCATTGAAGACCTTAACAAGAGCAGTCTCAGTGCTGTGGTGTGGTTGAAATCCTGACTGGAAGACATCAAAACAGTTGTTTAGTGCCACAAAGTTGTTCAGCTGTTGAAAAACAGTTTTTTCAATGATCCTGCTTAAAAATGGGAGGTTTGATATGGGCCTATAGTTGCTCATTAGTGATGTGTCTAGATTGTTCTTTTTTAAGAGTGGCTTGATGACGGCAGTTTTCAGGGCCTGTGGGAAGACACCTGAGAGAAGAGATGTGCTGACAATCTGTAGAAGATAGAGATCTGAGGCCATGCAGTTTGAAACAATTTTGAAAAAGCCTGTAGACAGAATATGAAGGCAGCCGGAGGAGGATTTCAGATGTTGTATAATGTCCTCCAGGTTTTTATGGTTGATCCGCTGGAATTGTGTCATACTACTCAAATTGATTTTAAGTGGACACAGGGACAACGCATATCCTGCACCTGATATGGAGGCATTGACTGCTTGTCTATTTTTCTGAATTTTTTCAGTGAAGAAGGAGGCAAATTCATTGCAGGCCTTGGTGGATAGAAGTTCAGGGGCTACTGACACAGGAGGGTTTGTCAGCCTGTCGACAGCAGCAAATAAGGCACGTGCATTATTATTATTTTTGGCAATGATGTCAGAGAAGAAGGACCACCTGTCATTTCTCAGTTCCAAATTATGAATGTGAAGTCTCTCTTTATAGATGTCATAATGAACCTGGAGATTTGTTTTTTCGCCACCTGCGTTCAGCTTTTCAACACTCTCTTTTTTCCATTCTGACCAGCGTGGCGTTTCTCTATGGAGATCTTTTCTTACCAGAGACAACCTTCACCTTAGTGGGTCCCATGGCATCAATAACCTTTGTAATTTTAGAACTGAAATGATCCACAAGCTCATTGACCGAGACCCAAAAGAAGGCAGGTATGACAGAGAGGACCTGAATAAATATTTCACTGGTGTTTTCAGTGATATACCGTTTTGTGATTACCTCTGTTTGAACATTTGTGTGCACAGAGATAGCACACCCAACACATATCAGGTAGCGCTTGCTGTATTTTGTACACAAATAACTGGATGTGCTGTGCTCTTATCAGACGGAGGAGAGAGAGGATGATTCTGTAGCCATTGTGGAAGGGGGGGAGGGGGCGGGTGCCATAACTGTGGCAAATGTGTCGAGACTGGTCGAGAACTTAAAGTCATCGGTGGAGGTGGACGCCGAAGGGGGTTTAGGGGAGAGAAAATGGGAGTGTTGGGACGGGCAGTAGTGCGTTTGGTTATTAGCAATAATTTATAATTATCATAGATAATTATGAATTATGAAAATAAGATATTGTTAACCTTAATCAACAATTCGGGCACCAACTGTTGGATCTGTGAGGAACACAGTTGATTATTTGCAATAATTATCAATTATTAAGGATAATTAACTAATTATGACAATTAATAGAATTATTAATATGAATTAACAAATACGAGGCACCACCCGGAGACCGGGACCAATAACCAAACAAGGTAATCTCATAAATGGGAATTCACCTAGAATGTTAATATCTGAGATATCAACATTCAAGGGTGAACAAAGAAGGGTTGAATTCGAACTCTGACTCCTTCAATCAGCCACTTTTCACAATATTACACACATTAATGACAGAATAACTTCTCTTTAAAGATATAGCAGTGTTTATTAAACTTGGCAAAATTAACAAAGTTAACAAATGTTTCATTCAATAAACAACTATTCTAAAATCTAATCACACACATCTAATCACAGCGTGCGTGTGACAAGATGGCGACAGGGCCTGACGTCGTCAGTCTGCGACGCGGACGTGACTATGGGAGGAAGTCACGTCGCGCGAGAACCAGATGGCAGAAATGTGGCGGTGTCTTGGTTAGACAGAAGCAAGACGGCGTCTCGCACTCACCCACTTCTGTGAAAAACACACCTGTCCGATAGCGGATAAAGAAAGACAAAGCGAAGCTTTGTCCGACGTTATCTGACCATCAGATGTGCAAAAGATGTCAGTGCGTGTATGTGTGTGTGCGCGCGTGTGTATGTGTTAGTCAGAAGAGAGAGGGAAGAAGGAGAGAAAGCGATCGTGAGAGGGAGAGAAGCGGCTTTGTCCACAGACAGTGCGCATACAGAAGGCAGTCTGTAACGCACGTTGTCTGGTTTCTGATCGACAAAGCAACTTACTTCCTGACTCACGATGGCACAAACACAGCAGTAGTCCCGAGCGACAAACACAAAACAGTCTAGCGTGGTGAACACAACTAAACAGGCAGCAAACTTAAAATACTCCTAAGAGTAAACAGAGAAAAATGGACTCGGCGGTCCGTCAACAGCCCAACAAACAATAGCAAAAGCTAAGAGCTAAATGCTAAACAACAGCAACTGATGCTGATAAGAACACACAATTAACACTGCCTCTGCTCAGACTTATGCCTCTTACTTGGGTCGCTTCAGAAAGCGAGCAGGGTTGGTGTGTAATCCGTCTTTATGTCCGGCTTTGTCCTGGGCTCGGATGCAGACGGTGGCCGTTCTCGCACGGTCAGCGAAAAACACGGCAGCTGGCTCGACTCGGTGAAGAAGCGTTACTTCCTTCGAGGGAATTTGAGGACACTGGTTGCAGCAGCGGTCTCTCTCGGATCCGGGAATGTGTTCGGGTGAACACGGGCGAAGTCTGGTCTCGTCCGGCGAGGGGAGTCTTTGATGAGGGGAAAACACGTGCGTGGGGTACACTCTTTAGTCAGCTGTCTCACAGAGGAACAGGAGTTACCCCTAGCTCAGTGACATGGGAAAGGCGTGTGCTTCAGGGCACGTTCAGTTTTTAAAGGGGCGGTGATGTCATGGCTGCATCATCAGGACGCTCCGCTGTGCAGGAGCGTCTCCGCCAATGAGACTGTATGTTAACTGCTCCTTGCTGAGGTGTGAAAATCGCAAAGCATCCTTGGAAATGGAGTTTGCAATGGACTCCCCATTGTCTGTAAGCATTTTTGGCGCTATTCTTTTGTCTCGGGGAAAACAAAATAATAAAGCACCTCGTGGTCAGGCCTCACAGGTTACATGTAGGCCTTCTTTGTGTGACCTCATGGTCTGAGGCCCAACAGGAGTAGGGCTGGGTGTAAGTTTGGTCCCAGCAGTGACCAGCTCTTTCATTTGGTCAGGGAACTCCAAGAGGGGGGAGGAGGGAGAAAGGGTGACTGGAGAAGAGAGTGATCTGGATAGGGTTTGGGGGGGTGAAAGGGGTGAATCCTCAAAGGTGGTGAGGGGGGTGGTGACGCCTCCTCTCGACTCTGATGACTGCCATGTTTAAAGCTCTCTTCAGGCGGCTCTCTTTCAGGGTTTCTGCCATGTTTTGTTATGTCTTTTTCTTGTTCTTGTTTTGATTCCTCTTGTCTCTTGACCTTGGCAGGGGGAGCAGATGGGTGACACAGGAAGTAAAATAAGTTAAAAATGATCAATTTTACTCCTGACTTGTTAAGGAAAAGTCCATCTGCCTTAAAAAGATGTCTGCGGTCCCAGAAAAAGTTGAAATTGTCAATGAAGTGCAGTGAATGGACAGTACATGCAGTTGAGAACCATGTGTTCAGTGCCAACAATCTGCTGAATCTTTCGACTTGTTTTCTGACTGGTGGTACAGGGCCACTGTTAAACGAACACCTCAGCATTCAGAGAGCTGACTGTGTTCAACAGATCACTTAAGTCTCGTTTCAGCACTTCAGACTGTTGCTTCACAACATCATTGGTCCCTATGTGCAGTATGTTGTTTTTCACATTTGGATGTGCAGCCACGATATGCAGGACTCTCTCAGTCATGTCAGAGACCACATCATTGGGAAAACAGAGTATTTTGGTGTTTTAACCGCACATGCTTCTTAAATCTTTTATAGCACAGTCACCCAAAATCAGAGTTTGAGGCCCAGTCGTTAGCTTTCCCTGTAGCCTTTTATTTTCAGATTTACTCTCAGTCTTTACCCAGCTGTGTGAAGACGAGAGGTTATCCAGATCGGACGGAAATCTAGGGTCCTGCAGCAGTGGAGCAAATCTGTTCTCCAGTTGCACATTCGGTTGTTGGGGAGGTTTGTTGTTAGCTCTCCCTTTCGCAGCTTTCCACAGCTGTGTCCTACTAAGAACAGGGGTTGAAGAGGCACTCTGCCTGGATGATAGTGCAGGCCAGCCAGTCGCATCACAAATCTCAGGGCACTGGGTTCTGCCTGTTACTGGTTCTCCCATTTTCCCGGGAAATTATTTACTCTTAGACTTTGCTCCAAGAGAGTTCCAGGGAGGACTACCACTTGTAGATTTATTATCCGGTTCACAGCCCTCCTGTTTCTTGGTAGTATTGGTGGTGCTAATTAGCTGTGTGTTAGCATGCTCTTGTCCACTGTTTTGAATCCATAGTAAGGTGGTGTCATTCCCACATAGTCCATTCACTTCAATGTTCACTTCCAACCGGTGAATTTTGGTTTCCAGCACTGCAATCTTCTGTAGAAGTCTGTGGTAGTTGTCCGTGGAAAAGGGAGGCATCTTGCTGCTAATTAGCTTTAGCTAAGTGCCACGTTTCCAGTTACTGCAGTACAGGCTTGTGCTGCTGGTCAAATTTGAAGCCCCCATCTTTCAATTCCATGTAGATGAAAGAAATGTGGTAGGCACATATATCATGTACACACACAAAAAAAGCCTCTTGGAGCTATACCATAAATCCCACAGGAAGTCAGCTATTTTGAATTTACTTTTTTCCAATTTGCAGGCGTTGTATTTTTAAAAAATTCCTCCTAGACATTTTACCCGGCCGACTTCAAATTTGGTCAGTGTCTTCTAAAGATCTTTGTTATGAAAAGTTATCAAAATCTTGAGTTTTCATTGAACACCATTGCCATGGCGATGCGGTGAACTTTGATGTTTCGCCATGAAAGAGGAAGTTGCCATAACTTAAACGTATATCATCCAATCTGCACCAAACTTCACATGCTTGATAAGAGTCCCAACCTGAACACATCTATGTGTCAAGGTTAACTCATAGTCATGGCGCCACCTCCTGACAACAGGAAGTCAGTCTTATATGAAAAACATCATCCGATTTACATGGGATTTACATGGTGTGGTCTACACATTATGCAGCAACATGATGTATAATTAGTGGGTGTTCTCTACTGCCACATAATGGACAGAGGAAGTGATATTTAACTTGTTCATGCAACGTTTGAAAAAAGCCCAGTACTGAACACATCTGCATGCCCACAATAAAAGCACTTAAACTGCAGCACTCCCCAAGTCCACGAAGGTGTGAGGGCCCAATCATTGCTGCTTGCAGCTTTAATTATATTTGAAATGTAAATATAATATAAACTGACTGATAGTTGATATTGTTGGTTTATCCAGTGAAGCTGTTTTCAGTTCTGTGATTTAAAATACAGACTGCTTCAGCTTCTGCACTGCTAGATGTTGATAAATAAATATCAACATTTCTATATATGCAATGAACAATATAAGAAATACATAAACATAAAATCTAATGTCCTGTCATCATTCATTTTAAATGTGTGAGGTCATCGTCTGTCCATGATGCTGTAACATGATTGATGAACATGGTCAGGGTGTGTTTCTGGGCTTCATGTTTTGTGTATAATTATTGTTCTACCTCACACAGGCTCCACCCTCTACTGGACTGGACTCCGCCAATCACACGCATACAATCACTCACTGAAATTTGCATGCTCATAGCCAGTCAATCAGGACGCACCTACTGATTATGTGTGTCTCACACAGTATACGTCACGTCTCACTCCACTGCGTCAAGAGCAAACCAGAGCTCAAGATTGCGTCGAGGATGAGTCCCCTGCTTCGCCCAGGCCTCCGCCACCGCCGGATGCCTTGGCTTAGACTGTCTCAGCAGCTTCACTGATAGATGACGACAACAACCTCTCATCTGTTTCTGCAACATCGCTGACCTTCGGAAATCCACTGCCAACTTCAGTTGGCCATGATGGTGGCGAGCAGCGTTATATCCTCACTGGGGAATAATACCTCACGCCTGCACATTGTCCAGGGGGAGGACGATTCATGTCTGCTTAGTGTCAGCTCTGTTTTCACTGCACAGGACCAGCATCCATAGCTCACCTCTCAGTTTACGATAGCGTGCTGTAGGGTAAAACCCCTGCATGTTTTGAAGGCAGACAGCACAAACCTTAAACAACCAACCAGCTCTTTCTTCAACACTCCAGGAATGCTGGCCAATAACATATAAGTGAGAGTCCCAAACTCCTCACTGACCAGTCCATCTAAACAACCTCCTGCAAACAGAAGGATCAGATAAGGAGGGGTTCCTTATCTGATGAATGAAAAATGCTACTACAGTAAAAGTACATAAGTATTATGAGCTTGATGTAGTTAAAGTATTGCAGTAAAAGTAGTGGTTTGGTCCCTCTGACTGATATATTATTATATATGACATCATTAGATTATTAATAGTGAAGCATCAGTGTTAGAGCAGCATGTTACTGTTGTAGCTGCTGGAGGTGGAGCTAGTTTACACTACTTTATATACAGTTAGCTAGTTTAGTCCAGTGGTTCCCAACCTAGGGGTCGGGCCCCTCCAAAGGGTCAGCAGATAAATCTGAGGGGTCATGAGGGGTACATACTGCTTTTTGTAAGACATCAAAAGCCAAAAAAGGTTAGAAACCACTGCTTTCATTTTTAACAGTGTGTTGTATTTTAAAAGCTTGTTATATTATCCATTGTGTCAAATCATCTGAGAAGAATCATCATCTGAAACTAAAGCTGTCAAATAAATGTAGTGAAGTAGAAAGTACAATATTTCCCTGAAATGTAGTGGAGCTGAAGTATAAAGTAGCATCAAATGGAAATACTCAAGCACAAGTACCTCAAAATTGTACTTAACTGCAGTACTTCAGTAAATGTACTTAGTTACTTTCCACCACTGTTCCCCTGAATATAGATCAATGTTTGTAATAAACAAAATAACAAAATTGACTTATGGGGGATTAATTTACTCAAACTTAAAACCAAATCAAGACAACAGTTGGACTGATAGATGAATCAGTCAGGTTAATGATGAATCAGCATTTTGTTTCCTAATAACTGCAACTATCTGTCAGTTTTAGTGTTTTAGTGTTTACAACGGTAATTGAGGTCAACAACCTTTTAACAGCTTAAGATACATGTCAGAGTTGTTGTGTAGTGTTGGTACCCGTATTAAAAGATCTGTAAGTCCTTTCATAGCAGGTTTGGATATCGTGCTTTGACTTTAGTTTGTTAGACTGTCCTTTAGTTTACATTTGGATAACAGATTGTGCTTTTTAAAATATTTACAGAACAGTAATTCATCTACATACATGTAGAAGTCAGACCAGTTTGTTCTGCCTCCTGCTTTGAATGTGTTCATGTGTCTCCATCACCTGACGTCTGGGCTGCTTCTATGTGTTTCTCTTTCCTCAAACTTCTTTAAATCTTCAATCAGGTGCACCTTCTTCCCTCTTGAATCAGTTCTTAACTTTCTCATTGTTTTTCTTTCAACACCATTAAGTTACATCATGTGGTTCTTCCTCACTTCTGATTCCTTCACTTAGTCTGAAAATATAAAAAACCTCCTTTTAAAATCTGACGGAGCATGAACTTTAACTTGTATGGTGTTAATTACAGTACTTGTGGACAAACGACACACAGTGTGAATACATCAGTAGTCAAGTTATCCAAACTATCAGCTACATTAACATCACTGTAATGTAAAGCAGCAGCAGATAAACTGGACGGTTAAAACAACACTAATGTCAATTTAACACACTTTAGTTCCACTGAAGAGTTTTTCTAGCTACTTGCTTTGTTGTGTTTGGTCTGACATTATTATTTGATGCCGTACATCTTCATGTCAAATATGATCCTCTGAACTATGATTCATTCGTCTATTCAAGCGGCTCTAGCCTGCCTGCTGGCTTCAGCACGGAGGGTTCGTAGCAGGAGCTGCTGGTGGTTTGTTGGTCCGTGTTAACAGTAACGTCTCCGTGTCTCATTCATATTTATTGCAGTCTATGGTCTCATACAAGGACACAGTGTTCAAACGAGCGCTCCTAGAAGCTACGGCAGAAACTGCAGTAGGAAGCAGGTCTGATTAACAGTGATGAAAGTCTACGTAAGTTACGTTATTTCTGAATTTGAGAGCCGGCTAAACGGCGTCATACACATTGCGTTTTTTATATTCGGGCTACACTCAAACCGTTCGGGATTTAAGCCTCAAACTGTCGTCTCAAAGATAGCAACACACACACACACACACACACACACACACACACACACACACACACACACATACATACACACACACACACACACACACACACACACACACACACACACACACACAGTGAAAGTGAAAGTCACACTGACGGTCTGAAAGCAGTTGCTGCTTTTCTTGTCAGTCAAATGTTTTTTGAAACTTAAAGCAGGAGGAACGTTTATACGACTCGTGTTTGTCTCCACTTTGCTGCTGCAGAAGAAGAAGACCAGCAGAGTGACAGAAAGCTGCAGGTAAAGATTTCTCTCCTCGGTTTATTTATTTCATGTGCTGCATGATGTTAGCATGTTAGCACTACATGCTATCTGTGGTTAATGAAGCTTTTATGTTAATGAAGTCACACGACGAGCTGTTTTACAGTTTCTTTAACTTTTAGGATTTTAGTTATGAGATTATTCAAACGTTTGTTTCGTCATTAACAGGAAACTGTTTCTTTTTATTGATCATATGGACATACTGTGAATCTTTTATCACACTAAAGATAAGAGATAAAAACAAAACAGTTAAAACTACAACTGACAAGAGCAGAGTTAAACAGGACAGAGAACAGTGTCTGTTTTAGTTTGTTCAGTGAGATGATCGCAGAGGGAATAAAAGATGTTTGTAGATGTTTTTCTGGGACTTTGTAGCATCGACCTGCTGGCAGTAAAAGGAAGGACTGATGGAGGGGTGAGAGGTCCTAGAAACACACTGAGCCGTGTTGGAAGTCTCTCTGACAGAGAAGCGTTCAAACATCACTGTTGACCGGATGCTCGATGCTGTTTCTGTGTCTGACTTCCTGTCCAGCTTGATCTGCTCTGTGTTGCTTGACGCGATCTCCGTCAAAAATAGACGAGGCACCTTTCTTCAGCACAGCGGAGCGGAGAGTCGCGTCTGACAGGCGGTGGGATTTAGGCGTAACATGGGGGTGTTCCATCAACGCAGCCTGGCTAGAATATAGAATATGTCAGTGCAATAAATTCAGTTATATTTAAATGTCAACATGTAGTATTCAGTATTGTATACATTTCAATTCAGTTGCTGATATAATTCAAATTATTCTGGCAAAGATTTGTTTCCATATGATTCAGTGAGCTGAATTTTAGAGGCCACATGCACGTATCAAGTGTCACCTGCAGGTGGTGCTGCAGCACTGTGATAAATACCTCAGTGGACCTGAGTCTGACTCTAATGCAAGAATGTACATAAGGCCGGAGTAAAGCTGCCCGAGCAGCAGCCCATTTGACCACTTTGGCTGAGCTGCCCCTCTGAAGGAAAAAAAATGAGGCTGTATGAATTCAAGCAGCCCATAACTGCTAAAGTTAGACAAAATTAAATCTCCATATCATCCAAACTCTGTAGGCCAGAGCTGTAAAAAAAAAAAAAAAAAAAACGTGACACATGTCCTTGTTTAAAAATAATTACGTTTTATGATGTGACTTAAGGTCTGGTTAGGTTTACACACAAAAACTGCGTGGTTAGGTAAAGATCATGGTTTGGGTTAAAATTTTATTTTTAAAATATTTTTGGAGAACAGGAGCGAGGAGCAGAGGAGAAGAGGAGCAGAGGAGAAGAGGAGCCGAGGAGCAGAGGAGAAGAGGAGCAGAGGAGCTCGGACAGGAGAAAGAAATGAGTGGAGCAAAGAGGAGGAAGCTTACACACTTACGGTACGTCACACATCACTTCTGATCTAGCTAGTTGAAGTTTATTGTCCCTTGGTTCATTTTCAGTCTGTTGTCAGGTTTGTCATCATCATGTCTTGCCATCAGTGCTTTCACTCAATATTAAGGTTTTCCTTTTCCTTTGTCAATTCTCCTCATTTAAATGCAGAGATGAGCAGGACAGGGCAGATGATGAGAGAGGAGCGGAGCAGTTTGGACAGGAGAGAGAAATGAGTGGAGTAAAGAGGAGGAAGCTTACACACTTCAACAAAAGGTACGTCAGACATCACTACTGATCTAGCTTAGCTAGGTACATGTGCTGAAGCCGTTTGTATCTTTTGTAATATGTTTACTAGGTAATCCAATCATGATGTAATTTATTGATATAATAATAATATAAGTACCAAACTGAATCTGATCTAGCGAGTTGAAGTTTATTGTCCCTTGGTGCATTTTCAGTCTGTTGTCAGATTTGTCATCATCATGTCTTGCCATCAGTGCTCATATTTAATATTAAGGTTTTCCTTTTCCTTTGTCAATTCCCCTCATTTAAATGCAGAGTAGAGCAGAGGCAGGGTGATGAGAGAGGAGCAGAGGAGCTCGAACAGGAGGGAGGAGAGAGGAGCAGAGGAGCAGAGGAGTTCGAACAGGAGGGAGGAGCAGAGGAGAGAGGAGCAGAGGAGCTCGAACAGGAGGGAGGAGCAGAGGAAAGTGGAGCAGAGGAGCTCGAACAGGAGGGAGGAGCAGAGGAGCTCCGACAGGAGAGAGGTATCCATTGTTCTGAAACAACAGCTTAAACAGAGTTTCCACAGTATCGTAAGATGGCTCTGCATTACCATATTCAACTCTACGAGCCAGTGCCAGTCGTTTCTGCTTACAGCCACAATGTTTTGTAAATCCACAGATACTTTCTGTGGTGACTATGATTTGGATTGTGATTGTTTGTTCGTGCTTGTTGTCGTAAACTTTTTGCATGCATTTGATTTGTTCATTCTAAATTCACGGAATTAATTGTGCTTAATAGCCCAGGATCATTGAATCTCGTCTTTCTTTTGTTGCATCAAAATTCATTAACACCCTATAAACAATCCTGCCCACCCATAGTTCCCCCAGTCACAATTCTCTGGTGCTGCTGCTGCCGCAGCTTGTTACATTTGCGTCATCAGGCAATATTGACTTTTATTATGCTATCACATGAACAAATCTTAGCTAGCTAGCTAGCTAACATACAGGCAGCAGGCTACATGCAAGATAACTCATCAGTAGGGATGGGTATCAAGAACCGGTACTAAATTGGTACTAGTTCATGACTGGTCAGTACTGAAATATTGATAAGCTCCTGGACAAATGGTGTTGCTATCGGTCTTTATATAACGTTAATTTATTCTAACATAGCTGGCATAGGTAGTGGTAACGCCCTTTCAATGCTGATTGCTACCCGCCATAAAACAGAAAGAAGAGAGGAAGAAGAAGAAAGTGCTGCAGCAGGCTGAGGAGACAGCTGCTAACCAGGGTGAGTCTGAGACGGAGGCAGGAGCAGGAGAGCTGCATGGCGAGAAGAGAGGCCTTGCATGTGCTTGTCAGGCTCAGAGATAGCATCATCAATTTGAGACTTGCTTGACTATACTTTGACTAGTTTTTGGCTGGACCGCAGGGACCAACACTACAAACGCAAATGTCTGTCCCTGATTGACTGACTGACTGACTGACTGACTGATGAAGTTACACGATTGGTCGGCCGAAGCTTTGGACAGCTAAGTATCCCAGAATGCATTTTGCACCAATCAGCAGAGATAGCAGAGATTTTGAGTCAGGCTAAAAACTGTTGCAATTTTCACTGCAGGACTGTTAATATGTCACTTAATTAAGTTTTAGTATTTTCTAAAGTAACCGTTTAGATTCCCAAAATGTGGTCAGTTTATGCAAATAACACCTCTCTGTGAATCTACTGCAACATTTTTGGAGATCTTTCAGCACCGCTGGCTGGGTGAGACCAGCCGACCACCTCTTTGCTCATTCACCGCTGGATCTAATGTCTTTGCAGCATTTTGATATACGATATAATTCCTTTTGGAAGATAAATGTTGGTCTCACAAATGAAATCTAACAATCATAGCTGTCACATTAGTTTGTCTGAATGTAAAGTGAAGCCTTATGGGTTTTACTGGACAGAACAACAGCGCTGCATATGTACAGATATCACCACATTTGCATATATATGAATGTATTAAAATGAACAGATCAGTCTTTGTTAAATTTTGTTTTATTTCATTAAGCTACATAACAGTTTGGATTTTTATTATAGCTACATTACAGACTGAATAACATAATTTACTGCATCTCTCAGCAGGAACACTGCTGTTTCAGTTGCAGAATGATCGTACTGTGTTGTCCCGTCCTTGGAGGTTTGTTCTCCCAAGTTGAACTTGCCAAGTCCGAACTTCTAGGTATTGCGAAAGACCCTATGTCAAATTGGCTTCAGTTAAAGCCTGGCACACTTCATGGAGGCTTAGTTTTGCCACGTGTTGCCGCTTTTGTATCCATCCCTCTAGTGTTCATATATGGTCCAGTCATATACAAGGTTTTGACTTAGTCTTGTTCACGTTCGCACATGTCTATCTTAAGGGGCAAATGTGAGTGAAGCACTTGCACTGTAGAGCCATGATTTAATGCTTTAATGAGGACTAGGAGTCCTTGTGATCTGATGTCTGCACTGGGGAATGAATCACCTATTAGTCTGTCTTGTCTGACACACATAATAATTAAATTGAATATACTGTATCTGCTTTTTTTCTCTTTTGTTAAATACACAAACAGCTACTAACCCTGTGACGAAGACTTCACCACCAAAGAAGCGCCTCTTACCCAGAGATGAAACTCATCTAACAGTGAAGAAGAGGAAGATGGGTAAAAATGAATTTTTTCTCTTTTTTTTACACTGCAAAGGAACATTGTAATCATTCAGATTGGTTGTTGTTCTTGGGGTTTTTTTTTGTCTTTTTAAGACATCTGTGGTTATAATATCCATAAAAGTTAACTGATATCACCAACAACCAAAACTGTACAAAAGTTTATGTAATGGTGTTAAAAAACTGGACTTTTCTAAGCTCATTAAATAGACATGACTTACCTGCTCTTGCACCATACAGCTGAAAGTGTCTTCAGGCTCTTTATCGCATCCTTTCAGATGCTCCCTTGTCATCCGATTGTGTTGAAGCCTCAACGTCTTCCTGTAATCCTGCAAACAGAATCAAAAACCTGAAGCAGCCCACAACCGGTCCGAGAGCTTTGCCATTTAAAATCCAAAGAGATGGTATGTTTGGATTTTATCATATTATTCTATTATGTAAGACAATTAAGCCAGACTGTGATGCCAAAATGTACATTTTATGCCACTGGAGTGTTTAATGGGTCCTTGACTTTCTGACTTTTTCAGATGCTGCAGTGCTGACCAGCACTGCTGAAAACTCACTTCATGTGTTTGTCAGTCGAACCAAAGACCTGGAACAGCCTGAAACTAGCCAGCTGCTAGCTACAGTCCAGGCCCATGGTGAGTTGGGATTGCTGAGATGCCAGAATGGACATTGTAGTAGGTATGGTAATTGTAGTTAGGTATCCATCTTTAGGTTTTGTGAGAGCAGGGTACTTTTTTGCTGAATCAGACCTCTTTCTTGCTGTTATATTGGTCGGGTTCTGTTTTCTGATGCTGCAAGGGTTTTGTTTACATCAGTGCTGCTTGTCAGTGCTGGAGGAACACAAACATAACATACTCAATATAGCAGTGTCATTCATTTAAATAATGATAACATGTACACATCTATGAGTCAAACTGTGTCCTAATATATAAACTGCTACAGTAGGACACAAGGGGGGCTTGCCATTTATTCTGACACCAATGACATTACATATACAACATCAATGAAAAGTAAACAAACAAAAAAGTACTTACTCCAACAGCAGAGGGTAGTGCTGAGAGAAACAAGCAGTGTTGGGCAGCTACTTGGAAAGTGTAGTGAGCTAAGCTACCAGTTATTCAACATTAAATGAAGCTCCACTACACTGAAGCTGTTCCCCAGAGAAATGTAGCAAGCTAAGCTGCAGCAGCATGGCTAAAGTAGTTTGCTACATCAAAGCTACTTTTATATTTTTTATTGTATGATGATGATAATTATTATTATATTTTACATGATTTGCAGTTTAAAAAGTGGTATTTTTACTAGGCCCACTCTGTACTAGTAGCAATATCTACATAAATTCCAAGCAAATAATTATGACTAACCACCATACTTTGGTTTTGTAGAGACTTTCATTTTTGTTGTACCCTCTGCTGGTCAGTGTTAAAAACTACAAATGTAATATTTCAGAGTAATCTAAACCTTTCCTATATTATAGGAGGGAAGAGATGGAGGAAATGAGGAACAATATCCTATATTGTTTTACTTTGTATTTTGCAAGTGGTCGGGTGGCTACTTGTGTTCCGCTTTCCGTCACAGTCACAGTACCTGTTAAGACTACAAGAGTTTGGAGGTTTATCACAGCTCACTGGGTCACTGTTGATGAATAAGGACCTCCTGTCACTCATGCAAATACAAATACTGGCATAATAAAGCGACTATAAGTTGAAGTAATAGTTGGACCAACCAAACAGTGTCACTGTGAAATACAGTAAAAAACTCACATTCAGGAGCTGAGAGGAGAAATACAAAGCAATTAAATCAAGTTATCTAGAAGCGGGTATGTTTAATTAAGGCTACAGAAAAGAGTCATAATACAATATAATTTTGAATGGTTTCTATCTGATAACATTTTTTAAGAATGCAACATATTTCTCAAAATCTTTGATAATGGATATAATATTTAATATTTACCTTGACAGTGTCAGGCATATGTGATATTAGTGTTATCAGTCTCCCATCAAGAAGAACAGATCAAATGTTAATATTATGTGATAACCATCTGTGGGGATTCTGTCATAGTTTAGCATATGTATGTTAATATTCATGCTAAACTTACAAACTTCAACTTCTTGTCTGTTGATTATTGTTGGTACTAAAATCAATCAATCAATCAGATTTTATTTGTATAGCACTTTTCATACAAATACGATGTAACTCAAAGTACAAAGCTACATTTAAAAAAAAATGTTTTGGCCATGTTTTTGTTCTGGCCTGTGCTGTTTCCTGAAATAGCTACATCCTTACATTCTAAAACTGCACTTGGTGATTTGACAAGGTAGGTCTTTTGAGACCTCAGGCAAGAGCTTCAGACACTCTGAAACTAACCAGTTCACATCGCTGCAGTTTTCTCTGCATTATTCTAAAACCGTTTTGTCTAGTTACGAATCATTGATCTGAACTAGGCTTTAGAAGCAGCAGGGCAGATGGTGGCACCCTGGCAGGGACATTAACGGCTAAGTTTAAAATTATTGAACACTTCTTACAGGGGGACCTTTCCAATCTCTTCCTTCCTTGCAATCACTGTCCAAAGGTGACTCTTAGATGTTTTTGTCATTACACATAACGCTCATACCGAAGAAGATTTGCACATAATATAGAATCACAATCCATTGTCCTCAGCTTATTGTGCTTAATTTAGAATATATGAGCCCCCCACCCCTCCATAAAATGGTATCACTCTACTTTAAAAAATGCATGTACAGGATTTTGAGACAATATTGATTAAATGTTTGCATTTCAATCATGAAATTTAACTATAATACAATGTTGATTCAATTACATCTTTTCAACATTTAAACTATTAAAAGGTTGATACAACATGGATTTTAACCTTAACCAAAAATCAGCCTTTTTGACCATAACTCAATGTTGAATTAACAACCTTTGCTATCTGGGTACAACAGAGAGATAAAGAGCTGAGGGCAGCTAAGGGGAGCGCAGGATTCAGACTACCAGCAGGCCAGCAGGTGAAACAATGATAGAAATGTGAACCATTCCCTGCATGATTAATTTAATGTGAAGTAGGCCCATTTTCTCAGTAGCAAAAAAAAAGTGGAAGTAGGCTAATAACTAACTAAAAACGAATATTTCAATCAATGATAAATACACAGTATATAATATCTGTGCATAGTAACACATTTTGTAATTATTGTGTATTCTAGTACATATTTTTACATACAAAACTAGATATAGCCTACTCCAGACTTATTTTCTGGGGTTCATCAGGAATCAGCATTGCTTTCATTTTTCAGCCCTGGAGGTTGCCATCTTTCAGCATCACGTCCATGAAAATTAAACGCCAAAGTGTTCAGTTGTCTTAGTGCATTTTTTGCAGTGAGAGATTAAAATTGACGATTCAGTCGGACATTCAGTATTGCAATGATTAGAATTGTTGAACCAGCACAGTATATATAAGGAGACACATCAAACAGGTACATATGAGGGTGATAATGGCCGAGTGTGAGAGAGTTACTATAAAAGGGCGATGCCAGTTAGAGTGGGATAAAGAGAAATATGGATGGTGTAGACAATGGTAGACAGTTTTTAAATTTCATTAATCTAGCCCTGTTTTCAACATTTTTGAAAAAGACAACATTCAGATTTAATAAAACCATTCTTCCTGGTTAATCTGGACTCAACAAATGAGTCATATCACATTTATGGATGTATTTATATCTGATGATGGTCGTGTTCAAGGCTTTAATGAAACTAGTTCTGCTTGTTGTTTTTATGTTTTTGTCCAGAATCCAACAGGAAGGGTCAACAAGGTAAGAGACTTTCAGCAGAATGAATGAATATATTTATTGAAGTGTTTAAGTGATCTCATGGGATTGTACACCTTCACCAAACATCACAGTTTCCAGCTGTTTGTTTCTCCAGATCTTCTTATGGAGGGAAACATTCTGGTAGTCGTGTGTAGATTCACATGTTACAGACTGAAGCACATTCATGTATTTATTCACACACTGATGTCTTCGTCAGCTGGTTTTTGTTGTTCTCACAGCTGCTCTTCTACTGAGCTGCAAACGCTGTATTTATGTCCAATTTGCCAGCTGTGAACCACAACTCGCTGCTTTCAGGATCTCTCATTTTTTTCACTTGTTTCTTCCACACCACAACAGATAGGCTGAAGACAAGAAGATCAGCTGGAGAACAACTCCAATACACCAACAGACTGAGTTCCCAAAAACACAAACTGCAAAGATCACCAAATCACCAAAACTCACCTCAGAGTTTCTCTTCTCCTGTTTCAAAAACTGAAGATACCCCGAGAACAGCAGTGTTTCTCTGCTCTTCTTGTTCAAAAACTGAAGATACAAGTGCACAGCAGCACTTCTCTGCCCTTCGTGTTGTTCCTCTTCTTCTTGTTTTTCTCTGGATTTTATTGACGGTTGGAAACCAGCCTACAGGTACATTCAAAGTTTTCTCTTCTCTCAAGCTTCACATTATCTTAAGCTTCAAATTTTACATTGTGGTGTTGTTAAGACAGACTCGTAAAAACATCAACCTGTCCTTTAAATACAATTTGGAGGACTTGAACTTTACTTAAACTTCTGTTTTGCTCCTTGATACTTCTGATACATTATATTTATTTGACAGCTGTACTTACTTCTGAGATCAATTTTACATGAAATAACAAACTTATAAATCATGCAACATTTTTAAGATTAAACCAGAGGTTCCCAAATTGTATAATAAATCGGTGTGTAGTAATGGAGTATTTTTAAATTGCTGTATTGGTACTGAATACTTCTTCCACCACTGTCAACATCTCATCTCACCTGTTTCCGTCCACAGGTGATGCTGGAGACGGATCACAGGTGAGTGAAACTCGCTTTAATGCTTCACTCTCCTCACTCCTGAACACTGAAACTGTACTGGGAGCTGTGGGAGCTGTGGTCCTGTCCACTCTGCTGAGAACAAAAACTAACTATATGAACCATTTTGATGCTTTTATTTTTGTGGATTTTAACTCACTGCTGACTTACTTTCAACCACAGCTTATCATTTTTGTAGGTTTGTCGGTAATATTAAAAGAGTCAGCAACAGTCCACTGCTGCCTCAGTGTTTAAGCAAAGTTAAAAATACTTCCACAGAAAGGCAGAATAGGCAGATGGAGCTGAAGGACTAAACCAAAGGGAGACAGACCTCCTGAATCATCATCCACATTAATTAAAGTCCTCAGAGTCTGTGTGATGAACTCAGACCTACAGGACGTTATTACAGAAGGACTGAATGAAGAAAAGCCTCTAAAATTCATCTTACTGCTGTACTGTCCAGTTAATCTCACTCTGTAACCTTCTAACTTGTAGACAGAAAGTGAAGATGAGTTTTTGTTGACACTTTGTGTGTTGACTCAGTTCTGTGGTCAGTTCTGAGACTGTTTATTGTTGTAGTTGTGGACAGTAAAATGAAAAGGTGTGAACTCTGAACTGACTTGGGTTTTGTCCAATCACAAGAATTGTCCTTAGCTTTCCCATTTCATCAGATGCTTTTGTGTTTTGCACCTCAGGGCCATCGTACTAGTTTTCTTCGTTGACAAATCAGCAGTTCAAGCTGTCAACAAGTTTAATCTTTTACAATTTACCATATCGATATCCATTCAAGAAAAAATATTTATGTTTTGTCTGTAAAATCTACTTAAATTGTAAAGTAAAGAGTAAAAGTACAATATCTGACCTGTGAAGCTCCTCAAGTTTCAATCCTGGGTCCTGTTTTGTTCTCCCTTTCCGCTCATTCTCCATCAGTTTGGCTCTTATTGTTGTTCTGCTGATGATATGTATTTGTTGAACCAGGAGAACTTAAGTATAATTGTAAAGAGATCAGTGCCTGGATGCCTCAGAGTGTCGTGCAGTTATATCCCAACAAAACTCAAAGTTCGGGTCTTTGCTCCAAATCAAAGCTTTGCAAACAGCTCATAGTTTTCTGAATCTGAGTCTTACATTTAGTTTAAAACTCTGCTGCATGATTTACTTACACAGACTCACCAGAGTTCCCACATCACTTTGCTTAGTGATTTAAATATCTTCTTAATACCTTTTCATTCTCAAACATGTTTTATTTAAGCTTCCTCACCTGATTGGTTCTTATTCTTTCACAATCTGCTGTCTTTGATTTGAATCTTCATTCAGATGCTTTTTCTCATCTTTTATGTAACTGAATTTTTTGGTTTTAAAACTTATTATATAATCTTTTGCTCAGTAACAAATCTGTGTCTGTGCTCTCATATGTTAACGTTTTCACTGAACTGTGCTCCTTCAGTTCTTCGGTCATCTCTAGGCTTCCATCAGTAAGAGTCATATAGATTTTTTGCATTTCTTCACTTCTTCTGGTTTTGTGTTTTAGAACCTGATGGAGAACTTACAGGAACTAAAAGGTTTAATACCAGAAGAATGTTTCATGCGTATGTACAATTACTTCAATTATTGTTAATGTTTGTTGCTTCAGCCAGCAGCTTCTCATGTGTATACGCACTGAGTGTCACTTTCAGCGGTTTAAAAGACAAGAAGAAGAAGCCCTGCAAGTGTTTGGGGGAGCCAATAGGTCTATTTGGGTCACTGGAAGAGTTAATTTTTTTCTGTTGTGTGTGTGAGTCCGTCTGGCAAAAATAGACCCAGCAAGTAGAGATAGCGGAACGAATCAACATGTGTAGAATATTGTAAGAACGCAGGTGATATTGATTTAGATTTCTACACATGTATGAACAAAGATAAGGAACAACTAGCACAAGGACAGAGTTGCATATAAGAGTCAAACATTGATAAAGTCTGTGGACATACAGGGATGGACACTCAGCAGCAGCATATAGAGTACAGTAGTGTACAAGATACAGCCAGTAATGAAACATGTTCACAGTGGTGAACAGTATCCAACTTCTTTAGGCTCTGGTCCGCTGCATTCATAAAGAGCACAGAGGTGCTGATATCAAGTGTTTCCTTGCCTGGAGGGAGAAACAGGATTTATTCCTAAAGAAGAAACTTAACTTCAGTTTCAGCTTGGAAACAGGTTTTAATGTGTCTCATGCAGTGGAATCTGATTTTTTAAGGATTCACTGTAATGATTAGACAGGCTGCTTTCAGTAATCGGAAATGTTTATCACTGCAGCAAATATGGTGGGACATTGCATTTCTGCAGCAAAACTGAAAACTGTCATTGTAAACTTGACAAGACAGAGGAAAGTCTCCAGAGGAAACACAGTTTAGACTTTCAGCTTTAAACAAACATGTCCTGACAGCTCAGGATTCATTCAGAGAAATGCTGCTTTATTACAAACACTTTCAATCTGTGTGTAACAGCTGACCTGTTGGATGTGCAGAAAGACCATCAGGAGATTTAAAGAATTAATGAAGTTACCGCCGCTGTGTCTCGTACGTAGATGCAAACAGCACTTATTGTTTCTGCTGCTGTGTGATGCTGCAGGTATTTAACAAACTGAACTATTAATTGCAATCAGCTGTTACTAATTAATTCTGTGAGTCACTTGATGACAA
Source organism: Thunnus albacares (assembly GCF_914725855.1). Lineage (NCBI taxonomy): Eukaryota > Metazoa > Chordata > Actinopteri > Scombriformes > Scombridae > Thunnus > Thunnus albacares. The sequence continues at coordinate 33,559,591 of NC_058116.1, read as the reverse complement.
AATGAAACTCATCTGTTGTTGGTTTGTGTGTCTGTACTCAAACAAAGATCATCTGTGAGGGAAGAAGCTCCACTCTGTAACACAATCAGAGTGTTTCTGTAGTTCCAACAGAGTGAGACATCTTCACTCTAGAGGATCAAGAGTCACATTCTCCACTTCAACTGTCATTCACATCAAATCAATCATTTCATCTGATCAATCAATAGTTTTCACTCAGGACCCTCAGGATTTGGATTAAGTAGTTCCTGAAAAATAATGTTTGCTAAGTTTATTGCTACAGCTGTTATTTTAATGTGTCAGATACAGATGGAATAAACATTGAATATCTTCTGTTGCTATGCAAATATAAGTATCAGATCAGACTCTGCATTAGCAGATAATCAATATCAAAGGACCAGTGTGTAGAATTTAGTGGCATCTAGTGGAATGGACTTGGCAGAAATAGAATATAATATTCATAAGTATGTTTTAATTAGTGTATAATCACCTGAAAATAAGAATTGTTGTGTTTTTGTTACCTTAGAATGAGCCTTTATATCTACATAGGGAGCGGGTCCTCTTCCACGGAGCTCGCCATGTTGCACCGCCATGTTTCTACAGTAGCTCAGAAAGGACAAACCAAACACTGGCTCCTGAGAGGCCTTTCATGTGCCGTAGGTTCTCCTATACACTTTAAGCAGGAGGGCTGGGGGTATACAGCTGGTTGCCATCTGCAACCTCACCACTAGATGCCACTAAATCCTACACACTTGTCCTTTAAAGGGCCATAATAATAATAATAATAATAATAATAATAATAATAATAATAATAATAAGATGTGTAATTGTTATTAACAAAAAGAGACTTAAACACAATCTGTCTGTTCTGTCTGTAGATGCTGAACATTTTGTGAAAGACATCCCTGAGGTCCAAGGGAACCGCACAGATCTGGTGAAATTCTTTAAACTTTTGAAGGAACATCTCATATCCCAAAAGCAGAGACCTGATGGAGGTGATCAAATTTTTTTCTTTATTTCATTGAAGAAATGTCATGTGACTCCTCTGAATATACTTTTACATATAGACTGAATTTATCAATATCTGATCTATTGATTATCTGGTTACCGCCACTGTGTCTCCTACATAGATGCAAACACTACTTATTGTTTCTGCTGCTGTGTGATGCTGCAGGTATTTAACAAACTGAAACATTAATTTTACACGTTACAGACTCATCATTTGTATTGAAGTCATGTTTCCACTGCTATGCAGGTCAGCTGTCACTAATTAATTCTGTGAGTCACTTGATGACAAAATGAAACTCGTCTGTTGTTGGTTTGTGTGTCTGTACTCAAACAAAGATCATCTGTGAGGGACGAAGCTCCACTCTGTAACACAATCAAAGGAATGTAATAATAAGCTATGTAACTTTATCAAAAAGAGACTGTTAGGTCCCCAGAATTGATCTGGGCGATGAAGAGTCTAACATAAAAACATTGACCCAGGGACAAAGAAGTAAGGACATGGAAGTATATAAATGAACCAAGAATTTATTAACAATGTAAGTCAAATGTACAAAAGACCACAAAACAATAACTGAAACCTACTCTCTATACAAGAGGAAAGCTGAACTAGTTAAACAAAGAAAATCAAGCAAACAAACACTACAACACAACACTAACAAACACAAGTCACCGACCCCAGTACACCACAGCTGGAGTAAAGAAAGGTTTACAACCAACACACAGCCTGAAAGCTGCTGACTGGCCCACTGGCACAGTCTGCTCATCTCTACAGGACTTTATCCACCTGGTCCTAATAATTTTCACAAGTCCTAATGAGCAATTTAGGACAGGTAAGAACAAAAAAAACACACACACACACACTCACAAACTGCAGCTGTAACAGAGACTTTAACACACTTTTTTCTGTTCTGTCTGTGGATGCTGAACGCTTTGTGAAAGACATCATCGAGGTCCCAGGAAACCACACAGATCTGGAGAAACACTCTGATCTTTCAAAGGAACATCTCATATCTCCAAAGCAGAAACCTGATGGAGGTGATTGTATTTTTTGTCATGTGACTCCTGTGAATATACTGTTACATATAGATTTCATGAGTATCTGATTACACTCAGAGGCAGTGCGACTGTACAAGACAGGAATCTATCATTTCTGGTCTTTGGGAATTTTTTTTAACTATTTGAACTTTTTTTCACAGTTCTTACACAGAAACCTGTTTCACACATAATTTGATCAGATTTATGTTTCTAATGGTGGCATTTCATTTAGTGCAATTTTTTGGTACATTTACTTGAATATTTCCATTTGATGCTGTTTTTTATTACCTGTGCTCTGCTACATTTCAGAGGGAAATCATGTTCTTTTCTCTTCACTTTATTCATTTGACAGTTTTACAGATTACAACTCACAAACAAAATATGTGATGATGATGTGTATTTCTCTACTAGGTTCATGTAAGTTTGGCAAATGTATAAACTTAAACAATGTGTTGATCTTTCAGCAAAGGTGAAGGTGTACTCGGTGGTTACTGGTAAAACTTTTGGAGCCCATCAAGTCCTACTGGACAAAGTGAAGAATGTTGAAACCACCAGAGACCTGCAGGAAAGCCACGTGGTTATCGTCTTCTGTCCAATCACGTCTCGTGTTGGATCAGATGTGAATGCAGCCATGACAGACATTAAAGGTGAAGGAAAGACTTGTTGTTTCTAACTTGTTCTGACTGAAATCTGTGCAGCTCAGACATCATGTTCAGATCAGATTCTGCAGATCAACACTCAGAACCAGAGTTCATGTTGAGTCTGAAGCTTCTTTCAGTCAGGATGAACATCACAGGGGGAGGTGGGGAATGAAATGAGTGAACCATGGATCTGGTCTGTAACAGAGATGGACATTCAGCAGTACACAGCAGCACCAACCTGTAGCTGACATTACAGCAGCACATCTGATCAGCTTTGATGGGGTTTTGCTCTCCTGATGCTTTTATTTGTTTCTGTCGTCATCGTGGCTCAAACAGGCCGATATGTTGCTGTTAGCATGTTTCCATCTGTCAGATCAGCAAAAATATTTTAACACAAAAGTCAAATTTCACCCTGAGCTGATAAAATGCAGCAGAAGTAAAAACCTTTAAAATACGAGGATGTCAGTCTAGACGGGATTTAAATGACAGGAGGAGCAGCGAGTTCACTGAAGAACAGTCGCTCACAGTTTTTCCTTTTATAGTCAAAACTGCTGTAGATAATTATATCAACACAAGTCTTGTTTAATTCCTGATAAATATGACCTCTTATCATCTAATAATGTTAAATTTTCCCACATGAAGAGAAGCATGCAAACCGAGGCCACCTCATTCTGAGTCCGGCTGTTTAGGTCGTACCGTAGACTGAAATGGACAGTGCCTGGAGCTGAAATGACATCTAATAAATATACCATGTGAATAACAGATAATAATATAATCAACTTCATTTAAATAAAACAAGAAGGTTGCCCTGTGAATTCAGACACAGTTTTAATTCCACTATTTAAATGAAAAAGATCTGCATCTCACAGTTGAACAGAAATGTCATGCTGGTAACTGTTAACCTTTAAATGGGCACGCACATATCAATTTGCTGAAACAAGGTGCAAAACACTTGAGAGGTCTGTTATGTAATTATTAGAAGTGTAAGCGAGGAAAAAGACATCACCTGCAATAGTCTTGCAATGTGACTGCGAGCAACAGGATGTTAACTGCAGCTCATTTAACAGCCACAGGTATCACTATGAGAGGGAATTTCTGATTCCTACAAATCGAGCCGTTAAATGTGCAAGCAAATATGAATATTTTGGAAAACTAATTAATTGCCATTTTCCAATGTATCTAGGCTAAAATGACAAAATTTCATATTGTTTTTCAAAATATGAGGTTCATTTTCCTATTTACATTCTGTATCTCCTGAGATTCTTTTCCTATTTCAGGTATAAATTTAACTTTTTCCCCCTTTTTATAATAATAGTATATATTAATAGTTCACATCAACTTTTAAACATTTTATAAATAATTAGTTAGCTACTTTCTTTCATGCTTTGCAAACAACATTTTAAAAAAGTGACAAAAACTGAACAAAACATAGTTATTCACATGTTTGAACACTGCAAACAAATTTAGTCTCTGAATAAGCAACAAACTATTAACATTTATGAACAAAACAACTTATTCTTGTTTTTATACAACCATCTTCCCTGTAGTGGCAACATTTTATACAAGAGTGGAATGCAGTGGCTTCTTACAGTTTAAGTAATAACAAGTAAATGTTCATTTTGCTCTAAATTCATCCCATACAATAGTGATTCAACCTATAGCGACTTCACTAAAGTTTTTACATTTGCTGTTATAAACATGTATGAGGGGGGAAATCCTCTGCTGCACAGGAAGTGGTGCATTTTAAGTGTATGGAAGGAACAACAATGGTTCGTTTGGAAAAAATATGAGAAGTTGCAGTCTGAGTGTCTTTATTACTACAGTTTCTCAGCCATTGCCGACACTGAGTGCAGAACACCAAAGCAGTTACCAAACGTGCTATAAAATCACAAAAAACAAGGACATTGAGGATTTTTACTGTAAATACACAAAGCCTCCCCTACACTAGCAATATCCTATCAGCAATAGAAGCTGAGTAAACAGTTGTGAGCAGTTTGATCAGTGACAATGCAAAGCCTCACTTTGCACTTCTGACACATGATGGAGGTCTGTCCATCCTGACACATCCTGCATCGGCCTTTCTGACAGGATAGAGAAGTGATCAATCCCATCATATCTCATATCATCCACAGATCTGGAGACTTTTGGCTGTTTGATTACTCTTAGTGGTGTATAGTCTTCATTTCCTTTGGAGGGTCGTCCCCTTTTCTGCTTCTCTGGGTAGATGAGTCCTTAGGCAGCATTCAACCTAAAGTCCTTGAAACACTGGTGTTTCTGACCCAGTGCTGGTGCATCACGCTGATAGAGAAACCATGCATTATTGACAACAGTGTCAACCATCTGCTAAAATATGCCTAGGTACCACCAATGGGACTTTACAGGGCAATCATCAAATCAGCCAAATCCACTCTCCCCTGTGAGTGAGTCAAAGTAGGGACTCATTTATAATGCAGATTTTATGTAAATAGCTTCAGAAACAGCCTGCTGGAGGACAGAGGGGAGTCTGGGCTGTAAGGAAAGATGGATTTAGAGAAATCTAAACAACTTTTGGTGAATAAAATGTCAGATATGTTTAAAATAGACTCAGTATTTATAAAAATGAGTCAAAAAAGGCCAGAATAGAAGATCTTTAAACTGAGAGGGAAAGATAAATTAATGTAGCCATGAATGTGCCAGAATAGGAAGTCTCATGTTCTTCTCTGGTGTTTCAGGCTCCTGTGGTGAGAAACCTGTGATCCTGGTGCTGATGCATCACACCCGAGATGTTGACTATTCAACTGATGGAAGAAGATGGTCTGATATGTATGACAACGTTGTGTTGGATGTTCACGTTCTTTTCCACGAGACGAAGAGCGGATTACTGACCTGTCCAAAGAATGATCAGGCAGTCGATCAAATACAGAAAGAATTACAGGAACACAGTAAATACAAGGATTCATGATAGTTTTAGAGTTTTTAAAGGCTGCATTTGGAGCAACAACAAGAATGAAGTAAGGAAAGAAGCAGCATCATTACATTAAAACACATTATAGAAGCAGAGAAATACACATTTATGGAACCCCTTCCTCCTGAATCAAAGTGTTATTTTTTCAATAAAGTTGATCCTGTTAAAAGAGTAAATGGGTAAAGTTTATTTTAACTTCAGCCCCTGCCCTGACCAGGTACAAGTAACATCCACATGAATGCCAGGATCCAAGGTTTCCCAGCAGAACATTGCTTAGAGCATCACACTGCCTCCGCTGGCGTACCTTCTTCCCATAATGCATCCCGGTGCCTTCTCTCCCCCACTTAAACAATGCACACACATCTGGCTGTCCACATGATGTAAAAGAAAACATGATTCATCAGACCAAGCTGTTGTGAAAAATCTTCAAATGGGCCAATAAATCTTCAGGTCCACCACAATTTAGTATTAAACTCAAAATTTATAAGAGAAAGACTCTTAGAGTTCGTAGAGTTCAATGTGAATAGGTTTACTGTGCATATAAAAAGATACAGAGCGAACCGAGGCCTTTATTCCGGGACAAAGAAAAAACCCAATGCAAAATCATAAAACATGATATCCCTCCTTCATAACCCCTCCTATTGTGGAGCTTATTTTCTAGACTCCACCTCATTTTTTTAATTATGTTCAACCATTTGGTCATTATTGCTGAGTTCATGAGTGACCTTGATGCTTTGGTGATAACACAAGTATGACTTATCTTAGAAATTACTGCCTTAGCATCTTTCGCCTTTTTCTCACACTAAAAGCGGGCCTGGCGGCCTATAATCATCTCACACAGAAAACCAAATTGCTATACCACCGATTAGCCTTCTTAACTCCCTGGGAATTTTCTCTTGTTGACATAATGTTATCTTTGCACACCCACTGGCACATTCATTTGATCATAGCAAGGCAATTTCCACCACAAGGCCACCTTCTTCCATTGCTCCATGGTTCAGTGCCTGATGCTCACGTGCCCATTGTAGCTTTCGGCGGTGGACAGTGGTTAGCATGGACACAGGACCTGCCATTTTGGAGATGCTCTGACCCAGTCATCTAGCCATCACAGTTTGGCCCTGGTCGCTCAGATCCTTACGCTTGCCCGTTTTTCCTACTTCCAAAACATCAACTTCAAGAACTGACTGTTGCCTAATATAACCTGCTGCCTAATACATCCCACCCCTAGACAGGTGCCATTTTAACGAGATAATCAATGATATTCACTTTGCCTGTCAGTGGTTTTAATGTTTTGGCTGATTGGTTTAGATGTCTAGACATTTAAAAATCTACTGTATTTTAACCTTGATGCCTTTTCAAGTGTAAATCACCAAACATACTATTACTGGATCAGACTGTGAGCTAACAGTCATGTCTCTATGTCTTTGATCTATATATATATCAAATCTTAAATTGTATTTTTCATCTTCAATTGCTGCCTTCTGGGTTTTGTCTGTCAGATTAAAGCTGAATCATCCAATATTTTTGAAGCATTAAGAACTGACATAAATTTACAGATTACAAGAAAGAAAATGAATCATTTGTTTTATTAGATTTGACAAGTCAGAAGTGAGCAGGTGTGAACCTTTTAAAGTGTTTTCACGTTGACTGAATAAAAACAGAATTTCTAATGTTTGTATTGAACAGAATTTTTTTCTTCTTATTGAAATGTGTTTTGTTGTGATGTAGATCTGTGGTGATTCTTCAGTTAAACAAAGATGAAACAGATGATTACTTTTGGAGCCAAAGAACCAAGATTAAAAGTCTGCATTTAGCTTCAATCGCTAATGTTGAAAACCACAATCTTGGTGTTGTCATGTACTCAGAGTTGAATTTCAACAACCACATTAAGACAATTACAAGATCAGCTGACTATCACCTGAAGAACATATCAAGAATTAAAGGACCTCTGTCTATGTGTTTATCTTCAGTAGGCTCGACTACAGCAACAATGTGTTTACAGGTTGATCAGACAGCTGCAGCCCAATCAGAGACCAGGAGAGTGGATCACATCAGTCCACTTCTGTTACCTGGGGGCAGAGCAGGTGAACCCAAGAGCAGACACTCAGAGGCAAGGAGAGAGGAACACAGTTGGGCAAGGTATTTATTGCAAAGAGGGGGTGTAAAAAAGGCCATGTGCCTGGGCATGTTTTCCGATATCTCCTGTGCCAGATCATGCTCTGTGTATGTGAGTTCAGTGTGCCTACACTGCCTGTGCATGCAAATTCAGCATTGAGTGAGACCTGCAGATGACGGCAGAGATTATCCAACCTTGGATCACAGTGACATCCAATGAGCGTTTCTCTGTCTGTGTCCATAGAAACGTGAGTTTAATATTCACTCATGTTTATGGTACGCACACCATTAGTGTTTATATTTAGCCATGAGCATATTTTGTAGAGTTAGTTGTGGTTTTTCTGTCTGTTTACATGATGTGATTCAGGGTTAGCCGCTAGCTTGTAATAGTCTGAGTTGTGTCACTGTATTCTAACTATTGTTTTCAGTGCATTATTTTTCTGTTGTTTACGCTCCTGCACACTGAATGCTTGTTCATTAGTGACTATTACAGTGACTGTCATATGTTGTGCAGTTTGCTTATTCACTGTTTACTAATATTTTATAATATTAGCTAATGTTTTATTTATATTGCTAGCTTATTACACCAACATTAATAGCCTTTAGCTCTGTATGTTATCTGTTATCTGGGTAGATGTCTATGCCTAGCTTTGGTTGATATGCTAGATTCTCTTACAGAACCACACACCTTTAGATAAACAGCGTAGCCCTGGGGAAGCTTGGCTAAGGCTTGGGCTGGAAGCTGGGAACCTGGGACTGAGGCAGGCTGGGGCAAAGGGAGCTTGGGCCCATACTATGCGGCAGGATTTGGCATTAGTGAGGTAACTTAAGGTTTAACTCTGGGTTTTCAGGGTTACGACAGTGCTTCACTTTCTACTGGGGTGCATCACCATGGCAACTTATGCTAAACAGCTAACCTGCTCTGGAGCAGGTTAACTTTAGAGTCATCATTCCTACAGGATCCCGACATGGACAAAACTCCTGAGTTTACAATAAAGTAATAAGTGAAAGGAGCAATATATATTTTTATAGGTCAGTAGAAACATTTTATTGTTCCATGTTTCTATTTCCACTCTGGTTTTAAAACAGAGCTTCTAACAAACAGGGAAATCATTTACGACACTAAACACATAATGATAATTCTAGCTAAGTTTAAGCTGATTTTCTCCTGGAGTGACAGCTGACAATGTGGATGATTTTACACTCTGATTCCATCACTGCTGCTCGGAATAACATGAGACAACTGTGTGATAACCGGTAATAAAAACCAAAGATTGTCTTTTATTAGAAAAATATTACACACATTGTTAATTGGCTCCATGATTACAAATGCAACATTTGAGTCAGATAGACCTCATCAGTCATTAACTACTTTTCCATTCATTGCTTCTGGCATTACTTTTAAGTTTAAGTTCTTTGTTTGACATATTCAGAATGTTTTCTTCATCAACCAATTAAATATCAAAAAATATTCTATAATTAGGTCATTTATAATAATTCCTATATGTATTTTAAGCCTTAGCCTACTTTTAATAATTGGAAATTTCTATTGTTTCTACATCTTATTCTGTTGTATGATTACAGTCTGCTGTTTACATTTCACATTATGAAGTACTTCATTTATGGTTCTGATGATATTGCTCGTAATTAACAAACCCACCTCTCTTACATGAATGCGCTCGTAGCTAGAAAACCCAGAGTTGACTGAGCTAGTACATAACCAGCTTCGTAGTAATGGTTATCTGGGCAGCCAGTGTTAGGTTCACTGACGCCAGATAACGAAAAGATATCCCAGGTAAATTACCTTCTTATACATATCTATGTCGTGAGTGTGTTTTGTATTCTGATCTCTACAGCTTAATTTAATCAGGGTTGTAATTCTGTTACACCACACATAGCTGAATCTTGATCTTTTTCCTGTCAAATGCACCAGAATATAAATAGTTAGTACATTTACACCTCTGCATTAATAGAAGATTTTACAGTATACAGACATTACTGTGTTTCTATCTGGGTTGTGAACAATACAAATAAAAGTAACATTTGTGGTTTTGGAGCAACATAACAATGCCAAGGAAGAGTAAGAGGTCACAAGCTGCAAAGCTGCCCCGGCAGGGATTGAAGGACCATGCAACAAGTGAACAGAATGTCTTGATTCTCAGAGCACTGGAGAGATAAATGTGTCTGCCATGTCTCATGCTGAAAGTGTAAAACAGGGAGGTCAGGATGATGTTTCATGTACACCATGGGATTCTTGTGCTGACATTGTAAAGAGAGGGTGTTCCAGTGATGCTCACTGTGTACCTGGGCTTTCTAATGTTTACCAGGTAAACCAGGGAAGTCAAAGTGATTTGTCACATATACGACAGGTTTCATATGCTGACACTGTAAAGAGGGGATGTCACAGTGATGCTCCTTATATAGCAGGACCTTATCTTACAAACCATGTAAACCTGGTAGATCAGCCTTCTGTAAGACATGGTCTTGCATCCCGCAGCCAGGCTTCTCTTAAATATGGCCAGAAAGTCCAGAAATCATCAGTGTACATGTAACTCACTAACCTTTCTTGATTTCCGTCATGAGAATGAAAACATCACTAGAGCAGACCTTGACTTTGTTTTGGATAAGGGTGATGTGATCAATCAATCAATCAATTTTTATTTATATAGCGCCATATCACAACAAAAGTCATCTCAAGGCACTTTTCACATAGAGTAGGTCAAGACCGTACTCTTTAATTTACAGAGACCCAACAATTCCCCCATGAGCAGCACTTGGTGACAGCGGTAAGGAAAAACTCCCCTTTAACGGGTAGAAACCTCAAGCAGAACCTGGCTCTTGGTGGGCGGCCATCTTCTTTGACCGGTTGGGTTGAGAGAGAGAGAGAGAGAGGGAAAGGGGGAGGGGAGACAGAAGAACAACAATCATAACCATCATAATCATGTATAAAGAGGCCAGGAAAAGGTTTCCTAAAAATATCCATTTGGCTGCTGATGAGCTTCCTGTTGAGGTTATGGTACGCAGATGCATATATAATGTGGACATGACACAACCTTCCAGGTACGGCACATTAGGAGGACCTTCATTGGGATCTCTGCATAGGTTTCTTGACCTAAAGGCAGGACTGAGCTGTCTGTTATCAGATGTGCAGTTTTTCTCAGAAAAAGCATCAAAAAGAAAAGAGAATCAGAAGAGAAAAGAGAAGGAAAATATGCTTTGGATGAAACATATAAAGCAAAGAAAAAATCATACTCAAAAAGGCTATACAGATATTCTAACGCAAAACTGAAACTGAGCTACAAACAGAATGCCAAAATTTGTTACAGAGACAAACAGTGAATATAAACAAAAAAACAACAGTACATTATAAACCATTACAGAGACAATGTTGACTTCAGGCAGAGGCACAAACAGCACCTTACAAACCGTTAAAGAGACAATGTTGACTTCAGGGAAAGGAAGCAATCTTATATCGGCCAGTGTTATACACATGATGAAGCATTTAGAGTTAGAGACACAGGCAGCTAACGAAACAACTAATGAGAGACAGGTATAAAAACAATCTTGCATTTAGGAATTTGCATTGCATGAGATGTGCAAAGAAAAGAAGAAGGAAATACAGACGGATCAATAGACAAACACATCAAAGTGACAATGGTTTGATCAAAGAGGCCATATCTGTGTTCAAATCACAAATAAAGGCCAGTCCCACTTATGTATGCACTGTTTGTCACAAATCATAATTTCCAAACTATGACCCTGTATAAGGTCAAACTACATTAAAAATCCAGACGTAGTTGTAGCATGCTTAACAGGAAAATATTTTCATGTTTGTAATGATGACTGCAAAAATCAACATTGCATAGTGCCTGATGAAAGGAAGAAAGAGTGGATATGTTATACCTGCCATAATCACCTTAAAAATGGTGTCATGCCACCCCTTGCTGTGGCAAACTACTTGGACCCTTGCTGACATTCCACCTGAACTGTCTGATCTCAACATACTTTAGAGACATCTCATAGCCAAGTACATTACATTTTTTAAGATCATTCCTCTGCCAAAGGGCCAACAGAGAGCAATATGTGGTAATGTTGTATGTGTCCCATCTGAGGTACAGGAAACAGTGGATGCTCTACCCAGACTGAGAAGTGACTCTCAGGTCATGAGAGTGTGTGTTATGTGAGATGTGTGTTATGTTTTACGGAGGGAATCTACTCTGTTGTCCCAGCTGAAAGAAACAGTCCAATCAGCTTTTTCAAAACACCTAAACTGAAGGCCATGGCTTTCCCTGTTCAGTTCCCTATGGGTGAAAATACACTGGATGAAAAGAGAAACATTAAAGTAACACCCAGTGGTAACTTCAAAATAGGCTTTTCTCTATTGATGATTGGGAAACTGGTGCAAAATAAAGATGCAGTCAGATTCATGCAGCCACTGAGAGGGACTCCAGCCTATTGGGAGAAAACAAGATCTTTTTGCCATGATCAGACAACTGGGAAAGCCTACATTTGTCTGTACATTTTCAGCCACTGAAATGCGTTGGCCAGAAGTGATTGACGCAATAAGGACTCAGCAGGGTGAAGAAATCAATTTTGAAGAGCTTGACTGGCCAAAAAAATGTGACATTTTGAGAAGCACTCCTGTGACAACAATGCACATGTTTGATAAATGTATCGAGGCATTATTCAGAGATTTAATATTGTCTCCTGCACAACCTCTTGGCAAAGTTGTGGACTACTTTTACCGAATGGAGTTTCAGCACAGAGGAAGCCCACATACACATTGCCTCATATGGGTTGATGGTGCACCTGTGTTTGATGAGGATGAGGTGTGACTTTGTGTCAAAATATATCACAGCTCAGTTACCTGACCCACATATGCAACCTGAATTCTACAAGAAAGTGCAAGAAGTGCAAATTGACAGCAAAAATGACTCTAGAACATGTTTCAAATGTCCTGGCTCAGGTTGCAGATTTGGATTTCCTAAACCCCCGTCCAGAAAGACAATGATAACAAGACCTGGAGAGGATGAAGAGTCACTTGAACTGGAAAATGCAAAGAAGAAGCTCAAACCACTGAACCTGCTGCTCAATGAACCAGGAATTGCATCTATGACTTAAGAGCAGGTTCTGACTCGCTGTAAGTTAATTTTTGAAGAGTATGAACATTATATAAAATAACTGAAACATGTTACATTTCAGAAAAATACAAGAACACATCTGCTGAAGGAGCTGTACAGATTGACATTTGAATGGTTTTTATAGCACAAAGTATGCAGCAGTTGAAACGCGGCAAAAAACGTACAAAATGTGGAATAAAAAGAAGAATAGAGAGTTAGAAGAACAATGTGTGATTGCTTTCAACAATCACAGTGAATGTGATGAAATGAGGGCAATCATGCAGGCACCTTCCAAAAAAAGAGGAAATCGCTAACCCTCATCTTCTTGATGCCTGGAATGCTAACCATGACTTGCAGCTAATCCTCAACACGTATGGTGCAATCATATACATTACCACTTATATTACAAAAAAAGAGGGCGCAATGTCCGAGTACCTCAGAACTCTCATTCGGAATTCAAACGACAACAACGTGAACTTGACAATGTAATTTCTGTAGAAATTGCGTGTGATTGCTGAAAGCAGATTTAGATTGCATAACTGGAAACTGAACACTATTGAAAAATCGACCCAGATTAAAATCAGCAATGGATGGAACTGAACCCCCACCCTCATGTTTGTAAGACAGACATGCTGTGCACCGAGCTAACAAGTCACACAGCAATGTCAGGCCAGATTCTGGTCTTTAGTCTGTCAATTGCATGAAACTGACAAAAAGCAGTCTCATTAAGCAGATTGACATCACCTGTGGACTCCTGCATCCTTCAAGTATACTGAGTTCTGTCCAAAGCGGGGCTCAAACTCACAGCCTTTGGATCTAAACCACTAGACTACTCACACAGGCTCTGTAGCATAGGAAAAGATGTGTTTAACAAGCATATCAATCCACATTTTAGGTAATAATGTTAAAATAAGTTAGAGAGGAATTGACTTATGGTACATGATGAAGATGTGAAGCAACTTTGTAAATGAGAGCAATATTATGAGAGGCACTGCAGTAAGCAGGTATCAAACACACAACCTTGTCATCTAAGGCGAAGCTGATCAGTAGAACAGTGTTCTAAACCACTGAGCCAACAGACATTCACAAAAATGAGAGGAAAAAATCTCCATTTTGATGATGAAAATGTATTTGTCTCAAACTAGAGCTTGAAGCCCAGAGATGTGTACATCATCAGTGAAAGCAAGATTAGTTTTACATGAGAATGAATGATATGTGTAAAACGTGTTTGAAGGAAGAGAGAATCTGTATGTTTAAGAAACTGGAGTGAGAGGAGACACACATGCTGCAGACTGTATTGCAGTCAATGAGAACATGACATGGACCCTCTATCAATTAAGGTTCAGATGTCAAAAAGTATAAGTACTATGTGAAATGTATTTACATTTTGAGAGAGAGGAGGCTTGTGGCAACATACTGAGGCAAGATATATGCTTAAGGAGTTAAAACTGTGGAAGTGACAACTGTTTAGAATTTTTTTTCTGGTCTAAAATTATCTGTGCTCTCCACTGTGCCTGATCACATGACACACTGGTGAGACCTGGCAAAGTCTGCAAAACCCCTGATTTTGGGCTTGAATTGCTGAAAAACTACAACAGATATCACTGAACTATCTGATAACTTTGAAAACTCAAAGTTTTGTGAACATTTTGAAGTTTGAATGGCATCTGTAGGATAGGGGACGTCCGAACCGTTCTTTTTTTGGAAGGTGCCTGCATGATTGCCCTCATTTCATCACATTCACTGTGATTGTTGACAGCAATCACACATTGTTCTTCTAACTCTCTATTCTTCTTTTTATTCCATATTTTGTACGTTTTTTGCCGCGTTTCAACTGCTGCATACTTTGTGCTATAAAAACCATTCAAATGTCAATCTGTACAGCTCCTTCAGCAGATGTGTTCTTGTATTTTTCTGAAATGTAACATGTTTCAGTTATTTGATATAATTTTTTAAAACATTAAATTTTATAATGTCAGTCTATGGGACGACCCGTCCAACTGAGTTGGCTAACCGTCTAAGAGTAGGCTTAAAACTTTTCTTTTTGATAAAGCTTATAGTTAGGGCCGACCAGGCTTGCCTTGGATCAGCCCTTAGTTATGCTGCTATAGGCCTAGATTGCCGGGGGACTTCCCATGATGCACTGAGCTACTCTCTCCTCCTCCCCCTCTTCATTTGTATGCATTCATGTACCATTAATGCATGTTACCAACTTGGTTTTGTTGGGCCGTGGCTACAAGTTTGGCTATCAGCAATAATTAATTATTATTATTAATTATTAATTTGATTATCAAAGATAATTGTTAATTATTAAAATCAATAAAATTATTAATAAGAATTAATAATAACGGGGCACCACCCTGGACTCAGGGAAAAAGATACCCAATTCAGTCTCAAAGTGTATTAATCTATGAATTTGGGAGTTTGATTAATAATTAATTTAATAACTATAAACAAAATCACCATATCAATAGCTAGTTAAGGTTGAAGGATTTGGAGTTCTTTACAGAGCAGAGGTTGGCAAAACTCATTCTTGTGCAACATTAAAACAGACAACAGGTATATCCAAAAGCATTTATTTAACAAAAGGGTAAAAGCAAAACACACAATACTAATCTAGCTAAGTGTACCTATATACAAGTGTGAGTGTGTGTGTGTGTGTGTGTGTGTAGGGAAGACAATAGCAAGATGGCTGCAGTCACCTGGTGACTGAGCACATAGCATGCCGACAATTTGGAAGAGATGCTTTGTGGTGTTCTGCTTTGTAGCCGGTGAATCCGTGGGTGAGTCAGGCTGAGAGGGTTTTGGCTCTGAAGCTGAAAGATGCAGGCGTTGCTGGGGAGACAGCACTCCAGTCGTGCAGAGGGCCCAGGTCACTCCTTTGTGTAGAGTTAGCAGCAAGCTAACTCCATTTCGCGGCTCCTGTACTTGTTAAACTGGCCAGCAGACTTGTGTGTTAGCTGCTGGCACAAGGAAACTTAGTTTCTGAGTCTTAGGCAGGCTCTCGCGTCTTCTGCCGTAAAGAAGACTATGTGTCTGCTGTGAGCAGGCCACACAAGGGAGCAGAGAAAGACCAAGCAGCTGCTCCTGCAGCTGAAGGAGAAAGAAAGCAAGGAGCTGCTCCTGCTGCAGCTCATGGAGAAAAGAGAAAGATAAGAGGGGAATCTCTAGTTTTGATAACCTGGATCCATGGGTGGAGCTTCACACTTTGGGTTTCTTGGAGTCTTGAAACATGTGGTAAACAGTGGTCCACATGTAGTCCCAACAGCTTCTTCCCCGGAGTTTTTTGTTGCTTTCTCGTCTCGCAGGAATCTGCGGGATCCAAGCTGCAGTCCTGTTAGTGTCCTGCCCTGATGTCTTTTCCGGCTATTACTACTATTATTATTACTAGTCATATCTCTATATTTATTATTGTTGTTATTATGCTTCTCTGTGTCTCTCTCCCACCTCCACCAGGAGTCCAGTTGTGTTTGAGGTTTCTTCCTGTTAAAGGAACTTCCTTACACCAAGTGCTGCTCATGGGGAAATTGTTGGGTCTCTCTAAATCTAAGAGTACGGCCTTGACCTGCTCTATGTGAAAAGTGCCCTGAGATGACTTTTGTTGTGATTTGGTGCTATATAAATAAAATTGAATTGAATTGAATTGAATTGAATTGAATTGAACTGAATTGAATATTTATACCGTGGCCACAGGAATTCTTGCTCTCTGACTGGCTGGCAGGTGTCTGTTAAAATCATATGTGGACACCTCAAACGTAGCTCTGGTCAATAGTTTAAGCACTGCTTTGTTGAAGTACAGGTTACCATAGCAACAAGCTAACTGCTAACCATGGCTTAAAGGAAAACTACAGTTTGGATTGAACTTCCTTATCTCAGTCCAGAGGTGATAATAATGGTGCACTCACCAAGTTCATTTCTGAGTTCTGAGGATGCAGCAAACATTGTTAAAAAAGGTCGAACAGAGAAAAAAGGTCACAGGTTGTAAACAAACCAGCATTTACCCAGATGAACTGAACGTCTTTAGTTAAGAGAGAGGGACACACCTGAAATGTCATCAATGAGATCTCATCATGATCAAGATGCCAAACCCCAAAAGCAGAGTCATCAAGATACCAAACTGCTGTAGTCCAGTTATCAACATACCAAACTGCAGTAGTCCAGTTATCAAGGTACCAAACTGCTGTAGTTTAGTTATCAAGGTACCAAACTGCTGTAGTCCAGTTATCAAGATGTCAAACCACTGTATACAACTGTGTATCAAATTCCGCCACTGCTCCTGGTGGTACTGGTGATCCCTGCAAATACAGAAACACAATCAGCACTTTGAGACAAACAAAAGTGATGCAGTGGAATAAAGGCCTTTTGTTTTGAGATAATAACTCAGTGCCATGAGCTCTCTGAAAGGTTACATCAGTGAGATCTATTTGTAACCTCTTTCCTGAAACTGTTCATATATTATTGATTAAGGGCTGGTCCCATTGATCTTTATGCCAGATGAATCGTGTTGACTAATCAGGTTCATGCCTTTGTATTACGTCTGACCTTACGCATGCTGAGGAATGGCTCGGCCCCAAACATCCGTACATTAGATAATATTTTCAGCATAATTCATGATGTGCAGTCTTTTCAGTTTGTTCCACGCATTAGTTTAGAAGTTCTAGCACCTGTGTATTTCATAGAAGTAGAGAGTACATTAAAACTTTATTGTTTCTGTGTGATCACGTGTTAGCTGGTTTAAGAACATCGAATGAAAGTGTTTGTTGCTAATGTTTGACTTTGGTGAGTTGTTGAACTGATTGAATCAATGGCATGATCTGTGAAAATAAGCCCGCATTTATAATAAACTGTTGTTTTCCTTAGAGCTGACTACAAGAAAATTCAGACACAGCCTCAGTTTCTATAAGTGGCATAAGACAGAGCTGACTCCTGGTGTCCACACAGAGACAGTAACAGACTCCCTGTCTCCTTAAAATACAGACATGGACAATAAAAGAAATTTACCAAAAAGTAAAACCAATAAATAAAGTGTTATTGCTCATCTCTGTTTATAATTTTTACATTTTCTTGATGAAGTCATCTCCAAAGTCGATCATGCGTCTCAGAGCGCTGAGGATTAGAGTGTCAACATCATCGTTGAGGTCGATTTCTTTATTGTAGTTCTTCACAGGAAAGATGCAGTTCAAAGGGATACCGACTGCTGACTTGAAATCTTTCATCTACATGTTAAAGAAAAAACATTAATAAATGTGAAGTTTTAGTTTTATTGTGCTGAAACTATTTTGACTGCAAAGTTTCAGGTTACATTTCTGTACAAACTCACCTTTTTCTTCAGGTGCATGCTTTTATAAACGTTCCTCACATCCTTTTCAGTTTCAGCACAGGCCTCATCGATCTTTGTGATTATCGCCATCTGAGGAATCCCTGCAGATACAGAGACACACTCAGCTTTTTAAACCCGACTCAATGCTAACATGATCAGGCTAACTGAAATCTGATTTTAATCCTCTGCAGTCCAGCTTCCTTTAGCTTTACTTTTACAGACGCTGATAAATGAGCACATTTTAATAATAATCACTGAAAATATTTTTATAGAACAGTTTACGGTTGTAAAAGATCTAGTTTCATTATTCATACACACAAATCCAGCTGAAATGTGTAATGTCATGTTTCCACCTGCCGCTAGGACATTTTTTTAAAAACCATAACTTTGTGGTGTTTACTATTGCCATGACGACACCGGTTAAGAATTATAAACCATGTTTCAAGTCATCATCAAAACCAAGTAGTTTTTGTGCTTAAACCTAACCAGATTTTAACCACGGCCATTACACTCCTATGGGTTGTGGTCTGGTCCCTATATGTCCTATAGAGGGCGCTAAAAACACCCATATCAGTCGTTTTGGGAGCCACTGGAAATAGATCTATTCTCTCATTTCAAAACAACAATTGCCATTTGGTGCAAAAATCCTTCATCCTTCTATCTTCCATCTTTAAACTTCTGTTCTCAGTAAAATGTTGAATCTAATAGAAACTTTTATATTTAAAATCTTATTCAGAAAGGTCTTTATGTACTTAATAAATAAAATGATAACACGTTAGCTGTGGTTTAAATATTTACTTGTTTTTTACTTTAAAAATACAAACATAAGGCAGTAAACTTTTTTTTTCAAGCTTTAACCTGATACAAGCCTGCACACTTATGGACTCTGGACCTCATGGTTTAATGTTGGAGACCAAGAGTTCAGATCAGGTTAACTTAAATAAAACAGGATCAGTGGACACACACACTTTTAGTAAACTGTTCTCACCCAGGTCTCTGGCTGCCTCTCTGACGACCTTCATCTTCTCTAAAATCGACTCTTTAATCTCTGCTGTGTTAGCAGAGAGGACGCAAACCAGAACGTGGACTCGATCGTCTAGAGAGGGGGACCGGTTGTATCCTTCATCATGCTCTGACAGTGCAGATGCTGAGTTGAACTGGAAAACAATGTAGAATCCAAATGAATGACACATTATATCAAGGATTGAACATAAACGATAAACGTTCGACTAACTATAAAACAGAAATGTGAAACAGAGCTTCATACTCGCAGACATTTCTTTATCACACTGACGGTGAGAAGTCAGCAGACACTCAGACGTCACACATGTTGAAGACTTTGGATCATTTAATGCTGATCACTCACAGATTTTTGAGAAATTTCAGAAAATAACTGTTTTACAATTTACAATTTACAATTTCATTTAGCAGACGTTTTATCCAAAGCAACGTACATCTGAGAGCTGATTCAACACAAGCAAGGATCTAGTCAGGAGACCAAAACATGAGTAAGTGCCATGAAGCTAAGTTTGAGTCCGATAGGACGCAGATGCCAACAGGCGGTGCATTGAGGCAATGCATAGAGTGAATAGATTGCATAGAAGCAGATTTTTTTTTGTATTTTGTTTTTTCTCTACCTTCAGTCCATGAAGTGCGGAGGTGTTTGTGAATAGCTGGGTCTTTAGTCTTAAAGATTGAGAGAGACTCTGCAGATTGAATACAGTTTGGTAACTCACCATCGGGGAACTACAGAGGAGAAGAGTCTGGCTAGCAACATAGGGTCCTGTTGTGGTGGTGGTACCAGGCACCTTTCATTGGCAGAGCGTAGGGATCGGGAGGGAGTGTAGACCTGAGTTCAGGTAGGCAGGAGCCATTTTATTTGCTATTTTGTAAGCGAGTGTCAGGGTTTTGAATTTGATGTGGGCAGCAACTGGGAGCCAGCGGAGGGATATCAACAGTAGGGTGACGTGCTGTTTTGGGCCTGTTGAAGACCAGACGCAGTGCCATGTCCTGGATCATCTGCAGAGGTTTGAATGTACCTACCAAGGAAGGCTTGCCAGTAAGGTGTTGCAATAGTCAATGCGTGATATTATGAGAGCCTGTGCCAGGAGTTGTGCTGCATGCTCAGACAGGTAGGGTCTGATCTTCCTGATGTTGTACAGGGCAAACCAACATGACCAAGTGATTGAGGCCACATGAACCTTAAAGGTTAGTTGGTCATTGATCATGACACCCAAGTTCTGGACAGACTTTGTGGGCATGTGTTAGGCTGATTCGAGCTGGATGCCGATGTTCTGTTGTATAGAGGGACTGGCTGGGATGAGAAGGAGCTCGGTCTTAGAGAGGTTGAGTTGAAGGTGGCATTCTTTCATCACCTCTTTCATCAACACCTTTCACTATTGTTTCAATGTCTATATCTGTAGAATATGTCACAGACATGAAGTGTCACCACTGTAGCTCGAGGGAGCCTCTCTGGCGGAGAACTCCAGTACAGAGAGTCAGTGACACATGGAGCTTCTTTTCTCGACATCTGTCACTTTCTGTGATATTAGTTCAAACCGGGGCTGCTGCCTGTTGTTTCACCTGCTTCCAGATGGAGATTTGGTGTTGTTATTTTTCTTATTTGTTGTCAGTTTCCCTCCTGACAGTTTGGAGGTTTGTTTGTCGGAGTCTGTTTGGCTCATTTGGGGAACTTGGTGTCGTCAGAAGGGATTTTCTTCACTTGGAGTGGTGACAGCAGGGATTTAACTGGTGGAATGATTAATATAATCAATAAAAAAAAACATGACTTTTTTGAGGAATGTATGTGGCTGACAGAAGTAGCCCCAACCAAACCCCACCATGCCCATCAGAAAGAAGGCTGCTTTCACTTCATATATTGTTTATTTATTTTTAACAATTGAGCACATGCTTCCTTTTCTGACTAAACTAAATATAAATAAAATTTTATAATTAAATGATATGAAACATGCTATTATTGATGGCCATTATCAAAGCCAAACTCTATGTAGAAAGATAGATCTGGCAGCAGAAGCACCGCAGCAGCATTGCTGTCTGTGTGGACGCTGCAAGCATGCAAGACACAGCAGTTCAGTGACACACACGCACTGCTGAGGTTCCCAGGCATCAGTCTCTCTCCTCTGCTCGGCTGTTATGTCTATCAGCAGTTCTATCAGCACATCCACCAGCTACATGACACACATTTCCTTATTTGGACATCACTCCCGGAGTTGGGGGTGTTCCCCAGAGATAAAACCAAGCTACTGACACGTGCAAGGTGCCCTCAAGGGGCTCTCCATAACCTGTTGTTCCCCTTCTACTTTCCACAAAGTTAGGTCATAAAAAATAGACAATAAATGAAAGTGCATATTACTAAGTGTGCTGTCTCTGTGTTATGGGTGTATAAATAGGTAGGGTGTATAAATAGGTATAATCTATCTGCAATGAGGCAATGAGTAAAGTTTTATCTCAGTAGTCAGTGCAGTCGTCTATGATCTGAGAGACTCCAGTTCAAGACCTCTTTTGTAAGGTAGTTTCAGTTTTGTGAGACCAGAAAACCTGAGTTAAGTCCAAAGAGAGCTGCTAACACACTGATGTCACTTCGTGGTACAGGCTCCTGATCACAACAGTCGATGGTTTTTATTGAATAATGTGACAGTTGTACCTTGTAACCCTCCTTCACACGTCCCATCATGGCCAGTTTGATGTCTTCAGGATGGACGCCTTGTCCCGTCCCCTCCTCCAGACCCATGATGTCATTGAAGATGATCGGGTAGAAGCTGTTTGAGGTTCCTCTTCTGATTTCATGAGTTTCATACTGAAACACAAACAGAGAAACATGTGTCTATTGACTGTATAAAAACCCTGGATACATCTCTGTGAAAGAGGGAAATGTGTGTCTTTTGTTTGCAGCAGTGAGCTGCAGCTAAAGATTCGACTCTCGGGCGAATTCACAAAGAATGGATTTCGGCCACTGACAGCACCATGGAATGTGCATCATTTGCAACCGCTGTCTGCCCCAATGCAAAGTCCTAATCACACAAGATATTGCACTAATGATGATAATGATTCAGACATGCCCATAAACTTTTGCTGCTAAGTGCAATTTGCCCTTGTTTTGCATCTGTTTGAGTGAGTGGAGCTGTTTCCAGTGTTTCAGGCTTTTCTCCACATTTCAGCACACAGATTGGTCCATAATGAAAACTGAAAAGAGCAAAAAACCTCAAATTGTGTGTCTTTAATTAGTTTATTTAATTTAATTAATTTATTTCTCTAGTATTTCACATCTATAACATAATTTACTGAAATGTCAAATAATCTATTAATGTGACTCAGGCAGGTCTGAAACATGTTAGATTAATGTCTGAATCTCACAATAATTTTGTTCAGGTGTCACTGAATGAATCCGGGATTTCGCAGAAACATACTGATGTTCTGTTTGTTGTCCACAGCTGGCTGCAGCTGAAATGATAAGTGCATCGCCAAACTGAGAAAGACGTCATGTGCATTTACACACGTGGCACAGCAGTGGTAACTTCATTAACACCGGATCGGCCAAGATCTGTGTTCTGCTACACATCTACACAGGTCAGCTGTTACACACAGATTCCAGGTTTATATGGTGGAATTATTTGTAATAAAGTAGCCCTCATGGATGAATCCTGAGCTCCACCAGAGCTGTCAGGACATATTTATTTTAAAGTAGCTGAAAGTGCAAGATAAGCCTGCCACCCCATATCCTACCTCCTGCATCTTGTAGCCCCCCATCGAACCTGTCCTCCTCCCTCCCACTGTAGAGACATATAGAAATGTAGCTTCATTCATTCCACTAAACGTTACTGTGAACATCATCCAGGCAGAGACGTCACTGGAAAATAATTCATATATGAAGTCATATATGAAGGTCATTTCTAGCAGACAGGGTTGGTCCTATGGATCTTCTGCTCTGAGAACTACAAACTCACCAAACATAATGCTGATGTAACACATAAGTCTTGCTCTTTTCCTGTTTATCCTCCACACACATGAGTTCAGCTACAACAGGAGCTACTGCAGTATCAGCAGCAGGTGGATTTCTTTCAGGTCAAAACATCCTGAACGTCCAGGAGGGAGCTTGGAGGTTGTTTAAAGGTGCAAACTGATGAAAGCTGAAGTTTTAACATTCATAGTTTACATCAAAACTTTAATTTTTCACAAATCTTGTGTAGATGATAAAATAGAATATTTTAGAATGAATATGAGCTTGTTCCATCTAATAGACCCTTTTCACTGCAGACATTCAGACTTGTCAAAGCAGGAACAGCACAGGTGGAATCATTAACATTAATAATGGCCGCACGTCATTGTGGTGAGCTGGCTGCAGCTCTGGTACTGAGCATGCTCAGTCACTGATATGTTGCTTACTGGAACCAAGCGGGTAGCTCCAGGTCTGAAAAGTGAAGCGAATGCAGAAGTGCCTTAAACCTGCATTCTCTCTAACGGCCAGCAGGGGGCGACTCCACTGGCTCCAAAAAGAAATCAGATTGTATAAAAGTCTAAGAGAAAATGACCTTACTTCTCAATTGATTCATTACCTCAATAAACACTTTCCTAATGAGATTATGGTCTCAATCCCTAGTTTCAAATCTTCAATACAGCATGATGTTCATTTTGTAATTTATGGTCCCATTTACAGCATACAGCGTATGCTTTAGGGCGTGGCTACCTTGTGATTGTAGCTACCTCTGCTCCCCAGGTCCACCCTCTCATCCAAATATGGTCACTTCTCATCACTTCTAGCTCCAAAACAACAAGATGGCGACAGTCAAAATGCCAAACTTGAGGCTTTAAAAACAGGAGTCCACAAACCAATGGGTAACATCACAGTGGCTACATCCATTATTTTTATACAGTCTATGATTGGGACACTTAATGGAATGGAACCATGGTTATTAGTATTATTTACAGCTGTGATTTTCCTGCTTTGACATGTCCAGCTGTCTGCTGTGAAAAGGCTCCATTGTGCCTCCCACTGCATTCACTTCAGTTTGCTTTTTAATATTTGATATTTTTGTGTCTCAAGCTGCTTTGTGGTCTCTTTATGTGTACATTTACTTCCTTGATATAATGTGTCATGTTGCTGTACGTCTCTTTATGTGTATATTTGGGGCCCAAGCACCTAGCAGTGTGAAGGTCCTATTGTATCCGAAGGAATTCTTCTTCTTCTTCTTCTTCACAATGAATCGCATTTTCAAGGGGCTTAATGTCCTCGAAAACTCACCAAACTCTGCAAATGTGTCAGGAGTTGGGGGAAATTGTATTTTCTATAGTGATTGGGTGTGGGGGCGTGGTCAGCGGGCTCCGTAGCGCCCCCAGACGCAGGTCCATTTAGGAAAAAGTGTCTTTGATGTTCATGTAATTCAGTGGTATCATTGGTCTCATCATTAGACTTATAATTTTTGGGGGGAGCCCAACAGGAAGTCAGCCATTTTGGATTTTGTGTGTCAGTTTTCATTATACAAACACATTTTTCATGCCTTTAGGATGCGCAAAAGCTCACAAAACTTTGCACACTTGTTTGAATTAGTGTTTTGATTTCATATCGCAAATGGACTTGGGTGTGGCACGGCAGCTCTATAGCCTCCCATTAATTAATTTTGACATTTTTAAGGTGCTAAGAATGCTTCAAAACTCAAACAAAAATTTTCACAGTCATCAGAAGTGGCAAAACTTGATATTCTTTGGCTTTGGCTTGGGTGTTCCAAAATGGCTCAAAGGCGCCCCCTAGAAAATTTAAAATTAAAAGCCCCCACCTTTAAATTTGACATAGATGAACGAAATTTGGTAGGCATATGTATCATGTCCACACGCATAAGAAAACCTCTTGGAGCCATACCCTAAATCCAACAGTAAATTGGCCATTTTGAATATACTGTGCAATTTTTGCGCAGTTTTTGCATTATACAAGTGTTGTATTTTAACGACTCCTAGAAATTTAACCGCAGTGACTTCGAATTTGGTCAGTGTCATTTAAAGACCTTTGTGATGAAAGGTTATCAAAATCTTGAGTTTTCATCGAACTCCCTTGATGTGGTGATGAGGTGAAATTTGATATTTCGCCATGAAGCAGGATGTTGTTGTAACTTGAATGTACATTAGCTAACCTGTACCAAATTTCTTAATCTTGATAAGAGTCCAGGCCTGAACACATCTTAATGTCAATATTGATTCATAGTCATAGCACCATCTACTGTCAGCATGAACTCAGCCTTTTATGACAAACATCATTCAATTTACATGGAATATACATGGTGTGGTCTACACATGATATTCAGCAACATGACGTATAATTAGTGGGTGTTCTCTAGTGCCACATAGTGCACACAGGAAGTGATATTTAATTCCTTTGTGCAACATCCAATAAGAGCCCGGTCCTGAACACATATGCATGCCCACAATAAAAGCCTTTCGACTGTGGCACACCTTGATGTGTGCGAAGGTGCAAGGGCCTGATCATTGCTGCTTGCAGCTTTAATTATTTTTGCTCTTTGTGTCCATATTATATTTAGTAGATGCTCATGAAGTATATAGTATTCTAGTTTTTAAGGTTACCTATTAATACTCTGAACATGTTGCTGTACTTCATTTTGCTGCTGTGACACTTTAATATTCCTGTGTGGGATCAATAAAGTTTCTCTTGTCTTGTCAATGCAAAGTTAATTTAAGAATATGACTAAATCAAGGGAACAAAATAATTATACTGAATTAATTCAGATTTATTAAGATTTATCTCTGTTGCTTTAAAGTTTCATCAAAGTGTTGTCAAATGTTTATAGTAATAAAAATGAAATAAACTAAAAATATATTGATAAAAACACTTAACTGGGATCATTTTTGACACAGATTAAGTGTTCTTACTTTTTTAGTGAAACTCTTGTCAGAGGTGGTAGAACTGACTGCAGCAGGAATGCTCATTCTGCGTCGCAGGACGTTGCTGACAGAGTTAATGAAGCTGGACTTTCCGGCTCCAACCGGCCCGTACAGCAGAACTCGGAGATGTTTGACTTTCCCCTTTGCAGGCGAGTAATTCTCCACATACTGCAGATCTGTCTCGTTGTCTCTGTAAATAAAATGACATTTGATTTCAGATAAAAATATAAACCTGTTTAAATTTTTAAGAGATCTTTTTTTAATTGATTTTATCATCAACAAACTGAACAAATACAGATGTATTTACACAATTGTGAGCACAATTAGTGTGAATCTAGAGGGAAAAAAACTTATTGTAGACAATATAGAAAATAATAATTCAATACATCAACTATTGTATAATAATAATAACTAGAATGTGCATTTCCTGAAGAAAACGGGTGTGTTTGCTACTTGCAGATTCAGCTGCTGAAAGATTTACAGCAAGATGTTTCACTTTTATAAAACTCAAACGAATGTTGAGTTTTGCCTCTTTCAGTTTTCTGATTAAAATGTTTGTTATAATACAACTTTTAATGTGATTTATGGTTTCATGTTGGATCTCTTCCCTGCAGTTAAATACCTGCAGTCAGCTTCCTCAGCAGAATTCATCTGTTTTGTATTATGACACTGATTTCCACAGTCGCATCGTGTTTCTACATGTTTGCAGTTGTGGTTTTATGATCCACAGAACTGCCTGAAGCAGCCTTCAATAATGAGCAGATATGACTCATAATAACAATACTGCAGCTCACCTGACTCCACCTGCTGACAGTAAAATATATTCAGCCTCTCTGAAGCTGTTTGTGCTGCTGCTGCTCACTAAAACTACAAACATGTCGGTCACACTCCATCCTTTATGTTAATCAGCAGAGACATAAACTCACCCCCAAGATATTTGTCTCCATGGTTCACTGAGAGCTGAAGAGAAAACAAACATTTTCATTAACATCATGTGTCGTTCTGTGTCAATAAAGATCAGAATTCAGAAACAGATTTTAATGTCTTACTGGGAGAAGGCGGCGGCTCAGATCCTACAAAGACAAACATTTAGGAAACATGAACATGTAATACAAGACTTTTTATTTGATGTTAATCTAACATGGAATAAACAAAAATACTGCAAATTACAATGAATTGAAGGTTCAGTGATTTATAGCAGCTTTTAGTATCAAAGAGGAAACTGTTTCTTGTTTTAATGTTTTTATTTCATCCAAACTGATGAAACCAAACTAAACAGAAGTCAGTTTTCAGTTTCAATTTAAGAAGAATTTAGTTTAAAAGAAACAGATTTACATCAATAAAACAAAGTTTCACATTGAAGGAGAATAATATTCATATTGTTAACATGTCGTCTATATTCTGCTGTTAAATGTGTTTCTTACCATGAACATGAGGAAACAGAAGAAGTGCTGTAGAGAGGAAGATATGAAGAATATCATGATCGATACCTTAGAACCAAAGTGACATTTTACCAACTTCACAGAACTGAAACAAAAAATGGTTTTGATCATTTGATCTGAGTTTGTGTACTGATTTCAGTCTTCAATAATAACATTTTAAACACACATGGATGACAGTATACTTTATGAACAATATTTTATCATTTATTTAAAAAAATCTTTTTTCTACACCATTAAATTTGAGACAAAGTCACATGGTGCCTTTTTGGCTCAAATAGCATAGCCAATGACAATGTTTTTGTAGAGATGCAGTAGGGGCAGATAATACAGATATTACAATAAAAGCAAAAAACAAGTTTTGGTTTTGGTTTAATTTCTATTCCAACAGAAAGATGTAAAGAGGAAAACAGGAAAAGCACGTGGATTTCCATTTATTTTTAATTCACATGAAAAACAGAAAAACAGAATGATGTGTTGTACATTTTTTTATCCTGTTATCAAACAAGTTGAACACAGCTTTAGACAGAGGGTACACGGACCCTTTCCCCAGTCATCTCCATCGTCTGCGGCTGTCTTTCCCTCTTGTGTGTTCTCTCTCTTGTGGCTAAGCAGTAACTGAGTGCCTACATAATGAAACATACCAATAAAATTAAAGTTATGAGTTACTATCTGCTTTAACCTTACTTACCTTACCTCTGTTACTCATCACTGATGTTGAAGTCTGGATGGTAAATGGACTGCATTTATGTGGTGCCTTTCTAGTCTACCGATCACTCAAAGCGCTTTACAATACATGCCAACATTCACCCATTCACACAAACATTCATACACTGATGGCAGAGGCTGCCATGCAAGGTGCCAACCTGCTCATCAGGAGCGATATAGCGATTTTTAAGAAAAGCGCTTTACAATGTTTCCAATGCTCACCCATTCACACACACGCTCACATCGGGAGTAATTTGGGATTCAGTATCTTGCCCAAGGACACTTCGACATGCAGACTAGAGGAGCCGGGGATCGAACCAACAAACCCGCTCTAACTCCTGAGCCACAGCTGCCCCAAATGTTTTCATTTGTCCCATCATCATTCAGCTGTTCTTCAATTTTAGATATACACTTCCTCAGCAGTTAAAAGATGTTTTCTTTTGCTGGTTGACCTACTAGGTCCATCCTTGACCCCTATAGTAAGGGGATCTGGTGGTTCTGTTATGCTTTTTGTAATAAAAACAAAAACAGTATTTTACGGCCTCTTTCCACTTTTATTCAAACACAAATACAAATAATTTTGCTGCCTCAACAAATACAGATACAAATACAAATACTGGGCCCTCTGCACATCCCTAGTGGAGAGAGCACTGTCCAACACGTCAGTCCTAAATCTCTCATAGATGTTCAGCTGGGTTGAGATCTGGTGACTGTGAAGGTCACACATATGATTCACGTCATTTAATACTCATCAAACCATTCATTGTCATCCTGGAAGAGACCACTCCCATCAGGATAGAAATGTTTTATCATAGGATAAAGCTGATCATTCACAACTACTTTATATTGATTAGCAGTGACCCTTCCCTCTAAGGGGACAAGTGGACCAAAACCATGCCAGCAAAATGCCCCCCACAGCATAACAGAGCCACCAGACCCCCTCACTGTAGGGGTCAAGCATTCAGACCTGGACCAGGTTTTCCTTTAATTTGTCATCCATCTGTATATCTCCATTTCACCCCCTCTGGTTCTCACCCTCAAAAAATTTCTGATCTTTCAGAATATATTTAAAATAAGAAACAGAACTGAGTTTATAAAAAGTTTACAGTGACATTTACACCAAGGAAATCTCCCCATTCATTACAGGATAAACTTCAAAATTCTTCTAATTGTCTATAAATTTCTCCATGGTCTCGCCCCTACTTATATCTCAGAACTTCTCATCCCTTACAGCACCGCCAGACCCCTCAGATCTTCCCACCGTGGCATGTTGGCCGTGCTCCGTTGGTGGGGACAGAGCTTTTTCTGTAGCATCTCCTTGGCTCTGCAATAGCCTGCTGGAGGCCATTAGAGAGGCTGAGTCTGTTGATGCTTTTAAGATGCACCTGAGGACTCACTTTTATTCTCTGGCTTTTAACTTTGTTTAATCTGTTTTATATTTTATCGGATTTCTTGGGTTTTAATTTGTGCTTAAATGTGTTTTTATTATACTCTTGCTCTATTTTTCACAATTATCTGTTATGCACGTATATGTCTTATATGTCATATGCTTGCATGTGTATGCATATGCCTGTCTTTGTGAAGCACTTTGGTGCAAAAGCTGTTTGCCTTTAAAGTGCTATATGAATAAAATAAACTTGAAACTTGAAATCAGCGCTAACCTCAGGGACAAATACATCACATACATTTCCTGTTGCACAGTAAAAGCCAGTCTGTGGTTCACTAGTTCACAGCTCTGTTCACAGCAGGAGTGGTGACAAGAGTTTTACAGAGAAATTTAAAAACTGCAGAAATGTGTTTAAAGTGAATCACTTGTTCATGATTAAACTTTTCACCACATTTTATTGAACTGTTGTTTATTGAACTTGTTTTTGAGAAATCAGACAAAACTAGAGGTCTCACTTCATTCTTAAAATATATGTAAAAACACATTTTTTGCAGATATTTGTATTAATAGCTTTAGTTGAATTGTACTGAATAATCTGAGGAGAAATATTCCTACCCCAGAATATGCATTGATCGATCATTCTTCTTCTGCTGTCGTAGTTCTGCAGCACAGTGGAGTCAAAAGGTTACTGACTCTTTACCTTTAGCTTCCTCTTTTATCAGATGTTTTTTTCATGAAACCCACAAGCTTTCCCGCCCAACTGCTACTTTCACTTTCACTCTCCCTCACCTGTTTCTGTCTGCACATGAACATGTGCTGCTCAAACATACAGTACAAAGTGCAGCAGAAGGATAAAATCATGACATTCACAAACAAATCAGGCTGTAACAAGTCTCTAAAGACTCTCCAGCTGGTCCAGAATGCAGCTGCACGTGTTCTGACTAAAACTAGAAAATATTCAGATATTCAGAGTCAGACAGCAGCAACAGCAGGGCAACAAAGTGGAGGAGAGATGGGGTTGTGTGGGTCATGTAAATTTAAATTGCCCTGCTTGTAGAGTATTGTGAGAAACATGAGAAAATCCTGCCTCAATAAACTCAGTTTGCAACATAAAATTTATAGGTGTATTTACTCATTACTTTAATACACAGTTATAAAACACAATTGAAGCAGGAGAGAAGGAAGATAACTGGATAAAATGGAGATGTAGAATCAGAAATGTCACAGTTATGGTTAAGGAGTCCTGCAGCAATGTCCTTTGGGAGGTGTACACATTAGTGTGTGCAGTAGATGATTTGTTAATTTTTAACAGGGGTCCAATGGGAGCACCCCCTGCCCCCACACCACCAACCAACACACACACACCCATGTACACCTGCCAAAGGAAAGGGACATCGAAATACTCAAGTAAAGTACAAGTACCTCAAAATTGTACTTAAGTGCAGTACCTGAGTAAATGTACTTAATTACTTTCAAACACTGCCCCCAACATGAACCTCAAAAAGAAGTTTGAACCCCCAAACAGCTCTTTGAAGGAGCAGACAAACTGTCCTCACAAAGATAGCAACACACACACACACACACACACACACACACACACACACACACACACACACACACACACACACACACACACACACACACACACACACAAAAAGTGAAAGTAACACTGACGGTTTGAAAGCAGTTGGTGAGTTTCTTATCAGTCAAATGTTTTTTGAAACTTACATGATGGTTAATGAAGGTTTTATGTTAATGAAGTCACATGACGAGCTGTTTTACAGCTTCTTTAACTTTTAGGATTTTAGTTTTGAGATTATTCAAACGTTTGTTTCATCATTAACAGGAAACTGTTTCTTTTATTGATCATATGGACATACTGTGAATCTTTTATCACACTGAAGATAAGAGATAATGAAAACAAATCACAGTTAAAACTACAACTGTCAAGAGCAGAGTTAAACAGGACAGAGAACAGTGTCTGTTTTAGTTTGTTCAGTGTGATGATCGCAGAGGGAATAAAAGATGTTTGTAGATGTTTTTCTGGGACTTTGTAGCATCGACCTGCTGGCAGTAAAAGGAAGGACTGATGGAGGGGTGAGAGGTCCTAGAAACACACTGAGCCGTGTTGGAAGTCTCTCTGACAGAGTAAACATCACTGTTAGAGTTTGACCCAGTCTGAGTCGATACAATACTGAGTTAATGTTGTTCTGAGCCAGTTTTAATGTTATTTTTATTATTTACACAAACTAAATCAGACAGAACTAGAGGTCTCACTTCATTCTTAAAATATATTTAAAAACACATTTTTTGCAGATATTTGTATTAATAGCTTTAGTTGAATTGTACTGAATAATCTGAGGAGAAATATTCCTACCCCAAAATATGCATTGATCGATCATTCTTCTTCTGCTGTCGTAGTTCTGCAGCACAGTGGAGTCAAAAGGTTACTGACTCTTTACCTTTAGCTTCCTCTTTTATCAGATATTTTGCTTCATGAATCATGTGACTTACATGAAACCCAACAGTTTTCCTGCCCAACTGTTACTTTCACTTTTACCCTCACTTGTTTCTGTCTGCACATGAACATGTGCAGCTCAAACATACAGTACAAAGTGCAGCAGAAGGATAAAATCATGACATTCACAAACAAATCAGGCTGTTAGATTATAGATTATAATGTATGATGATGATTGTTATAAAAATTATGCACTGTGTATGAGTGTTACTATTTTATCTAGATCATGATGAATTGTTCCTGTTTCGTACTGCAACTCTGCAACATCAGCAGACTCATCAGCTCAGGATAAAGGAAGTTGGGTTGAAGACAGGGTAAGACATGTCATCTGGGGTCAGTTGGACAAGATGAAATTGTTCTGAGCCAGTTTTACTGTTATTTTTATTATTTACACAAACTAAAGCTTGTTATAATCTACTCTGTTTAAACTGACATGTCACAGTTTGTTATTGATTGTTAATAACTTGTGTCTCTTTTGAATCGTTTTGTAGAAACAATCAATCTGTGACAGTTTTTAGTTAAAGCTTGTTGTGTGTAACACTGGCTCACAGTAACAGATTGATAAAGTTAACCTGATGTTGTTGCTGCTGTATTGATCCAAACTGGATTCAACTTTAACCCAGTGATGTTCAGATTGCACAGTACATCTTAATAAAAGAAGTTAACATAACTTAATCTTGGAAAAAAAGTTGGAGTCACTCATTCTCATGAATTTAACCTTACTCAAAAATCAATTGTTGAAGTAAAAACTCCTTTAATTTGAGTGCACTTAAATTTTTGAGCCTTTTAAGTATTGGTGATATAATTCCACTTTGTTTCACTGACTCGTTTTCTTTAAGTTGACTTTACATCATTACCAAAATGTAAGCCCTGCTGATGGGCAGCTATAATGTTGAGTATAATTTTTGCTTTTATTCCAATTCATAAATCATCTTGTACCCAAGTAAACCAAACAATGCATTCAAATAATTCTTGATCATTCTTGAAATGACCTCCAAAAATGTTTAGATCTGATGTATTACAATTAGTCAATGGAAAAAAAAATAATCAGCCACTATTTTGATAATTGATTAATAATCTAAGTACATTTTCAAATAAATTGCCATTATTTTATGTTTTTAGCTTCCAAAATGTGAGATGTTTTTTGCTTTTCATTGTCTAATAAGTAAATTGAATATTTGGGGTTTTGGTGTGTTGGTAGGGCAAACAAGGCGTCTGATGATACTGTATCACCAAACTTTTAATCAAAAAAAAAAAAAAAAAAATCAGCTTTGTGGAAAATAGTCATTAGTTACCTAAAGTTTATTCAGTCTTCATTTGTATTTGGGTAACCCAGTTGAAATGCATCACATCAATAAAACTCAGTGGACAACACTAAACCAAAATCAGTACATGTACATCAACAAGGTTAACAGTGTATGCTTAGCTGTGCTATATATGTCCAGTGTGTTACTGAGTCCATGGAGCGAGTTCAGTTTCATAGGTTTACAGACATTAAACACACATTAATATTGTAATTATATCAGTGTATTGCTTGTGAAATAAAATGATTTTTTGATTTTTTTAAATAAAAATAAAAGAGAAAGACCTAAAACGTTTGTTTAAAGTGATACTTCACAGCTACGTCTTCATATTTATACCGTGACCACAGGAATTCCTGCTCTCTGATTGGCTGGAAGGTGTCTGTTAAAATCATATGTGGACATTTCAAATGTAGCTCTGATCAACAGTTTAAGCACTGCCATGTTAAAGTACAGGTTACCATAGCCACAAGCTAACCGCTAACATGGCTTAAAGGAAAACTACAGTTTGGATTCCTTATCTCAGTCCAGAGGTGATAACAATGCTGCACTCACCAAGTTCATCCCTGAGTTCTGAGGATGCAGCAAACATTGTTAAAAAAGGTCCAACAGAGAAACAAGATCAGACAGGTTGTAAACAAACCAGCATTTATCCAGATGAACTGAACCCCTTTATCTAACGGAAAGTGAAACACCTGAAATGTCATCAATGAAATCTCATCATGATCAAGATACCGAACCCCAAAAGCAGAGTCATCCAGATACCAAACTGCTGTAGTCCTGTAGTCAAGTTATAAAGACTGTTGAGCTGTAATATCCAATCCCATATCAAATTCCACCACCGCTCCTCGTGGTACTGGTGATCTGAGGAATACCTGCAAATACAGAAACACAGTCAGCACTTTGAGCTAATGTTTTTCAGGCTGTTTCTTTCAAACAAACACAAACAACTAAACATGGTGGGGCTGCTCTAGAGAGGAGAGACAAACAAGACTTCAGCTTTGAACTCCACTCAAAGCTAACATGATCAGGCTAACTGAAAACTGGTTTTAACCCTCTGCAGTCCAGCTTCATTTAGTGTCATTTTTACTTTCTCTGCATTCATGTTTGTCTTTGTTTATCACCTTTTAAACTGTCTTTACTCCACATGCTCCATCACAAACAAAACATCAGCACAAACAAAAGTGATGCAGTTGAATAAAGGCCTTTTGTTTTGAGACAATAACTCGGTGACACAAGCTCTCTGAAAGGTTACATCTTTGTAACCTCTTTCCTGAAACCGTTCATATATTATTGATTAAGGGCTGGTCCCATTGATTGTTATGCCAGATGAATCTTGTTGACTAACCAGGCTCCTGCTTTTATATTACGTCTGACATTAAGCACGCTGCTCAGCCCCAAACATCCATATATTAGATAATATTTTCAGCATAAGTCATGATGTGCAGA
The DNA here is from genome assembly GCF_914725855.1 of Thunnus albacares. Taxonomy (NCBI): domain Eukaryota; kingdom Metazoa; phylum Chordata; class Actinopteri; order Scombriformes; family Scombridae; genus Thunnus; species Thunnus albacares. The sequence continues at coordinate 33,524,701 of NC_058116.1, read as the reverse complement.
CTTTTCACTTTGTTTCATGCATTAGTTTAGAAGTTCTAGCACCTGTGCATTTCATACAAGTAGAGAGTACATTAAACTTTATTGTTTCTGTGTGATCACATGTTAGCTGGTTAAAGAACATAGAATGAATGTGCTTGTTGCTAATGTTTGACTTTGGTGAGTTGTTGAGCTGATTGAATCAATGAATAAAGTTATAATAAACTGTTGTTTTCCTTTCAGCTGACTTCAAGAAAATTCAGACACAGCCTCTGTTTCTATACGTGGCATAAGACAGTTGACTCCTGGTGTCCACACAGAGACAGTAACAGACTCCCTCACTCCTTAAAATACAGAAAAAAATAAATAAATAAATAAATAAAGGGTCCTATCTTACAGCAGTGCCAAGAGCGACCCAAGTGTCTTTGCTAGTTTAACACCGATGCAGTTGTTTAAATGTAGTTCAGTGTTTCTCCTCAATATTGACTGCTTTGGGAGGGGGGGGGGGGGGTATTGTTTTCGCACAGTGTGCGAATGAAAATCATTAGTAGCCTGTTGATATTAATGATCGTCTGAAATTTTAGCAGCGGCGCTCATAATTTTGCAGCAGCGTTGCGAATGAACGAATGCAGGGGAAACGCTGCAGTTGCGTGTTGTTCTTAAAATGAGGTGTGGTTAGGCACATTGTTGGCGCATTGCTATCTTGAGGCAGCAGAAAGTGATTGACCAACCAAAAACTGGTCAGTGGCGCAGTGCTTCACTGTTATTTAAGGGCGCATCATCAAGATACTAATATGCGCCTACATAGGCAGGTGCACAACACGCGTACAATCTGCTTGTTACACACACACGGATGCACAGCAGCACACAAACATGCAAAAGATTTCAAATAAAAGGATTACAATGTTAAAGATTATTATTGTGTTCATCAACATATTTTTAAAAATACATGTCATAATGGTTAGGCGTAATATTTATCAGAATTAGCTAATCACAGTAATGACGGATGAAACTGTCTTATTATTTGACAATTATTTAAACAGACCCATCAGGTTGACGGTGTCTGTCAAGACCTAGCAAACAGTTATCAACAACAGATCAGACACAGATCGACTTTCCTGCTGCATCAATACATGATGACATGAGGAAATAAATGAGGTGAAAACAATGATTTAACTAGGGCTGTAGTCTGCTGCTCGACTGGTCAATTAGTTGATCGATATGCTCTTGTCTGACTAAGTTCTCATTGGTCGAATAATCTCTGTGTTACTTTCATAATGAGAAAAGTGCTTCATCAACAGCTTTCCAGGAGTAATCCATTATTTCCTGCGGCGGGAGGGACAGACTAACAAATTACCTGTGAAAACGACTTTGAACTCGCCCAACCTGATGGAGCCTGCTGGGTCTAACTGTATTCAACGTTTACTGAACGTTTACTGAATCTGTGTTTCACCATAATGACACAACGAGAACCCCCGCCAGGCCAAAAGAAAAAAATTTAATATTTGATTTGATTTGAAATCGACAGCGTTTGGGAGTCTCTGAGCAGCGCTGTTCCGGTACGTGAGTCAACCTCTGCGTCGTTGTCTGGGAAACCACTGGTCGCGCGACTCCATTAAGGAGTATGTTTGCGTAGCGAGCGGGAAAGAGCGAGGGGCAGAGAAGTGACGGTGGATGCGAGCGGAGCAGAGGAAAAGGTTAGTAGTGAGTTGTCAGTCTGGCAGTAAATGTACAGCACAGACTACAGTGTGTCAGTTAATAAATGCTAAAAAGTCACGTCTGTTGTTTCCCCAAATGCTGGAAAAGTAAAGGGGGTTAGCTCCAAAGTTAGCAACAATGGGTTAGCCTAGCCTGAAGACGCTAAACAGAGAAACAAACAAAAAGAAATTTGCAAGAAGTGAATGAACAGGATCTTAAACTAGTGGTTTGGGGCCACAGGAGGGTTCAGGAGCAGCAGGCGCCAGTGTGCTTGTTATGGATCGTGCACTTTCACTTCACGCACAAGCATTTTTGTTTCCCCTGCAGAGAAGCGCTCCTTCTTACTACTTGGCAAATGCACCATTATAACAGCAATCCGCCAAGGTACAAGTGCACCTGGCTCTTAAAGGGAATGGGAGATGACACTCTGATTGGTTTATTGCATGTTACGCTCAAAACACACCCATGATTAATTAGGAGACTATGGACAACCCTTTTGAACCGTGCGCCTGGTGCTGCGATAATTTTTTCCGCTGTTAAACTAGCAAAAGTGGAATTTATATATGCCCCAAATACACTTGCACCATGCGCTTTAGACCATGTGTTTAGATCGTTAAAATAGGGCCCAAAGTGTTATTGCTCATTTCTGTTTATAATTTTACATTTTGTCGATGAAGTCGTCTCCAAAGTCGATCATGCGTCTCAGAGCACTGAGGATCAGAGTGTCCACATCATCGTTGAGGTCGATTTCTTCATTGTAGTTCTTCACAGGAAAGATGCAGTTCATCGGGACACCGACTGCTGAGCTGAAATCTTTCATCTACATGTTAAAGAAACAACATTAATAATGTGAAGTTTTTGACTGCAAAGCTACAGGTTACATTTCTGTACAAACTCACCTTTTTCCTCAGGTATTTGCTCTTATAAACGTTCCTCAGATCCTTTTCAATTTCATCACAGGCCTCGTCGATCTTTGTGATCATCATCATCTGAGGAATCCCTGCAGATACAAAAACACACTCAGCTCTATAAACTCGACTCAAAGCTAACATGATCAGGCTAACTGAAACCCTCGTTTTTAACCCTCTGCAGTCCAGCTTCATTTAGCTTCATTTTTACTATTTCTGCATTCATGTTTGTCTTTTTTACCTTTTAAACCTCCACATACATGGTCTCCTTTTTTTCAGCACAAATTCAGGGAGGCTAGCGAAGGCTAGCTGACTGTGCTTCCCTCCGGTCATGCTGCAGCTAATGCTCCGCTAGCCTCCCAGCTAACGTTAGCCCTGGCTCTCCATGTAGATCCAACTGGACCACCGAGCCCCAATTACTTATTCAGGTTAAAATGAGAGCAGCGGGTCTGACTGAGTGAAGTGCAGCCTGCGGAGGAAACACCAGGACCGTCAAGGTGAAACAGTCCATCGAGGTGCTGCGGTGTTCGGCTGTACAGATAAGAAATCCCTCGGCTGACAGGATGTACCACTCTGTTTGAAAAATAAAAAACTTCATATTCTTCTTTTGGGTTTATAACGGCAGTTGGCAACCAGTGTATGTGCACCTTCTGCTCCGGAATGTGGACCAGAGATTAAATCCTACACAATAATCCTGTCTGTCTAATAAACTTTAAGAAAACTCTGCTGCTGCTCCCACTTGGCAGGTTCATTAAAGTTTTAATGCTGAGCTCCTGAACTCCAGTCTTTCTCAGTTCTTCCTTCATATTTTGTCTTTCTTGATCATACTTAGTACAATCTATACTTCCATACATAATAGTCTCCTAGGCCAGCTGGAAAAAAATACGTGCAAATATCGGTATCGAGTATCGGCCACAATGAGTTGGAAATATCGGCATATCAGATATCGGCAAAAAATCAATATCAATCAATATCATGCATCCCTAAGTTTTAGGTCAAGAAAGTTTCCATTTTCTACTTTGTTACATGACTTCAGGCAAAACAACAGCCTGTCCTCACAAGAAAAACAACAGTATAGGTTTAAAATTCAGGCCGGCAAAAACTATCTCAAGACAAAGTGTCTTATGGACTCTGGACCTCATGGTTTAATGTTAAAGACCAGGAGTTCAGATCAAGTTAACCTGAATAAAACAGGATCAGTGGACACACACTTTCAGTAAACTCTGTTCTCACCCAGGTCACCGGCTGCCTCTCTGACGCCCCTCATCTTCTGTAAAACCGGCTCTTTAATCTCTGCTGTGTTAGCAGAGAGGACGCAAACCAGAACGTGGACTTGATCGTCTGGAGAGGGGGACGGGTTGTATCCTGGATCGTGCTCTGACAGTGCAGATCCTGCGTTGAACTGGAAAACAATGTAGAACCCGAGTGAATGACACATTATATGAAGGACTGAACATTAAAGAAACATTGGAAACTGTCCACTATCCCTTTAGGAACGGAAAAAAACTTTGCACAATTAAAATGCAGCTGATCATCATTGTGTTTAGTGTTGTTAACTTTCCCTCCTTCTGTTAGAAGCTCTGCTTTAAACTCAGACTGGAAACAGAAAGTCTGGAACAATAAAATGATTCTCCTGAACCATAAAAATATATTTAGCTCTTTTTTACTTGTCATATTATTGTAAACTCAGGATCCTGTAGGAATGATGATTTTTCCAGTGATCTGATTGGTCAGTGGTTGTTCTGCATAGGTTACCATGGTGATTTATCCCCATTAAAAGTGAACCAGCTTCATGAGACCAGAAAACCTGAATTAAGTCCAAAGAGAGCTGCTAACACACTGATGTCACTTCGTGGTACAGGCTCCTGATCACAACAGTAGATGGTTTTTATTGATTAATGTGACAGTTGTACCTTGTAACCCTCCTTCACACGTCCCATCATGGCCAGTTTGATGTCTTCAGCTTGGACGCCATGTCCCGTCCCCTCCTCCAGACCCATGATGTCATTGAAGACGATCGGGTAGAAGCTGTCTGAGGTTCCTCTTCTGATTTCATGAGTTTCATACTGAAACACAAACAGAGAAACATGCATCTACCGGCTTTGTATAAAAACCCTGAATACATCTCTGTGAATGAGGGAACTTTTTTGTTTTTTAGTGTTTTTTGTTTGCAGCAGTGAGCTGCAGCTAAAGATTCAACTCTCAGGGGCAAATTCACAAAGAATGGATTTCGGCCGCTGACAGCACCGTGAATTGTAAATGTGACTAAGGCAGGTCTGAAACATGTAAGATTAATGTCTGAATCTTACAATAATGTTCAGGTGTCACTGAATGTGTCCAGGAACCCACAGAACATCAGTACACACACACAACGCTTCAGTTACCACCACTAGTGTCTGCAAAAGCCGCACAATCCTTTTATGAATTCACCTCTCAATTGTTTAAATCAGATTCTGGATCAGTTTGGGATGAATTGTGAGTAAAGTAATGAGGTTTGTTCCCAACTGCAACGACAAAGCATTCATACACCTCTGATAGTTGCTAAGGCTCATGGGTAGTGTAGTATTTAGAGCCGTCCATCAAACAAATTGAAAGAGCCAACAACAGTGTTTCCAAACTGTGAAACCACCTGCATAAACCGTCCTATCAACTCTGTCTCCTAGAAATTACATTTATATAAAACTGCAACAGCAAATATATTTTGTTACAAAAATATCGCAGCTTAATCATGTTTTCTGTCAACATAACCAGAAAATGTTGTTAATTAAAGTATTTAAGTTGCAAAAATGTTGATACTGAAAGTATGAGTGAAATGTTCAGAGACAACATGCCTGGTTTTTGTTTTTAACACCAAAATCTCTGATGTTGCAGTAAAATATCAGCTGGTAGAAACTACAGCAGTATGAAAGTGTGTGTGGTTGTGTTCAGACTCTGGCAGCACTTGGTTCAGGTCCGAGAAAGATCCTGGTCTCTGTTTAATACAGAAAAAAGTCTGCAGGGACTTGAAGCTCAACATGTTTATGAACATTTAAGCCACAGCAGCATCTTTCACTAACCTGAACCAAACCTGAACACACACAGGACTCAGGATGTGAACCCGAGTCCCTCCCACTGCAGAGACATACAGAAATGTAGCTTCATTCATTCCACTAAACCTTACCGTGAACATCATCCAGGCAGAGACGTCACTGGAAAACAGTTCAGTCATATATGAAGGTCATTTCTAGCAGACAGGGTTGCTCCTTTGGATCTTCTGCTCTGAGAACTACAAACTAACCAAACCAGAGGAGGCTGGTCCATAGAGGCAGAGGAGGTTGCTCCTCCTCTATTTTTCTCTTCTTTGGAAAAAATCTATTATTGAAATTCTGATTAAAATGCTTCAACAGCGACACCTGCAGGGCAGGAGGAGAAAGAGCAGCCTTTTCACCACTCAGGGGTTTTTCTGGGTGAGCCGGCTCCAGCTCTGGTACTGAGCATGCTCAATCACTGACACGTTGCTTACTGGGACACTTAATGGAACAGAACATGGTTATTGTTATTATTTACAGCTGTGCTTTTCCTGCTTTGACATGTCCAGCTGTCTGCTGTGAAAAGGCTCCATTGTGCCTCCCACTGCATTCACTGCAGTTTCTCTATTTAATTTAATATTTGATATTTCTGTGTCTTAAGCTGCTTTTTGGTTACTGTCTCTTTATGTGTACATTTACTTTTGTGATTCATACTGTGTTTAGTAAACATTCATGTAGTATATAGTATTCTAGTTTTAAAGTTTACTTATTAATACTCTGAACATGTTGCTGTACTTCATTTTGCTGCTATGACACTTTAATTCTCCTGTGTGGGAATATGACTAAATCAAGGGAACAAAATAATTATATTGAATTAATTAAGATTTATTAAGATTTATCTCTGTTGCTTTAAAGTTTCATCAAAGTGTTGTTAAATGTTTATAGTAATAAAAATAAAATAAAATAAAATAAATTTTTGACACAGATCAAGTGTTCTTACTTTTGTGGTGAAACTCTTGTCAGAGGTGGTAGAACTGACTGCAGCAGGAATGCTCATTCTGTGTCGTAGGACGTTGCTGACAGAGTTGATGAAGCTGGACTTTCCGGATCCGACCGGCCCGTACAGCAGAACTCGGATGTGTTTGACTTTCCCCTTTGCAAGCGTGTAATTCTGCACATACTGCAGATCTGTCTCTCTCTCGTTGTCTCTGTAAAAAAAAATTACATTTGATTTCAGATAAAAATATAAACCTGTTTAAATTTTTAACATATTTTGATTCCATCAACAAACAAACAAATACAGACATATTTACACAATAGGTTGTGCAAATAGTGTGAATCTAGAGGAAAAAACTTATTGGACACATTATTAGAGAAAGTAAAAATAATTAAATACATCAACTATTGTGTAATAATAATAATAATAATGATAATGTGCATTTCCTGTAGAAAACGGGTGTGTTTGCTGCTTGCAGGATCAGCTGCTGAAAGATTTACAGCATGTTTCACTTTTATAAAACTCAAACAGATGTTGAGTTTTGCTTCTTTCAGTTTTCTGATTAAAATGTTTGTTAAAACACAACTTTTAATGTGATTTATGGTTTCATGTTGGATCTTTTCCCTACAAAACTACAAACATGTCGGTTACACTCCATCCTTTATGTTAAACAGCAGAGACATAAACTCACCCCCAAGATATTTGTCTCCATGGTTCACTGAGAGCTGAAGAGAAAACAAACATTTTCATTAACATCATGTGTCATTCTGTGTCAATAAAGATCAGAATTCAGAAACAGATTTTAATGTCTTACTGGGAGAAGGCGGCGGCGGTGGCGGTGGCGGCGGCGGCACAGATCCTACAACGACAAACATTTAGGAAACATGAACATGTAATACAAAACTTTTCATTTGTGACATGAAACAAGATGTTAATCTAACATGGAATAAATAAAAATCCTGCAAATTACAATTAATTGAGGGTTCAGTGGTAGAATCCTATTGTTTTTGTTCCATTTATTATTTTTCTCTGTTAAGTGTCTGAGGCTCAGAAACTGTAAGTCCTACACCAACCAAATTCAGAAGAGAAACAGCCCCATACCATAACGCGTCCACCTCTGAACTTCACTGTAGGTGTTTTTAGGGTCATATGCAGAGCCGTTTCTCCTCCAAACATGGCGCGTAGTGTTATTGCCAAAAGTTTTAATTTTTGTCTCGTCTGACCACACGACATTCTTCCAGTAATCTACAGGTTGATCCAAATGTTGTGTAGCAAACTTCAAACAAGCTTCAACATGTCTTTTCTTCAGTAATGGTGAAGTCTTACGGGGTGATCATGCACGGAGACCGTGGTGGTGGAGAGCATCACCTATTGTTTTCTCTGTGACAGTTGTACCTGCTTCTTCCAGATCGTTCTGGAGCTCCTTGGAACTTGGGCTACTCTGACTAATTTTCTGACTGCCCGGTCTGCAGTCTAGCGAGGAGCTTCTGTGCGTGGCTGGTTGACAGTGGAGTGATGCTGCTTCTATTTGTGGTTAAAAGCCCCAGTGGTGCTTATGGGAGCATTTAGGAGTTGAGAAATCAGTGTGTAACCTTTGCCATTCCTGTGTTGCTCAACAATCTCTGCCTCTACCCATCATGAGATGGTTCATGTGTGATAGCTTGGTAGCAAATGATGCGTTAATGATGTTAACCCTTTTTAAAAGAGTAGAGTGCTAATAGTCACATGCACTAACCCAGCTGATTCTAATTAGTACAGGTGAAAGGACTAATTAGTGGAATCACCTGGTTCAGTGCTTTTTCTTACTTCTTGTTCAATACTTTTGTCCTGTGTCATTCCAGTTTAATGCACAGAACCGTTTTATTGATCACATCAACTGAAATGAGTGACATCTGTAAAAGTCCTGCATGAAAAATACTAGTACAGTTAAAGTACATAAGTATTATGAGCTTGATGTAGTTTAAAATGGGAGAAGTTTAGAAGGGAAATGTCTCTCTGATGGAAATACCAGCAACTCAGAGACATCTGAAAAATGACAACATGACACTGATTTTATTAATTAAGACACAACTACACACTAATTTATTATCAAATTTGGGAACCGCTGGTTTAATCCTACAAATGTTGTGTAATTTATAAGTTTGTTATTTCATGTAAAATTCTGTCTAAAAGTGTTTTCCACCAAATAAATATAGTGCAGCAGAATCTAGTATAAAGCAGAATAAAATAGAAATGTGAGTAGAAAGGTACGAGTTTTTACAAGTCTGTCTTAATTTAATACTGATGTGCACATATGTACATGGAAATGTGGGAAAACTCTCCACACTGAACCTGAAGATATTCTATCTGAATGAGACGACACTGTAAGAGATGAGGGACAAAATCTACAGAGCTCGTTCTAAACTCCAGCTGACGATAATATGATGATTCAGCAGCCTCAGATAGATAAATTCAGTCTGTATTTCCTACAGTTTTAGTTTAGTAATTGTCTCTTTTTGTTTCTGTTCCACTCTGATCTGTGGCGGAGGGATACATTCTAGTAGTGGCGTGCAAGTCTGATGATGTTTTCCGGCTTTTACTACTCAAGAGACTCAGAGAAAACAGCTGGATAGCTGGAGTATTTTTGCAGTCTGAGTTTTTTGACACTAAATAGATAGATAGGTAGGTAGGTTTTATTGAACACCTGAGGGGGAAACTACAATAGTCACCACATTCCAACACACACAGCAAGAGAAAAAACCCATAAAAACAAAGATAATCAAAGCCAAGATAAAACAGTTAAAATAGTCAGAAAGCACTGGACACTTGTTTCATTACTGGCTGTATCTTGTACATCACTGTACTCTGTATGCTGCTGCTAAAAATAAACTCTTCCAGTGATCCAAATAGGCCTATAGGCTGCCCCGAACACCTGCAGTGCTTCTTCTTATTCCTGCTGCAAAGCTGATGAGTTTGTCTTTTAAAATGCTGAAAGTGGCGCTTAGTGCAGCTAAACATGAGAAGCTGCCGGCTGAAACAACAAACATTAATATAACAATAATTATAAATAATTGTACATACGCATGAAACTTTCTTCTGGTATTAAATCTTTTAGTTCCTGTAAGATCTCCATCAGGTTCTGAAACACAAAACCAGAAGAAGTGAAGAAATGCACACACACACACACACACACTGTTATGTATTGTAAGCATTATTTTCATGGATCATAAAAATATATATGGCTCTTACTGACGTAAGCATATGTATATATATGTGTGTGTGTGTATATATATATACATATATATACATATACATATATATAAATAGTCGACACACAAAGTTTCAACAAAAACTCATTTTCACTTTCTGTCTACAAGTTAGAAGGTTACAGAGTGAGATTAATGGACAGTACAGCAGTAAGATGAATTTTAGAGGCTTTTCTTCATTCAGTCCTTCTGTAATAACGTCCTGTAGGTCTGAGTTCATCACACAGACTCTGAGGACTTTAATTAGCAGATTAGAATTTCTAATGAAAACAAAGATAACATTTTCCTGCTAACTAAACACAGACAAGCTTCCTGCTTTCTGCCTGCTGTTGTTAATGGACTCTGTGAGAGCTGTGGGAGCTGTGGGAGCTGTGGTCCTGTCCACTCCGCTGAGAACAAAAACTAACTATTTGAAGTATTTAGAAGCTTCTATTTTTGTGGATTTAAACTCACTGCTGGTTTACTTTCAGCCACAGCTTTTTGTAGTTTTGTTGTTAATGTTAAGAGAGTCAGCAACAGTCCACTGCTGCCTCAGTGTTTAACAAAGTTAACAATACTTCCACAGAAAGGCTGAATGGGCAGGTGGAGCTGCAGGACTGAACCAAAGAGAGACAGACCTCCTGAATCATCATCTCTCTGTCGTAATTTTTATCAACGAAACTGCATTCTGATTGGCTGAGAGTAGTTTCAGTGTTCAGGACTAATGAAAATGAAGCATTTAAACGAGTTCACTCACCTGTGATCCATCTTCAGCATCACCTGTGGAAGGAAACAGGTGAGATGAGTTGTTGACACTAGTTGAAGGAGTACTCAGATAATTTACTGCAGTAAAACTACCAGTACCACAATGTAAAATAAGTATTGTCAGCTTGATGTACTTTAAGTATTGCAGTAAAAGTTTGAACTATTTTATATACAGTTAGCTAGTTTAGTCCAGTGAATAAACTCCAAAGGGTCAGCAGATACATCTGAAGGGTCGTGAGATGATTAATGGGAGAGGAAAGAAGAAAAAAATTAATCTGATTCATTTTCAAGAACTTTTTTCTCTTTTTTGTGAAATGTTGTGTGTTTTATATTTTTATTGTGTTATAATTATGTTATTTTATTTAAAGGTGATCAGAAAAGTAAGTACAGCTGTCAAATAAATATAACATATCAGAAGTATCAAGAAGCAAAAACAGAAATTTAAGTAAAGTTCAAGTCTCCAAATTGTATTTAAAGGACAGGTTGATGTTTTAACAAGTCTGTCTTAATTGAACACTGATGTCTCCACATGTTCCTGCTCTCCACACTGACCCTGAAGATATTCTCTCTGAACAACACCACACTGTAACATCTAAAGCTGAAGATAATATGAAGCTTAAGACAAGACAAAACATTGAATGTACCTGTACGCCAGAAACGAAGAGCAACTAAAAGTCCAACAACACCAACAACAGCAAAAACAATCTTGGAGTTCATCTTCCACTGATCTTGTCCGTCAGACTCAGACTTGCTCCCTTCTTGGTTTTCTTGTATATTGTTCAGTCTGTGTTTATCTGCTGTGGTGTGAAAGAAACAAGCGATTAGTAAAATGTGTTCCACAGATTTTCTTTGAGAGATCCTGAAAGCAGCGAGTTGTGGCTCACAGCTGGCAAATTGGACATAAATACAACGTTTGCAGCTCAGTAGAAGAGAAGCTCTGAGAACAACAAAAACCAGCTGATGAGGACGTCAGTGTGTGAATAAATACATGAATGTGCTTCAGTCTGTAACATGTGAATCTACACACGACTACCAGAATGTTTCCCTCCACAAGAAGATCTGGAGAAACAAAAAGCTGGAAACTGTGATGTTTGGTGAAGGTGTACAATCCCATAAGATCACTTAAACACTTCAATAAATACACTGCTCAAAAAAAATTAAGGGAACACTTAATCGTTACAGTATAACACCAAGTCAGTTGAACTTCAGGGATACCAATCTGTCCATTTAGGAAGCACAAGTGATTGTGAATCAATTTCACCTGCTTTAGTGCAAATGAAAGTGACAACAGGTGCAATGGAGAGGCAAAAGCAAGACAACCCCCAAAAAGGGAATGGTTTTGCATGTGGTGGCCACAGACTATTGCTCCCTCCTGATCCTTCCTGACTGAGTCTTGTGTTCTGCTAGTGTCCTTGTCATTACTGGTAGCATCAGGTGGTACCTGCAGCCCAACCAAGTTGCACAGGTAGTCCAGCTCCTCCAGAATGTCACATCCATATGTGCGGTCGCAAGAAGGTTTGCTGTGTCTCCCAGCACAGTCTCAAGCATGGAGGAGATACCGGGAGACCGGCTGTTACATGAGGAGAGCTTCACAGGGTCGTAGAAGGGCATCAACCCAGCAGCAGGACCGGTATCTGCTCCTTTGTGTGAGGAGGAACAGGAGGAGCACTGCTAGAGCCCTACAAAATGACCTCCAGCAGGCTACTGGTGTGCACGTTTCTGACCAAACTGTCAGCAACAGACTCCATGAGGGTGGCATGAGGGCCCAACATCCTCTAGTGGGACCTGTGCTCACAGCCCAGCACCGTGCAGCTCGATGGCATTCGCCAGAGAATACCAGAATTGGCAGGTCCGGCACTGGCGCCCCGTTCTCTCCACAGATGAGAGCAGGTTCACACTGAGCACATGTGACAGGCGAAAGAGTCTGGAGGCGCCATGATGAACGTTATGCTGCCTGTAACATCATCCAGCATGACTGGTTTGGTGGTGGGTCAGTGATGTTCTGGGGAGACATATCCTTGGAGGGTCGCACAGACCTCCATGTCATAGCCATCGGTACCCTGACTGCTGTTAGGTACCGGGATTAAATCCTCAGAGCAACTGTCAGACCTTACGCTGGTGGGGTGGGCCCTGGGTTCCTCCTGGTGCAGGACAATGCCCGGCCTTATGTGGCCAGAGTGTGTAGGTAGTTCCTGGATGATGAAGGCATCGATGCCATTGACTGGCCCTCTTGTTCCCCTGACCTAAATCCAACTGAACACCTATGGGACGTTATGTATCGGTGCATCCGACGCCGCCAAGTACCGCCAAAGACTGTCCAGGAGCTCACTGATGCCCTGATCCAGGTCTGGGAAGAGATCCCCCATGACACCATCCGCAGACTCATCAGGAGCATGCCCAGACGTTGTCGGGAGTGCATACAGGCACACGGGGGCCAAACACACTACTGACTCACATTATGAGCTGCCGTGATAAAATTCATGCAAGTTGGATCAGCTGTTGTTTCAATTTTTTACTTTGATTTTCGGTGTGATTTTGAATCCAGCCCTCAGTGGGTTGATGATTTTGGTTTCCACTTGTTACGTCATTTTGTTCTCAACAGTTTAAACCATGTACATCAGTAAAGATTTTCAACTTGAATAATTCCTTCATCAAGATCTGATGTGTGATTTAAGTGTTCCCTTCATTTTCTTGAGCAGTGTACATTCATTCATTCTGCTGAAAGTCTCTTACCTCGTTGACCCTTCCTGTTGGATTTTGGACAAAAACATAAAAACATCAAGCAGAAATAGTTTCATTAAATCCTCAAACACGACCATCATAAAATATAAATACTCACAATGTTACAGGTTTTACCTCACGTTCATGAATGTGATACGACTCATTTGTTGAGTCCAGATTAACCAGGATGAATGGTTTGATTAAATGTGAATATTATAAAAACTGATCAGGCTGAAAGCTCCTCTGAATTGATCCTTTTCATAACAAAATGTTTCATCTGCATCTGGACTGATTCAGTCCTGCTGACATGAGAATAAATCCTGAAGCATCACATCAGAGTCAGACTCAGGTCCACTGAGGTATTTATCACAGTGCTACAGCACCATCTGCAGGTGACACTTGGTATGTGCATGTGGCCTCTAAATTCAGCTCAGTGAATCATATGGAAGCAAATCTTTGACAGAATCATTTGAATTATATCAGCAACTGACCACCAACATTTCAAGTTTATTCAGTCCTGAATACTAAATGTTGAAATTTAAATACCACTGAATTTACTGAACTGAAATATTGACTTTGAAAACCATCTTTCTAAATCTACTATATGTGTTCTCAATAATCACTGAAAAGGTGTGCAATTTCAAAAACTTTATTTCCAGTATATATTTATTTTAGGGTTCAGATAGAAAATTCTGGTGGTTAATATTCAAAAGTTGTATTCAAGTCCTTCTATTTCAATAAGCTCAATTTAGATTTAAAAATTCAAGTAAAAAAACTCTGGTTGCTCAAATACACTTCATGTAATTCAGACGCTAAAATTCAAGATGTAAAATTCAGATCTGAACATCCAGGATTACATATTTACTTTTACACACACACACACACACACGTATATATGTATGTATATATAAACTTCAAAGCACAATCAAGTAAACATTTCAAGGTGTTTGGGTTGTATGCTGGTTCTTAAGCTTCTTAATCAGCATATTAACCATAACACACAAATCTGTCTTCCAAGAAAAAGGGATATGAGACGTTTTTAGTCAGATGATGTTTCTAATTCAGCATGTTTGAAACTTAAGAATGGTGATATGTTCACTAGTAGATTTGTAGGTGCAACATGTTCTGTCTGTCTTACTTACATTTAACATTTATTTTCATACACTAATTGGGAGTCAGGAGGATGAGTGTGAACGAACATTTTCAATGTGACAACTTGAAGTGATATTTTTGACCATGTTGTGCATGTTTATATATCCTGCATGAAACAACACAGTAAGAACGACTGTGGTGAAGTAAGATGAGCTTTTTGTAGTCCATCTTCAGAACATTGTAGTTTCACCACAGCAGACCCACGTCAATAACATCCGCCGCCACATAATTACGTAGCCCAGTGTAGGTGCAGGGGTCAAGGAAAAGTGGTTAGGAAAAGACGATAGGACGTGCTTTTCAACTGATTTTGAACTCTTGAATATTAAGCGCCAGAATTTTCTAAATTTCAGAACCCTAATATAAACATATACAGGAAATTTAAGTTTTTGATAATGCAGAATTTGAAAGTGACTGAAATTCAGACCACATGAATTCAGAAAGATGGTTTTAAGTCAAATGTTTCAGTGCAGTAAATTCAGTGATATTTAAATTTCAGTAGTGATTCAATTTAGTAAATGTTGGTATTCATATAATTCAAATTATATTTGCTTCCATAGAATCGCACCTGCATGAATTCCACTCACAGTTAATCAATATGAAGAAAAACACATGAACAAGTCTTCAGCTCAGTGAAATATGAGATAAATGAATCAGATGATATGTGACACACACTTTGTCTCCTGTGTACAGATTTATACACTCTGAACATCACTGGGTTAAAGTTGAATCCAGTTTGGATCAATACAGCAGCAACAACATCAGGTTAACTTTATCAATCTGTTACTGTGAGCCAGTGTTACACACAACAAGCTTTAACTAAAAACTGTCACAGATTGATTGTTTCTACAAAACGATTCAAAAGAGACACAAGTTATTAACAATCAATAACAAACTGTGACATGTCAGTTTAAACAGAGTAGATTATAACAAGCTTTAGTTTGTGTGAATAATAAAAATAACAGTAAAACTGGCTCAGAACAACATTAACTCAGTATTGTATCGACTCAGACTGGGTCAAACTCTAACAGTGATGTTTGAACGCTACTCTGTCAGAGAGACTTCCAACACGGCTCAGTGTGTTTCTAGGACCTCTCACCCCTCCATCAGTCCTTCCTTTTACTGCCAGCAGGTCGATGCTACAAAGTCCCAGAAAAACATCTACAAACATCTTTTATTCCCTCTGCGATCATCACACTGAACAAACTAAAACAGACACTGTTCTCTGTCCTGTTTAACTCTGCTCTTGTCAGTTGTAGTTTTAACTGTTTTGTTTTTATCTCTTATCTTTAGTGTGATAAAAGATTCACAGTATGTCCATATGACCAATAAAAAGAAACAGTTTCCTGTTAATGACGAAACAAACGTTTGAAAAATCTCAAAACTAAAATCCTTAAAGTTAAAGAAGCTGTAAAACAGCTCGTCATGTGACTTCATTAACATAAAACCTTCATTAACCACAGAGAGCATGTAGTGCTAACATGCTAACATGCTAACATCATGCAGCACATGAAATAAATAAACCGAGGAGAGAAATCTTTACCTGCAGCTTTCTGTCACTTTGCTGGTCTTCTTCTTCTGCAGCAGCAAAGTGGAGACAAACACGAGTCGTATAAACGTTCCTCCTGCTTTAAGTTTCAAAAAACATTTGACTGACAAGAAAAGCAGCAACTGCTTTCAGACCGTCAGTGTGACTTTCACTTTCACTGTGTGTGTGTGTGTGTGTGTGTGTGTGTGTGTATGTATGTATGAACTCACACAGTGAAAGTGAAAGTCACACTGACGGTCTGAAAGCAGTTGCTGCTTTTCTTGTCAGTCAAATGTTTTTTGAAACTTAAAGCAGGAGGAACGTTTATACGACTCGTGTTTGTCTCCACTTTGCTGCTGCAGAAGAAGAAGACCAGCAAAGTGACAGAAAGCTGCAGGTAAAGATTTCTCTCCTCGGTTTATTTATTTCATGTGCTGCATGATGTTAGCATGTTAGCATGTTAGCACTACATGCTCTCTGTGGTTAATGAAGGTTTTATGTTAATGAAGTCACATGACGAGCTGTTTTACAGCTTCTTTAACTTTAAGGATTTTAGTTTTGAGATTTTTCAAACGTTTGTTTCGTCATTAACAGGAAACTGTTTCTTTTTATTGGTCATATGGACATACTGTGAATCTTTTATCACACTAAAGATAAGAGATAAAAACAAAACAGTTAAAACTACAACTGACAAGAGCAGAGTTAAACAGGACAGAGAACAGTGTCTGTTTTAGTTTGTTCAGTGTGATGATCGCAGAGGGAATAAAAGATGTTTGTAGATGTTTTTCTGGGACTTTGTAGCATCGACCTGCTGGCAGTAAAAGGAAGGACTGATGGAGGGGTGAGAGGTCCTAGAAACACACTGAGCCGTGTTGGAAGTCTCTCTGACAGAGTAGCGTTCAAACATCACTGTTAGAGTTTGACCCAGTCTGAGTCGATACAATACTGAGTTAATGTTGTTCTGAGCCAGTTTTACTGTTATTTTTATTATTCACACAAACTAAAGCTTGTTATAATCTACTCTGTTTAAACTGACATGTCACAGTTTGTTATTGATTGTTAATAACTTGTGTCTCTTTTGAATCGTTTTGTAGAAACAATCAATCTGTGACAGTTTTTAGTTAAAGCTTGTTGTGTGTAACACTGGCTCACAGTAACAGATTGATAAAGTTAACCTGATGTTGTTGCTGCTGTATTGATCCAAACTGGATTAAACTTTAACCCAGTGATGTTCAGAGTGTATAAATCTGTACACAGGAGACAAAGTGTGTGTCACATATCATCTGATTCATTTATCTCATATTTCACTGAGCTGAAGACTTGTTCATGTGTTTTTCTTCATATTGATTAACTGTGAGTGGAATTCATGCAGGTGCGATTCTATGGAAGCAAATATAATTTGAATTATATGAATACCAACATTTACTAAATTGAATCACTACTGAAATTTAAATATCACTGAATTTACTGCACTGAAACATTTGACTTAAAACCATCTTTCTGAATTCATGTGGTCTGAATTTCAGTCACTTTCAAATTCTGCATTATCAAAAACTTAAATTTCCTGTATATGTTTATATTAGGGTTCTGAAATTTAGAAAATTCTGGCGCTTAATATTCAAGAGTTCAAAATCAGTTGAAAAGCACGTCCTATCGTCTTTTCCTAACCACTTTTCCTTGACCCCTGCACCTACACTGGGCTACGTAATTATGTGGCGGCGGATGTTATTGACGTGGGTCTGCTGTGGTGAAACTACAATGTTCTGAAGATGGACTACAAAAAGCTCATCTTACTTCACCACAGTCGTTCTTACTGTGTTGTTTCATGCAGGATATATAAACATGCACAACATGGTCAAAAATATCACTTCAAGTTGTCACATTGAAAATGTTCGTTCACACTCATCCTCCTGACTCCCAATTAGTGTATGAAAATAAATGTTAAATGTAAGTAAGACAGACAGAACATGTTGCACCTACAAATCTACTAGTGAACATATCACCATTCTTAAGTTTCAAACATGCTGAATTAGAAACATCATCTGACTAAAAACGTCTCATATCCCTTTTTCTTGGAAGACAGATTTGTGTGTTATGGTTAATATGCTGATTAAGAAGCTTAAGAACCAGCATACAACCCAAACACCTTGAAATGTTTACTTGATTGTGCTTTGAAGTTTATATATACATACATATATACGTGTGTGTGTGTGTGTGTGTAAAAGTAAATATGTAATCCTGGATGTTCAGATCTGAATTTTACATCTTGAATTTTAGCGTCTGAATTACATGAAGTGTATTTGAGCAACCAGAGTTTTTTTACTTGAATTTTTAAATCTAAATTGAGCTTATTGAAATAGAAGGACTTGAATACAACTTTTGAATATTAACCACCAGAATTTTCTATCTGAACCCTAAAATAAATATATACTGGAAATAAAGTTTTTGAAATTGCACACCTTTTCAGTGATTATTGAGAACACATATAGTAGATTTAGAAAGATGGTTTTCAAAGTCAATATTTCAGTTCAGTAAATTCAGTGGTATTTAAATTTCAACATTTAGTATTCAGGACTGAATAAACTTGAAATGTTGGTGGTCAGTTGCTGATATAATTCAAATGATTCTGTCAAAGATTTGCTTCCATATGATTCACTGAGCTGAATTTAGAGGCCACATGCACATACCAAGTGTCACCTGCAGGTGGTGCTGCAGCACTGTGATAAATACCTCAGTGGACCTGAGTCTGACTCTGATGTGATGCTTCAGGATTTATTCTCATGTCAACAGGACTGAATCAGTCCAGATGCAGATGAAACATTTTGTTATGAAAAGGATCAATTCAGAGGAGCTTTCAGCCTGATCAGTTTTTATAATATTCACATTTAATCAAACCATTCATCCTGGTTAATCTGGACTCAACAAATGAGTCGTATCACATTCATGAACTTGAGGTAAAAGTAAAACCTGTAACATTGTGAGTATTTATATTTTCTGATGGTCGTGTTTGAGGATTTAATGAAACTATTTCTGCTTGATGTTTTTATGTTTTTTTCCAGAATCCAACAGGAAGGGTCAACGAGGTAAGAGACTTTCAGCAGAATGAATGAATGTACACTGCTCAAGAAAATGAAGGGAACACTTAAATCACACATCAGATCTTGATGAAGGAATTATTCAAGTTGAAAATCTTTACTGATGTACATGGTTTAAACTGTTGAGAACAAAATGACGTAACAAGTGGAAACCAAAATCATCAACCCACTGAGGGCTGGATTCAAAATCACACCGAAAATCAAAGTAAAAAATTGAAACAACAGCTGATCCAACTTGCATGAATTTTATCACGGCAGCTCATAATGTGAGTCAGTAGTGTGTTTGGTCCCCGTGTGCCTGTATGCACTCCCGACAACGTCTGGGCATGCTCCTGATGAATCTGCGGATGGTGTCATGGGGGATCTCTTCCCAGACCTGGATCAGGGCATCAGTGAGCTCCTGGACAGTCTTTGGCGGTACTTGGCGGCGTCGGATGCACCGATACATAACGTCCCATAGGTGTTCAGTTGGATTTAGGTCAGGGGAACAAGAGGGCTAGTCAATGGCATCGATGCCTTCATCATCCAGGAACTACCTACACACTCTGGCCACATAAGGCCGGGCATTGTCCTGCACCAGGAGGAACCCAGGGCCCACCCCACCAGCGTAAGGTCTGACAGTTGCTCTGAGGATTTAATCCCGGTACCTAACAGCAGTCAGGGTACCGATGGCTATGACATGGAGGTCTGTGCGACCCTCCAAGGATATGTCTCCCCAGAACATCACTGACCCACCACCAAACCAGTCATGCTGGATGATGTTACAGGCAGCATAACGTTCATCATGGCGCCTCCAGACTCTTTCGCCTGTCACATGTGCTCAGTGTGAACCTGCTCTCATCTGTGGAGAGAACGGGGCGCCAGTGCCGGACCTGCCAATTCTGGTATTCTCTGGCGAATGCCATCGAGCTGCACGGTGCTGGGCTGTGAGCACAGGTCCCACTAGAGGATGTTGGGCCCTCATGCCACCCTCATGGAGTCTGTTGCTGACAGTTTGGTCAGAAACGTGCACACCAGTAGCCTGCTGGAGGTCATTTTGTAGGGCTCTAGCAGTGCTCCTCCTGTTCCTCCTCACACAAAGGAGCAGATACCGGTCCTGCTGCTGGGTTGATGCCCTTCTACGACCCTGTGAAGCTCTCCTCATGTAACAGCCGGTCTCCCGGTATCTCCTCCATGCTTGAGACTGTGCTGGGAGACACAGCAAACCTTCTTGCGACCGCACATATGGATGTGACATTCTGGAGGAGCTGGACTACCTGTGCAACTTGGTTGGGCTGCAGGTACCACCTGATGCTACCAGTAGTGACAAGGACACTAGCAGAACACAAGACTCAGTCAGAAAGGATCAGGAGAGAGCAATAGTCTGTGGCCACCACATGCAAAACCATTCCCTTTTTGGGGGTTGTCTTGCTTTTGCCTCTCCATTGCACCTGTTGTCACTTTCATTTGCACTAAAGCAGGTGAAATTGATTCACAATCACTTGTGCTTCCTAAATGGATAGATTGGTATCCCTGAAGTTCAACTGACTTGGTGTTATACTGTAACGATTAAGTGTTTCCTTAATTTTTTTTGAGCAGTGTATTTATTGAAGTGTTTAAGTGATCTTATGGGATTGTACACCTTCACCAAACATCACAGTTTCCAGCTTTTTGTTTCTCCAGATCTTCTTGTGGAGGGAAACATTCTGGTAGTCATGCGTAGATTCACATGTTACAGACTGAAGCACATTCATGTATTTATTCACACACTGACGTCCTCATCAGCTGGTTTTTGTTGTTCTCAGAGCTTCTCTTCTACTGAGCTGCAAACGTTGTATTTATGTCCAATTTGCCAGCTGTGAGCCACAACTCGCTGCTTTCAGGATCTCTCAAAGAAAATCTGTGGAACACATTTTACTAATCGCTTGTTTCTTTCACACCACAGCAGATAAACACAGACTGAACAATATACAAGAAAACCAAGAAGGGAGCAAGTCTGAGTCTGACGGACAAGATCAGTGGAAGATGGACTCCAAGATTGTTTTTGCTGTTGTTGGTGTTGTTGGACTTTTAGTTGCTCTTCGTTTCTGGCGTACAGGTACATTCAATGTTTTGTCTTGTCTTAAGCTTCATATTATCTTCAACTTTAGATGTTACAGTGTGGTGTTGTTCAGAGAGAATATCTTCAGGGTCAGTGTGGAGAGCAGGAACATGTGGAGACATCAGTGTTCAATTAAGACAGACTTGTTAAAGCATCAACCTGTCCTTTAAATACAATTTGGAGACTTGAACTTTACTTAAATTTCTGTTTTTGCTTCTTGATACTTCTGATACATTATATTTATTTGACAGCTGTACTTACTTTTCAGATCAGTTTTACATAAAATAACATAAACTTATAAATCTCACATTTTTAAGATTAAACCAGAGGTTCCAAAATATGATGATAAATCACTGTGTAGTTGTTTCTCTTGTATAAAATCAGTGTAGTTGTGTGTCCTTGTCATGTTCCAGATGTTTCTGTGTTGTTAGCATTTCCACCAAAGAGACATTTCCTCTCTAAACTTCTCACAACATTTTAAATATTTAAGGCCCAAAGAGGAAAATCTCTTCAATACAGGACATTTACTTTACTTAAAAAAAGTTCTGAAAAATGAATCAAATTAATTTTTTTTAATCATCTCACGACCCCTCAGATTTATCTGCTGACCCTTTGGAGGGGCCCGACCCCTAGGTTGGGAACCACTGGACTAAACTAGCTAACTGTATATAAAGTAGTGTAAACTAGCTCCACCTCCAGCAGCTACAACAGTAACATGCTGCTCTAACACTGATGCTTCACTATTAATAATCTAATGATGTCATATATAATAATATATCAGTCAGAGGGACCAAACCACTACTTTTACTGCAATACTTTAACTACATCAAGCTCATAATACTTATGTACTTTTACTGTAGTGGGATTTTTCATGCAGGACTTTTACTTGTAATGGAGTATTTTTATTTTCTGTATTAGTACTTTTACTGCAGTAAATGATCTGAGTACTTCCTCCACTGCTGACAACTTCTCACCTGTTTCCATCAACAGGTGTTATTGACACCATCTGGCCGGTGAGTGAACATGTTGTAATGTTTCACCTTTATCAGTCCTGAGCACTGAAACTGTACTGGGAGCTGTGGGAGCTGTGGTTCTGTCCACAAAAACTAACTATTTGAAGTATTTAGAAGCTTCTATTTTTGTGGATTTTAACTCACTGCTGGTTTACTTTCAGCCACAGCTTTTTGTAGTTTTGTTGTTAATGTTAAGAGAGTCAGCAACAGTCCACTGCTGCCTCAGTGTTTAACAAAGTTAACAATACTTCCACAGAAAGGCTGAACAGGCAGGTGGAGCTGCAGGACTGAACCAAAGGGAGACAGACCTCCTGAATCATCATCCACATTAATTAAAGTCCTCAGAGTCTGTGTGATGAAATTAACTTTAGTCTTGCTCTCATTTAGCTGCAGGAAGTTTTGTGCCATCCAACTCTTGATGTCCTCAAGACATTTATGTTAACAATCAATATGTTGATTCAACAGTGATCTAATTAGTTCTGTTCTCCCTCAGTTCCTCTGTCATCTATATGCTTCCATCAGTAAGAGCCATATAGACTTTTATGATCCATGAAAATAATGCTTACAATACGTGTGTGTGTGTGTGTGTGTGTGTGTGTGTGTGTGCATTTCCTCACTTCTGGTTTTGTGTTTCAGAACCTGATGGAGAACTTACAGGAACTAAAAGATTTAATACCAGAAGAAAGTTTCATGCGTATGTACAATTATTTATAATTATTGTTATATTAATGTTTGTTGTTTCAGCCGGCAGCTTCTCATGTTTAGCTGCACTTAGTGCCACTTTCAGCAGTTTAAAAGACAAACTCATCAGCATCACCACAGGAAGAAGAAGAAGCCCTGCAGGTGTTTGGGGCAGCCTATAGGCCTATTTGGATCACTGGAAGAGTTTATTTTTAGCAGCAGCATACAGAGTACAGTGATGTACATTAGTGAAACATGTTCACAGTGGTGAACAGTATCCAACTTCTTTAGGCTCTGGTCCGCTGCATTCATAAAGAGCACAGAGGTGCTGATATCAAGTGTTTCCTTGCCTGGAGGGAGAAACAGGATTTATTCCTGAAGAAGAAACTCAACTCAGCTATGCAGGTCAGCTGTCACTAATTAAACAGTAACTTCACCCCCAGTCTGAGCATAATTAATCATTGAAAAATGATTTTAAATAAATGGGCAAGAAGCTGAGAGGGGGCCGGAGTCACTCAGTGACATCCCCTGGCCAGAGAAAAATGATGATGATGATAATAATAATAATAATAATAGTAATAATAATAATGAGAGAAGGACAAACAGTGCAACAACATTTAAACAAGCCTGAAGTCACTTTTAAACCTGTCTGTGTTTAACTTTATTTATTACCTTCAGGAGCTAACAGCAGCACTGACCTGCTGGAGTAGATCTGCCTGTGATTGTCTGCAAGAGGAAACATTGCTAGCCGCCACAAAAATCCTCTTTGCATTTCATCCTGTAGTGCTTGTAGCTCTTTAACTCTCCGGCTGTCTGTTTCTGCAGTTATTAGCTGGTAAAATCTTCTATTACATTGTTAAATTGCAGTGTCCAACCACAGCTCTGCAGCTCTGCAGCAGACAGGTTCAGTAATGGTGGAGCTCCATTTGCACTGTGATTTAACATTTTAAAACAAGAGTTTACCAGCTGGTAACTGCAGGAACAGACAGCCGGAGAGTTTAAGAGTTATCCTGTTTTGAGGAAATTTACTGTACACGAGTCATAAACAAGAGAAAAAATGGGCCTAAATGTGTAATTTCAGAAAACATGTTTATTGAGACAAACAACTTTTTGACCTACAAATCTAGCCTCATTATTTAAAAAAAAATTTAAAAATTGCTGACGCAGTTATATGATGCATGGAAGTGGGTCTTTCAGGACTCACTCAAATAAAAATGTCCTGACACTGAAAACAACAGCTGTTAAACTAAAGGCTTTAATAGTAAACTGTAACAACACGAGCTGTAGCAGGTTCAGCATCTATATGCAAATTAAATAAATAACATGCTTACATCTGTTGTAAAATTTTGTGTCCATAACTCCATCAGTCTGTTCAGCAGTAAGCTATTTCTTGTGCAGATTGTCTTTGAATGAGCGAGCCAACCAATCAAGCTTCATCACAACAAGCGTGATTGGCTGGAAGGATGTCACATGAGAAGAGATGTGTAAACACAGATGTAGGATCCATAATTTATTATCCTGATCGTGTTGGGAAATAAATTAAAATGAGACTGATTATAACTTTTATACTACTGTCAACTGGCAATATTACCAAATTATTATACATTATGGGATTTTTGGCATTCTTAATCGCAAAGAAGGCAAAATTATCATACAAATATGATAATTATCGTCCATCTGGCAATGCTGGCGGGTGGGCTGCGCAGACTCACACTCAAGAGTGGGGATGGGGAGAGGAGGGCATTATCATCATGGATGTACGAAGAGAACACTGGTAGGAGTGTGTTTGGTTATTAGTAATAATAATCAAAATATTATAATATTCATTAATAATTCGGGCACCAACTATTAAAGGACCTCACAAGGGGGGACAAAAAGGCTGATATTATGATAGCCTCACACGGGACACCAATATGTTGGATCTGGTAGGAGTGCATTTGGTCATTAGTAATAATTCATAATTATCAGAGATATTTATGAATTAAATAAATAAATAAATAATAAAATAAAGAAATTATTAAT
This sequence comes from Thunnus albacares, assembly GCF_914725855.1. NCBI lineage: Eukaryota > Metazoa > Chordata > Actinopteri > Scombriformes > Scombridae > Thunnus > Thunnus albacares. Next base: position 33,499,836 of record NC_058116.1, on the reverse strand, counting down.
ATTGATTAATAATACAGGGCACCAACCATTAGAGAGCCTCACATGGGGACATCAACTGTCGGATTTGTGAGGAGCACAGCTGGTTATTAGCAATAATTAAATAATTCAAACAAAAAAATTATTAATATGATTTAACAATTACAGGGCACCACCCGGGAACCGGGACTAACAACCAAACAAGGTAGTCTAATAAAAGAGTTCACCTAGAATGTTAATATCTGAGGGATTTCAACATTCTAGGTGAACAAAGAAGGTTTGAATTCGAGCTCTGACTTCCTCAATCAGCCACTTTTCACAATATGTAAAACACAATAATGACAAAAAACTTCTCTTCAAAGATATAACAGTGTTTAGACAACCACTCAAAAGTGGTGGCGGGGAGAGGAAGGCGTTATCATCATGGATATATAAAGAGAACTGGATACAGCGTCGGAGGCGGGGCCTTGTTCATTCCTATGAAAGTTGCTCAGTGGCGCATGAAGCCAAAAAAGTTCAACTTCTTCCGCATCACCTCCGCCTCTGTTAGGCCCATAGAGCAAGTGCATTAGTGACTTTCGCCAGCCAAGCCGGCTACTAAAACAAGTCAGTCATGCGGCTCCTCTAGAATTTTGAAATGTGATCGAACCGAATGGATCAAATTCTGATAGTGAGACGAGTAATTTCGTGGGAGTTGTGATGCTCAGAATTATCCATTGATTTACAGACGTCTCTTTCACAATGTAAGTTTATGGGAAAAAGTCTTTTAGGGCCCAATATCGTATGTATATGATCGTATATGTAATTACACAGTTTGGCTACCATGTCAAATTGGCTTCACAGCCCGGCGCCGTTCCTGGGGGCTTGGTCATCATTCTACCATTTCTATTAATTTCATGATGCAGAGAACTCCCAAACGGTCGACTCTACGTCAGCATTGTTCCTGCCTTTTCAGGGCTGATTTTAAACAGCAGTTGAGCCATTTTTAACCCATGAAATGCTGGTTTTTATACATTTGGTGTCAATGTCAATATTAATATATGTATATAACAGCAGCATTGATGTGTTTCATCACAGTACAGTTATAATTTAGATTACAGCTCAAAAAACACATTTTAGAGTGCATTGTCTATTTAATTCTGTGAATAACGATGACAAAATTAAACTCATCTGTCAGTTTGTGTGTCAAAGATCATCTATGAGGGAAGAAACTCCACTCTGTAACACAAATAGTGTTTCTGTAGTTACAACAACTCCAACAGAGTGAGACATCTTCTCTCTAGAGGATCAGGAGTCACATTCTCCATTTCAACTGTCATTCACATCAGATTAATCATTTCATCTTTTTCATCACCACTTTGATAAACCATATAGACCAGTGCTATATTAAAAGTGCCCTAAGATAACTGCTGTTGTGATTTGCTGCTATATAAATAATACTGCCATAGAACAATGTACCTGAATGTGTTTTTCTGAGCTCTGTCTCACACATACATAAACCCTAACAATAGGTTCATAGGCCACACACAGGGAGAGATAACACAATGGTAGAACAAAGACCACTACGACAGGTATGAAGGCTGTTTTTTATTACCTGTACTCTGCTACATTTCAGAGGGAAATCGTGTTCTTTTCTCTTCACTTTATTCATTTGACAGTTTTACAGATTACAACTCACAAACAAAATATGTGATGATCTTAAATATGATGTTTTGCTGCAGACAGTGAATTCTACTTTGTCATTTTCAGCTGAGTTTACAGTACACATATATAAACTGTATATAAACACATGTATAAAATGTATAAACTTTAACAATGTGTTCATCTTTCAGCAAAGGTGAAGGTGTACTCGGTGGTTACTGGTAAAACTTTTGGAGCCCATCAAGTCCTACTGGACAAAGTGAAGAATGTGGAAACCACCAGAGACCTGCAGGAAAGCCACGTGGTTATCGTCTTCTGTCCAATCACGTCTCGTGTTGGATCAGATGTGGAGGCAGCCATGACAGACATTAAAGGTGAAGGAAAGACTTGTTGTTTCTAACTTGTTCTGACTGAAATCTGTGCAGCTCAGACATCATGTTCAGATCAGATTCTGCAGATCAACACTCCGAACCAGAGTTCATGTTGAGTCTGAAGCTTCTTTCAGTCAGGATGAACATCACAGGGGGAGGTGGGGAATGAAATGAGTGAACCATGGATCTGGTCTGTAACAGAGATGGACATTCAGCAGTACACAGCAGCACCAACCTGTAGCTGACATTACAGCAGCACATCTGATCAGCTTTGATGGGGTCTTGCTCTCCTGATGCTTTTATTTGTTTCTGTCGTCATTTTGGCTCAAACAGGCCGATATGTTGCTGTTAGCATGTTTCCATCTGTCAGATCAGCAAAAACATTTGAACACAAAAGTCAAATTTCACTCTGAGCTGATAAAATGCAGCAGAAGTAAAAACCTTTAAAATACGAGGACGTCAGTCTAGACGGGATTTAAATGACAGGAGGAGCAGCGAGTTCACTGAAGAACAGTCGCTCACAGTTTTTCCTTTTATAGTCAAAACTGCTGTAGATAATTATATCAACACAAGTCTTGTTTAATTCCTGATAAATATGACCTCTTATCATCTAATAATGTTAAATGCTCCCACATGAAGAGAAGCATGCAAACCGAGGGCACGCCCTTCTGAACCCAGCTGTTTAGGTCATACCATAGACTTATTAATAATATAATCAGCTTCATTTAAATAACACAAGTCTGCCATCTGCCCCATTCAAACACAGTTTTAATTCCTCCATTTAAATGAAAAAATATCTGCATTTCATGAACAGATGAACAGAAATGTCACGCTAGTAACTTTTAACCCTTAAATGGAAAAGCACATATAAATATTTTTGAAAATTAATTAATTGCTATTTTCTAATGTATCACAGCTAAAAAGACACAATTTCATGATTTTTTTTCAAAATATGAGGTTTATTTTTCTATTAAAACTCTGTGTCTCCTGAGATTCTTTTCCTATTTCAGGTATAAATTTAACATTTTCCCCCGTTTTAATAGTTCACATCAACTTTTAAACATTTTATAAATAATTAGTTAGCTACTTTCTTTCATGCTTTGCAAACAACATTTTAAAAAAGTAACAAAAACTGAACAAAACATAGTTATTCACATGTTTTGAACGCTGGAAACAAATTTAGTCTCTGAATAAACAACAAACTATTTAACAAACATTTATGAACAAAACAACTTATTCCTGTTTTTATACAACCATCTTCCCTGTAGTGGCAACATTTTATACAAGAGTGGAATGCAGTGGCTTCTTACAGTTTAAGTAATAACAAGTAAATGTTCATTTTGCTTCAACCTATAGTGACTTCACTAAAGTTTTTACATTTGCTGTTATAAACATGTATGAGGGGGAAAATCCTCTGCTGCACAGGAAGTGGTGCATTTTAAGTGTATGGAAGGAACAACAATGGTTCGTTTGAAAGAAATATGAGAAGTTGCAGTCTGAGTGTCTTTATTATTACGGTTTGTCAGCCAGTGCCGACACTGAGTTCAGAACACCAAAGCAGTTACCAAACGTGCTATAAAATCACAAAAAACAAGGACATTGAGGGTTTTTACTGTAAATACACAGCCTCCCCTACACTAGCAATATCCTATCAGCAATAGAAGCTGAGTAAACAGTTGTGAGCAGTTTGACCAGTGACAATGCAATGCCTCACTTTGCACTTCTGACACATGATGGAGGTCTGTCCATCCTGACACATCCTGCATCAGCCTTTCTGACAGGATAGAGGTGGTCAATCCCATCATATCTCATATCATCCACAGGTCTGGAGACTTTTGGCTGTTTGATTACTCTTAGTGGTGTATAGTCTTCATTTCCTTTGGAGGGTAATTCCAAACAGGAGAAGGACCAGCAAAGACAAAGACAACATCTTTTACCACCCACTATCAACTCTGTCTTGGATTAACATACTGATTGATTTGAATTTACTGAGATTGTGAATGTATGTGAAACACAAAGGGAGATATTAACAGAAGATTTGTCTTTAGGTTCTTCTTAGAATATGAAAGATGATGTGATCATTCATTTTTACCACAAGACATTTACATTACATTAACATTTTTTCATTTAGCAAACGCTTTTATCCAAAGCGATGTACATATGAGACTGATACAACACAAGCAGGGATCTAGTCAGGAGACAACAACACGAGTAAGTGCCATAAAGCTGAAGTTTGGGACCGATAGGACGTAGATGCCAACAGGCAGTGCACCAAGGCAATGCATAGAGTTCATAAAAGCATGGTTTTGTTTTTTGGGGGTTTTTTTTGTCTTTTTTAGTTTTTTCTCTACCTTCTGGGTCTGTAGTCTTTTCTTAAAGATTGAGAAGGACTCTGCAGTTCAAACAGAGTTTGGTAACTTGTTCCACCACCGGGGAACTACAGAGGAGAAGAGTCTAGCTAGTGACTTAGGGCCCTGTTGTGGTACCAGGCGCCTTTCATTGGCAGAGCGTAGTGGGGGGAGGGAGTCTAGACCTGAATGAGGGAGTTCAGGTAGGCAGGAGCCATTTTAGTTGCTGTTTTGTAAGTGAGTGTCAGGGTTTTGAATTTGATGCGGGCAGCAACTGGGAGCCAGTGGAGGGATGTCAACAGCGGGGTGACATGTGCTGTTTTGGGCTGATTGAAGACCAGACGTGTGTTCTGAATCATCTGCAGTGGTTTAAGTGTACATGCAGGGAGACCAGTAAGGAGTTGCAGTAGTCGATGCGTGATATAACGAGAGCCTGTACCAGGAGTTGTGCTGCATGCTCAGACAGGTAGGGTCTGATCTTCCTGATGATGTACATGGCGAATTAACAGGATTGAGCGACTGAGGCCACGTGAACCTTAAAGGTTAGTTGGTCATCGATCATGACACCCAAGTTCTGGGCAGACTTTGTAGGCATGAGTTGGGTTGATTCAAGCTGGATGCTGATGTTTTGTTGTATCGAAGGACTGGCTGGCATGACAAGGAGCTCGAACTTAGGTTAAGCTGAAGGTGGCGTTCTTTCAGCCATGCTGATATATCAGCAAGGCATGATGAGATCCTAGCCGACACTGTGTGGTCTTCCCGTGGGAATGACAGGAAGAGCAGTGCTATGAGAAACCATGGGAGCAGATGATTGCACCAGGTGAGGTGGTGTATAATGAGAAAAGAAGGGGACCAAGCACTGACACTTGAGGAACCCCTGTGGATAAGTTGTGCAGTTTGGACACTTCTCCCCTCAAAGATACTCTAAAATATCTTCCTGACAGGTAGGACATGAACCAGCGGAGGGCAGATCCTGAGATACGAGCTCAGTGAGTGTGGAGAGGAGGAGCTGGTGGTTAACTGGACAAATATTAATATTATTTTAAAAGTGTGAAGAAGTTCAAAAATCTTCAACACTGATTCTTCATAATACTTTTGTTGTTGTCATGCTGACATCATCAGACTGTTTCTCTGATATTTTCTCAGAGGTATGATATGGCTCAGGAGGTAGAGCGGGTCGCCCACTAATCGGAAGATTGGTGGTTCGATTCCCGGCTCCTCCAGTCTGCATGTCAAAGTGTAACTGAAATCCTAATTGGTCCTGATGGCTGTGCCATTAGTGTATGAATGTGTGTGAATGGTTAGTTCCCTCTGATGGGCAGGTTGGGACCTTGCATGGTGGCCCCTGTACCTATTCAACAATTGAATGTGTGTGAATGGGTGAATGTGACACGTAGTGTAAAAGTGCTGAGTGGCCAGAAGACTAAAAAGGTGCTATACAAGTACAGTCCATTTACCATTGTGGTAAATTCTTCTCATTAGTTTAGCAGCAGAAACACTTTGTTTTGTGCTTCATTGTGTCTTCATCAGGAACTGAAGGATCTTTACTTGTAGCAGTTTGATATGTGAGAAGCCTAAACAAAGCGTATTTTTATTTAAGTGGAAAGAACACTTGAAGGAGACACATGAAGTCATTTGAAGGTATTAAAGATCTGGAATTGTGTAAAACAATAAAACAAGTCAACAAGATTCAGTCAGAATTTTCTACCATTTCCTCTTTAATCTGTGATGAAGTTTTAAAACAGGTTTTCTTTCTGTTCCTCAGCTAAAGGAATATAATATATCTGTGCTAAAGCTAAGCTAGTGACCTCCGGCTGCATTTGAAAAACAGACTTTAACTTTGTGAGGAAACTTAGACACGATCTCACTGTTCTGAAACATCCTGTTGAGTCTCATCCTTCATTCAGGGTCAGACATTACTGCAGGTAAACATGCTGCTGCATTCATTAGCTAACATCCTGATTGGCTGGAGGTGAACTGGGAGGAAAGAATAAGTTATTGAAGTCATGAATGTGCCAGAATCACTAACATACACTCCTGTCATGGTTTTATTTGAAGGAGGAGAACGTTCTACTGCAGGTTCCTCTGTTCAGGAAATCTCATGTTCTTCTCTGGTGTTTCAGGCTCCTGTGGTCAGAAACCTGTGATCCTGGTGCTGATGCATCACACCAGAGATGTTGACTATTCAACTGATGGAAAGAGATGGTCTGATGTGTATGACAACGTTGTGTTGGATGTTCACGTTCTTTTCCACGAGACAAAAAGGGGATTACTGACCTGTCCAAAGAATCATCAGGCAGTTGATCAAATACAGAAAGAGCTCCAGAAACACGGTAAATACAACTGCTTCAGATGTTATCAGCACCTTAAATTGTAATTACGTACCCTGACGTACCGCATTTGACTGCTGTTTAATCAGATGTTTTTACTGCATTTTACTGCATTCATAACCGACAGTTGCCACATTTAAACCATAATGTGGTGTTAACTGTTGCCACACTCATTTTAACCCAAACCATTATCTTTCCTTAACCCTAACCAAGTGGTTTTAGTGCCTAAACCTAACCAGACCAGGTGGTCCAGTACAGGTGGGAACTATTGAATTCCCAGTTTTTGTCAATATAGTGCATGGGATGCAGGTGTAGCTGACCTTCCTGTAGTACTCAGGTCTCGTTATAAAAATGCTGCAGGGCACCACACAGGGCTGAGCAAAAAGAAAGTAGTGGCAGTCCAACAAAAAAGTTGAACTAGAGTCAACTTTTGCTGGTACACAACCAGACATCACGCTGTGTTGGCCAATCACATACATGCAAGTGCACATTCCTGGTGGATTACTTTGTAACGTGAATCATGTATTCGACTGTCTACCTCGCCACTGCCATGACGAAAGATGACAAACTTTGAACTTTCTGCACTTTCTACATTTTAAACATTTTTAACCAACATACACACTAGGCCTCTTTCTGACATATTCAGTGTTCTCTTCCCTGTGACACTTGGCCATTGTTCTATTATCTGTTTTGTTGTTTTAACTGCATACTTTTCTAATGCAGGACGAGGCTGTATTTCTATCATTTAAAAAATAAACTATACTGCATAGCAGGCCTAATCACTTACCAGACAACCTACTATTTCTTCCACATTTCTTTTTTTCATGTCACAATAAACAAAATATGATGAATTGTACAGCTCCAGGAAACCAGAGACTGCAATGATCAATTTCTCTTCATTGCCAATATGGAACAGAACAGATATTTGATAGGAACTTAAGTACAGGTGGTTGCTGTGGGAAGAAAAACAAATCCTGATCTGCAATTGGTTGCTGCTTCAGCAGTGTTGATGCTAATTTGCATAAAGTTAAACTCTGCTGAACTTCAACTTGTCGCTCTTGGCGCTGCTCGCTGCTGCCAAGGCGTCTGAAGCCCTCCCTTGCCCGCTTTCACTGCTTTTGTCGTTAATGAATCTTTGGGTGTGAGTGCACACTAACACATGCTGATGTGAGACTGGTTTGGGGTATCAGCCTCACATCAAATAGTGAATTCCACTGTATGCAGAATGTTGCGTGCATGTCTGCTCAGTGTTATGTTTTCACAGCTCACAGTCAATAAGTATCATACAATAAGTTGGTTCTGGAGGTTTGGTTACAGCAGTTGTGCCAGGTTGATGTGGCCTGTGGTGGTGGAGCCCAATGTGATCTTTTAATGGGGCCCAAAATCCCTTTCAGCACCCCTGCACATTATTCTTACACGTCAGCAGGACTGAATCAATCCAGACGCAGATGAAACATTTTGTTATGGAAAGGATTGATTCAGAGGAGCTTTCAGCCTGATCAATATTTACAACGTTCAGATTAAATCAAACCATTCATGCTGATTAATCTGGACTCAACAAATGAGTCGTATCACATTTATGAACATGAGGTAAAAATATCGCTTGTTTCTTTCACACCACAGCAGATAAACACGGACTGAACAACATACAAGAAAACCAAGAAGGGAGCAAGTCTGAGTCTGACGGACAAGATCAGTGGAAGATGGACTTCAAGATTGCTATTGGTTTTATTCTTGGTGTTGGTGTTACTCTTCTTCTCCAGCGTACAGGTGCATTCAATGTTTTGTCTTGTCTTATGCTTCATATTATCTTCAGCTTTAGATTTTATAGTGTGGTGTTGTTCAGAGAGAATATCTTCAGGGTCAGTGTGGAGAGCAGGAACATGTGGAGACATCAGTATTCAATTAAGACAGACTTGTTAAAACATCAACCTGTCCTTTAAATACAATTTGGAGGACTTTCTGTTTTATGCTATTTCTGATATGTTTTATATATCTGACAGCTGTACTTACTTTTCAGATCAGTTTTCATATTCCAGATGTTTCTGTGTTGTTAGCATTTCCACCAGAAAGACATTTCCTCCCTAAACTTCTCACATTTTAAATATTTAAGGCCCAAAGAGGAAAAACTCTTCAATATTTCACAAAAAAAGCAAAAATGAGAAAAAGTTCTGAAAAATTAATCCAATTAATTTTTTCCTCTCTCTCCCATTAATCAGCTCACGACCCCTCAGATTTATCTGCTGACCCTTTGGAGGGCCCCGACCCCTAGGTTGGGAACCACTGGACTAAACTAGCTAACTGTATATAAAGTAGTTGAAACTAGCTCCACCTCCAGCAGCTACAACAGTAACATGCTGCTCTAACACTGATGCTTCACTATTAATAATCTAATGATGTCATATATAATAATATATCAGTCAGAGGGACCAAACCACTACTTTTACTGCAATACTTTAACTACATCAAGCTCATAATACTTATGTACTTTTACTGCAATACTTTAACTACCTCAAGCTCATAATACTTATGTACTTTTACTGTAGTGGGACTTTTACTTGTAATGGAGTATTTTTGTATCACTGTTTACTGCAGTAAAGTATCTGAATACTTCTTCCATCACTGACAACACCTCATTTGTTTCCATCCTCAGGTGATGCTGGAACTGGCTCACAGGTGAGTGAACACACTTTCACTCTACTCTCTACTCTCTTGCTCTACTCTCCTCAGTCCTGAACACTGAAACTCTACTGGGAGCTGTGGGAGCTGTGGTCCTGTCTGCTCTGCTGAGAACAAGAACTATTTACAACTACTTGAAGCATGTAGATGCTTCTGTTTTTGTGGATTTTACCTCACTGCTGGTTTACTTTCAGCCACAGCTTTTAATTATTTAGCTTTGTTGTTAATTTTAAGACATTTTATTTAAATGTCCTCACCTGATGGGCTCTTATTCTTTCACAACCTTTGCTGTCCATAGCTGCGTTTACATGGACTCTAATATTCCACTAATAATCAGAATAAAAATGCCTCATGTAACCACCAGATCAGAAGGAATTTTCGGGTTGAGAAGGGTGTTGTAAACCTTTGATAATCCATTCAATAGGAATATATGAGCACCTAATAACCATGCAAACATTTAATCTGATCATTTCTCTCTGGCTGGAATAAATATATTCTTTCTGTGCATGTTTGCCCCACGTAGCGGTAACATTAGGTGATGTGGACGAGTTTCTGTGAGTCACAGAAACAAAACTGGTCTGTGGCTGATACAGCTTTTAGTTGGAGACCTTAAAAGTTTTAAGGATTGTTTAACGCCTCTATTTGGATGATATGTGGGGAAAACTAAATAATCAAATTGCACTACAAATACATTAATCCCCAAGATGGTTTCTGTCATTTTAGGTTCGTTCTTATAACACTGATGTTTGTTTAAGTGCTCATTTTTTTCTGCTAAGTTTGTTTTCAATAAGTTATTTGATGATATAAAAAGGGGGTGTAACATCATGATTGACAGCTGTGATTGACAGCAGCACTTTCTGATGGAAGACGCTAATGAACCTGTTCCTCTGTGATTCACTGCCTGCTGTAGCTGCTGGTTACCAGCTGGTTTTGGCTAGTTTACCTCCATCTCAGCTGCTGGGTTCACTTGGCTCTCATTGGCAGGACTGATAGTCAAGTTGAGGGGGCGTGTCCGGCGGGCTGTCACACCGCCCCCCCAGACTCTACTGTATAGAGTTGCAAATGATGTCACACAAGCAAGATGCACTCCCTCCAGGAAATTAAAAATAAATGCAAATTAAAGAAATCTCTGCAATATTTGCGAGAGCTTTTAGCACTTTTGCTAAATTACAGCAGCGTTCTTCATGAAATGTCCAAATCAACAGACACTTGTGATTTGGACCAATTGTGGCGTTTGGTGTGGTGGTAACTTACGTCATCGCAGTGTTCAGCAAGGATTCAGGTGCATTCATGTGGAAGATGGACAAATCTCACCTGCCAACAAAAATGATGCCATAGACAAGCAAAACAATTCCCAAATGTTCCCAAATGTTCCCAAATGAGGTTTGATTCTGTGAGTCAGAAGAATACAAGCTGATGTTAATCAGACAGCAGAGATGGATATAATCTACCTCAAACATAAACATCAAACTTTAATTTTATGTTGATGGATTTATTTTAACGGTATTATTGACGGATTTTATTTGCTGCTGATGTTGAGCTGAAAGTTTATTTAATAAAGGTTATAAATGGAACTCAAGTACAGTACTTTCTTTTTTATAGAACTTTGAGTCCTCATGGTTCTCATGTTCAGAAAATACATTAAACATTAGAGCTGAAATATAGTTGTTTCTGTGATATGCAGGATGCTTTTTATCCAAGGAAGTCATTACATATGACTCTTCACTGGTAGCAATTTAAATAAATCACATTATTTTACTTTGCTTGCAATTTTTCCCAATTCTTGCAATTTTACTGCAAAAAGAGACATAAAACATCACTAATTGTTTTCGGAAACTTTACGAAAAACTGCTGCGAATTCAACTTTTTTGCCACAATAATCACAAAAAACCTCTGCGAAATCCTGGAGAGACACAAGATGGCAGCTCTTGATAATGCAATACTTTGGCTTCATTTTGCAGAGCAGCTGGAAGTGGAGACACGTCGTCCATCTTTATATACAGACTATGGTTTTAACCACCCTGTCTCTACCTCCTGTCTCTCCACAGGCTGACAAGGCCTCACAGACAGACATTGAGCATCCTGAACATAAACTGGATACATGTTCTCCACATCATCCAGGTAGGCCTTCTCATCATTATTAGAGATGACACCATGTTATCAGCAGACTATATAATGGAGGTGGAACTGTGTGTAGCAATGCAGTCATGTGTGTAAAGGCAGTATAGCAAGGGGCTCAAGAAGCAGCCTTGGGGGGGGGGGGGGGGGGGGGGTCCAGTGTTGAGGGTCAGGCTGCCTTAGGTGAACCTGCCCACCCTCACCACCTGGGGGCAGCCAGTCAGGAATTCCAGGACCCAGCTGCAGTGTTGAGACTACAATCCCTGAGCTTAGAGTCCAGCCTGAGGGGAATTGGAGGGGGTCAAGGGATGCAGGGAGAGAGGAGCAGATGACGTCTTTCATGAGTCTCTCAAAGCACTTCATAATGAGGGAGGTCAGGGCTACAGGGCAGTAATGATTTAGGCAGGAGGGTCTGGAAGTCTTTGGGACAGGGACTACGGAGGACTTCTTTAGTCATGAGGGACCTGGACCTGAGTGCCTCATTTCCTTCCCTTTCATGTACCAACATGCTCTGGAATGACAATGAACTTCCTTGAATCCTTGAATCCTTGAGATGCCATCTGGGCCAGCTGCCTTCCTGTTGTTGGTCCGTCTCAGAGCTCTCCTAACGTCATGCTCTGACCCAGCAAACATACCCCTTTGGGACCCATGTGGGGCCGCTGTGAGAATAAAATGAGCCCCGCAGGGGCAGCCCACTGTGGGCTCCGTTACTGGTGTGAAATGCGGGGCACGAGTGGGCCCCACACTATGGGGCCCACAGTGGTCCCGAGTGGGGCCCACCTGGGCCCACTGGGGCACGTTGCGGGCCCACAGTGGGCCTCAGTGGGGCCCACACTCAGCCTACACTTTGGGCTGGGTGTGGGCTGTCCCACTGGGGCACCACCTGGGCCCCATAGTGTGGGGCCCACATGTGCCCCGCATTTCACGCCGGTAACGAGGCCCACAGTGGGCTGCCCCTGCGGGGCTCATTTTTCTTCCTTAAGTCACCCCACACAGCCCCCAAAGGGGCATGTTGCTGGGATTAGGGTGAGAAAAACAATCAAAAGGCCTTCAGCAGATAAAAACTTTTAACAAACAGTGACAGGAACTACAGCCAATCAATTCTCTTCAAATAAAGTGACAAAAACCGATATGTTTCATACCACAAACACAGATTTAAATTTTACATTCCGGACCTTTTGGTTAACTGCCTTGGGCCCCGCACGGACTATCCCACAGTGGGGCCTCTGTCGGCATTCTGTGGGCAAGCCCACATTAGCTATCACACGGGAAACCCTCATGGTGGCCCCAAAGGGCAAAACTGCTGTGGGCCCTGCCCGGGCTATCCCACAGGGGAGCCTGTGTGGGCTTTCTGTGGGCAAGCCCACAGTGGGTTTCCCACAGAAACCCATGATGGGGGCCCAAAAGGGCAAGACTGCTGTAGGCCCTGCATGGACTATCCCACAGGGGGCCCATACGGGTTTTCTGTGGGCAAGTCCAACTGTAGGCTTGCCCACAGAAAGCCCACAGAGGGGCCCCAAATGGGCAAAACTGCTGTGGGCCCCGCATAGGCTTACCCACATGGGGTCCACGTGGGATTGGTGTGGGTTTGCCCTGCCCACACTTCCCCACAGTAAACCCACACATACCCACAGTGGGCCCGCCTGGGCATGTTTGCTGGGGAGACGGACAGCGGACACTCTTTTTCACTTTGATGAAAGGACTGTTCACTTTGATAAATACAGCATGTGTCTAAGGCATAATGCATCACATCTGCGCCAAGAAAACTCTGGAAAAGCTTAATTCAATCTGGCACTCAGTGTATTTTGTCTCTATGATTAACTTTAGAACTTTTAATACCACCAGTCTAAAGCAAACTGTAGCACAAACAGTAGTCATGGGCAGCTGATTTACATTTTAATGTGTGAGAGAGAATCATTGTATGAACCAGAAATACAGAAATCCATTTGACCTTTTGCTGATGAGGACTTCCAGTGTAAATAAAATATATTATAATGAATGAACCTGATCCAAATGTTTGTCTAATACGACGGCTGTTTCCTCAGACAGAGGTAACTCCATCCCGTCAGCGTCCACAGGTGATAAGCAGGAGTCATCAGACAAGAAGGATTCAGGACAACAGAGCAGTGATGATGGAGCAAAGACACAGGTTAGTCAACATGTTATAATGTGTCTGTTCACATGTGAGAAACCACACAAGCTTCACTCTCTGCAGCTGTAGAGATCTTTGAATAATGTGTAATCACTCAGCCGATCAGAGTTTAGACTATTCCCTCGTCATCTGACCACAGCAGAGTGTGAGCGTCACATGACCTCTCTGCTGGAGGAGTGACTGCTGTCAGCTGTAACTACTGCTTTACTAATAAATGACAGATGGTTGATTCACTTTCACTGTAGCATCGTAACATCGCAAATTGTGTCTAAATTTTTGAGAGAAGCTGCTGCAAAATCAAACATTTTTTACAGCAGTAATCACAGAAAAACTCCCAGAGCGACTCAAGATGGCAACTCCTTATAATACAATATTTTGGCTTCATTTTGCATGGCAGCTGGAAGTGGAGACACGTCGTCCATCTTTATATACAGACTGTGGTTTTAACCGCCCTGTAACCACCTCCTGTCTCTCCACAGGCTGACACGTCCTCACAGAAAGACCCTCAGAATCCTGAACATGCACAGGATACAAGTTCTCCACGTCATCCAGGTAGGCCTTCTCATCATTATTAGAGATGACACCATGTTATCAGCAGACTATATAATGGAGGTGGAACTGTGTGCAGCAATGCAGTCATGTGTGTAAAGGCAGTATAGCAAGGGGCTCAAGAAGCAGCCTTGGGGGGGGGGTCCAGTGTTGAGGGTCAGGCTGCCTTAGGTGAACCTGCCCACCCTCACCACCTGGGGGCAGCCAGTCAGGAATTCCAGGACCCAGCTGCAGTGTTGAGACTACAATCCCTGAGCTTAGAGTCCAGCCTGAGGGGAATTGGAGGGGGTCAAGGGATGCAGGGAGAGAGGAGCAGATGACGTCTTTCATGAGTCTCTCAAAGCACTTCATAATGAGGGAGGTCAGGGCTACAGGGCAGTAATGATTTAGGCAGGAGGGTCTGGAAGTCTTTGGGACAGGGACTACGGAGGACTTCTTTAGTCATGAGGGACCTGGACCTGAGTGCCTCATTTCCTTCCCTTTCATGTACCAACATGCTCTGGAATGACAATGAACTTCCTTGAATCCTTGAATCCTTGAGATGCCATCTGGGCCAGCTGCCTTCCTGTTGTTGGTCCGTCTCAGAGCTCTCCTGACGTCATGCTCTGACCCAGCAAACATACCCCTTTGGGACCCATGTGGGGCCGCTGTGAGAATAAAATGAGCCCCGCAGGGGCAGCCCACTGTGGGCTCCGTTACTGGTGTGAAATGCGGGGCACGAGTGGGCCCCACACTATGGGGCCCACAGTGGTCCCGAGTGGGGCCCACACAGCCCACCTGGGCCCACTGGGGCACGTTGCGGGCCCACAGTGGGCCTCAGTGGGGCCCACACTCAGCCTACACTTTGGGCTGGGTGTGGGCTGTCCCACTGGGGCACCACCTGGGCCCCATAGTGTGGGGCCCACATGTGCCCCGCATTTCACGCCGGTAACGAGGCCCACAGTGGGCTGCCCCTGCGGGGCTCATTTTTCTTCCTTAAGTCACCCCACACAGCCCCCAAAGGGGCATGTTGCTGGGATTAGGGTGAGAAAAACAATCAAAAGGCCTTCAGCAGATAAAAACTTTTAACAAACAGTGACAGGAACTACAGCCAATCAATTCTCTTCAAATAAAGTGACAAAAACCGATATGTTTCATACCACAAACACAGATTTAAATTTTACATTCCGGACCTTTTGGTTAACTGCCTTGGGCCCCGCACGGACTATCCCACAGTGGGGCCTCTGTTGGCATTCTGTGGGCAAGCCCACATTAGCTATCACACAGGAAACCCTCATGGTGGTCCCAAAGTGCAAAACTGCTGTGGGCCCCGCACGGACTATCCCACAGTGGGGCCTCTGTCGGCATTCTGTGGGCAAGCCCACATTAGCTATCATACGGGAAACCCTCATGGTGGCCCCAAAGGGCAAAACTGCTGTGGGCCCTGCCCGGGCTATCCCACAGGGGAGCCTGTGTGGGCTTTCTGTGGGCAAGCCCACAGTGGGTTTCCCACAGAAACCCATGATGGGGGCCCAAAAGGGCAAGACTGCTGTAGGCCCTGCATGGACTATCCCACAGGGGGCCCATACGGGTTTTCTGTGGGCAAGTCCAACTGTAGGCTTGCCCACAGAAAGCCCACAGAGGGGCCCCAAATGGGCAAAACTGCTGTGGGCCCCGCATAGGCTTACCCACATGGGGTCCACGTGGGATTGGTGTGGGTTTGCCCTGCCCACACTTCCCCACAGTAAACCCACACATACCCACAGTGGGCCCGCCTGGGCATGTTTGCTGGGGAGACGGACAGCGGACACTCTTTTTCACTTTGATGAAAGGACTGTTCACTTTGATAAATACAGCATGTGTCTAAGGCATAATGCATCACATCTGCGCCAAGAAAACTCTGGAAAAGCTTAATTCAATCTGGCACTCAGTGTATTTTGTCTCTATGATTAACTTTAGAACTTTTAATACCACCAGTCTAAAGCAAACTGTAGCACAAACAGTAGTCATGGGCAGCTGATTTACATTTTAATGTGTGAGAGAGAATCATTGTATGAACCAGAAATACAGAAATCCATTTGACCTTTTGCTGATGAGGACTTCCAGTGTAAATAAAATATATTATAATGAATGAACCTGATCCAAATGTTTGTCTAATACGACGGCTGTTTCCTCAGACGGAGGTAACTCCATCCCGTCAGCGTCCACAGGTGATAAGCAGGAGTCATCAGACAAGAAGGATTCAGGACAACAGAGCAGTGATGATGGAGCAAAGACACAGGTTAGTCAACATGTTATAATGTGTCTGTTCACATGTGAGAAACCACACAAGCTTCACTCTCTGCAGCTGTAGAGATCTTTGAATAATGTGTAATCACTCAGCCGATCAGAGTTTAGACTATTCCCTCGTCATCTGACCACAGCAGAGTGTGAGCGTCACATGACCTCTCTGCTGGAGGAGTGACTGCTGTCAGCTGTAACTACTGCTTTACTAATAAATGACAGATGGTTGATTCACTTTCACTGTAGCATCGTAACATCGCAAATTGTGTCTAAATTTTTGAGAGAAGCTGCTGCAAAATCAAACATTTTTTACAGCAGTAATCACAGAAAATCTCCCAGAGCGACTCAAGATGGCAACTCCTTATAATACAATATTTTGGCTTCATTTTGCATGGCAGCTGGAAGTGGAGACACGTCGTCCATCTTTATATACAGACTGTGGTTTTAACCGCCCTGTAACCACCTCCTGTCTCTCCACAGGCTGACACGTCCTCACAGAAAGACCCTCAGAATCCTGAACATGCACAGGATACAAGTTCTCCACGTCATCCAGGTAGGCCTTCTCATCATTATTAGAGATGACACCATGTTATCAGCAGACTATATAATGGAGGTGGAACTGTGTGCAGCAATGCAGTCATGTGTGTAAAGGCAGTATAGCAAGGGGCTCAAGAAGCAGCCTTGGGGGGGGGGGTCCAGTGTTGAGGGTCAGGCTGCCTTAGGTGAACCTGCCCACCCTCACCACCTGGGGGCAGCCAGTCAGGAATTCCAGGACCCAGCTGCAGTGTTGAGACTACAATCCCTGAGCTTAGAGTCCAGCCTGAGGGGAATTGGAGGGGGTCAAGGGATGCAGGGAGAGAGGAGCAGATGACGTCTTTCATGAGTCTCTCAAAGCACTTCATAATGAGGGAGGTCAGGGCTACAGGGCAGTAATGATTTAGGCAGGAGGGTCTGGAAGTCTTTGGGACAGGGACTACGGAGGACTTCTTTAGTCATGAGGGACCTGGACCTGAGTGCCTCATTTCCTTCCCTTTCATGTACCAACATGCTCTGGAATGACAATGAACTTCCTTGAATCCTTGAATCCTTGAGATGCCATCTGGGCCAGCTGCCTTCCTGTTGTTGGTCCGTCTCAGAGCTCTCCTAACGTCATGCTCTGACCCAGCAAACATACCCCTTTGGGACCCATGTGGGGCCGCTGTGAGAATAAAATGAGCCCCGCAGGGGCAGCCCACTGTGGGCTCCGTTACTGGTGTGAAATGCGGGGCACGAGTGGGCCCCACACTATGGGGCCCACAGTGGTCCCGAGTGGGGCCCACACAGCCCACCTGGGCCCACTGGGGCACGTTGCGGGCCCACAGTGGGCCTCAGTGGGGCCCACACTCAGCCTACACTTTGGGC
Source organism: Thunnus albacares (assembly GCF_914725855.1). NCBI lineage: Eukaryota > Metazoa > Chordata > Actinopteri > Scombriformes > Scombridae > Thunnus > Thunnus albacares. Next base: position 33,482,009 of record NC_058116.1, on the reverse strand, counting down.
TGGGTGTGGGCTGTCCCACTGGGGCACCACCTGGGCCCCATAGTGTGGGGCCCACATGTGCCCCGCATTTCACGCCGGTAACGAGGCCCACAGTGGGCTGCCCCTGCGGGGCTCATTTTTCTTCCTTAAGTCACCCCACACAGCCCCCAAAGGGGCATGTTGCTGGGATTAGGGTGAGAAAAACAATCAAAAGGCCTTCAGCAGATAAAAACTTTTAACAAACAGTGACAGGAACTACAGCCAATCAATTCTCTTCAAATAAAGTGACAAAAACCGATATGTTTCATACCACAAACACAGATTTAAATTTTACATTCCGGACCTTTTGGTTAACTGCCTTGGGCCCCGCACGGACTATCCCACAGTGGGGCCTCTGTCGGCATTCTGTGGGCAAGCCCACATTAGCTATCACACGGGAAACCCTCATGGTGGCCCCAAAGGGCAAAACTGCTGTGGGCCCTGCCCGGGCTATCCCACAGGGGAGCCTGTGTGGGCTTTCTGTGGGCAAGCCCACAGTGGGTTTCCCACAGAAACCCATGATGGGGGCCCAAAAGGGCAAGACTGCTGTAGGCCCTGCATGGACTATCCCACAGGGGGCCCATACGGGTTTTCTGTGGGCAAGTCCAACTGTAGGCTTGCCCACAGAAAGCCCACAGAGGGGCCCCAAATGGGCAAAACTGCTGTGGGCCCCGCATAGGCTTACCCACATGGGGTCCACGTGGGATTGGTGTGGGTTTGCCCTGCCCACACTTCCCCACAGTAAACCCACACATACCCACAGTGGGCCCGCCTAAGCATGTTTGCTGGGGAGACGGACAGCGGACACTCTTTTTCACTTTGATGAAAGGACTGTTCACTTTGATAAATACAGCATGTGTCTAAGGCATAATGCATCACATCTGCGCCAAGAAAACTCTGGAAAAGCTTAATTCAATCTGGCACTCAGTGTATTTTGTCTCTATGATTAACTTTAGAACTTTTAATACCACCAGTCTAAAGCAAACTGTAGCACAAACAGTAGTCATGGGCAGCTGATTTACATTTTAATGTGTGAGAGAGAATCATTGTATGAACCAGAAATACAGAAATCCATTTGACCTTTTGCTGATGAGGACTTCCAGTGTAAATAAAATATATTATAATGAATGAACCTGATCCAAATGTTTGTCTAATACGACGGCTGTTTCCTCAGACGAAGGTAACTCCATCCCGTCAGCGTCCACAGGTGATAAGCAGGAGTCATCAGACAAGAAGGATTCAGGACAACAGAGCAGTGATGATGGAGCAAAGACACAGGTTAGTCAACATGTTATAATGTGTCTGTTCAACCCAGTCTCACGGTAATTCGTGAAATAGTCGTCAAATTTAATTTTAGATTTGTGTACATGAACATGAATTTTCCATTTTTTCATGACAATCAGCACAACTTTCAAATTAATGTATTTCAGCCTGAAGTCCTATGTTATCCTATTTTTATGTCAGTTTTGGATAGAAGATCGCTACATTACCCATGATCCTCAGCCACCGTTGCTATTGAGATAAAGACAGTCTGCTTTGTCACACTTTAAAAAACTTCTATATACTATCATATCTACTATTTTTATTCAACTGAATAAGATTTTGTGTGTGTTCATGTAGCCTCTATTGTCATTTACAAAGGCACAGGGTACATGCACTGTACCAGGCCTGATGCTCTGGATGGCCACAGTGTAAAAGGTTTTTAGAATAGCAGGTGATGATTTGAGTTTTCTAAGTTGTCTGAGGTGCTGCAGACGCTGCCTGGCTTTTTATTACTATTAACTGAGTGTGCTGGCTGAATGTGAGGCCCTCAGTGAGGTGAACTCCAAGGTTTTTATGGGAGCTTACTCTCTCCACTGGGGATCTGTTTATGCAGAGAGGGGAGTATGGTTTGTCCTGTCTCCTTGTGTAATTCACCATCTCCTGTTGAGAGTGAGGTGGTTAGTCTGGCACCAGGCATCCAGGTAGGCCCTCTCATCATTATTAGAGATGAGACCCACCACCATCATGTCATCCACAAACTTTATAATCAAGGTGGAGCTGTGTGTAGCAATGCAGTCATGTGTGTAAAGGTAGTACAGCAGGGGGCTCAAGAAGCAGCCCTGGGGGGGTCCAGTGTTGCGGGTCAGGTGGAGACCAAACAGAGCTGAAACTGAACTGGGCTGAGATTCATCAGGTGGAAACAACATGTTGCAATGTGTCTTCTGGATGTTTGCTAATATGTTAGCCCCAACTATTTTATAATATGATAATGTGTCATGTGACATTTTAAGATGCAGGTTTGAGAAAGTAAAGTTTATTATTTTTGTTTTAGGAAATTTAAAAAAAATCTCAGGCGGAGAAATCTTTGAAGCTCTCTCAGCAAGGTGAGTTTACAATACTGATGGATTTAATTTTATATTTTGTAAATGTATAAATGTTAACAATTTTCTTTCAGCAAGGGATTTTTTCTCATCAACTTCATGGAATTCAGTCACAGTGAAAGTCTTCTTGGTCGTTACTGGTAAAACCTTTGGTGCCCATGAAGTCATACTGGAGCAAGTAAAGAAAAATAAACAGCTAACGGTGGAAACCACCACAGACCTCCAGGGATGTGACGTCATCGTCGTCTTCTGTCCAATCAAATGTGGTCTTCAATCAGATGTGGAGGCAGCCATGAGAAACATTATAGAACTGTTCTTATTGTGCAGCTCTTTTACTCTTGGTGTTTTCACTCTTGCAACAGTAAAGCATTTAAACACAACCATGACGTGATCACATGATAATCAGTGATCATCATCACATCACACAGCTGCAGCAGATTATCACTGATATATACTCCATCTCATAACATTTTTTTCTGGGCTCTTGCTAGACTTGCATGACATGCATAAACTATCTATCTAGACACATCATCAACATTTTTCCTTTCAGAAGAGTTCTTGTCCTCACATGAACCAGGATGAAAACAACCTCCACTACATGTTCCTCATATTCCTCTCTCCTCTCCTCTCCTCTCTTCAGATGAGAAACCAGTCATCCTGGTGGTGATGCATCACACCCGAAAACCAGAGCATTCAACTGGGAGGACCGCTGTGTCTGACAAGTTTCCAAATGTTGTGTTGGATGTTCACGTTCTTTTCCACGAGACAGTGAGCGGGTTATTGACATGTCCAAGAAATAATCAAACAGTCAGTCAAATACAGAAAATGTTACAGAAACTCAGTAAACACAGCTGTAGTTCATGATAGTTTTAGTGGTTTTAACGGCTGCATTTGGAGCAACAACACAAATGAAATCAGTGAAGCAGCAGCATCATTACATTATGTTTAGTCTGTCCTCTTCCATGGTGATGGCTCAGGGGTTCAGGTCCTGGAACCAGCACCTGGACGTTCTCCAGATCACATTCTTCATATATGTTATAAATTCAATATAACTTTCCATCCTGCTTCATGCTATATTTCTGTAATTTGTCTTTCTTAGTCTGTTATGTACTAGGAGTGTGCCCGAACACAAATAGTGAGTTGTTTTTTTTTACAAATATTTGTTTCATACAAATATTTTAAAAATGATTTGTTTTTTGGAAGAAAAAAAAACGTTAAATACGAGCACACAGGTTGGTTACGTCGCTATCCCAGTCTTTGTCCTCTTCTCCACAGCAGCAGGTCTCAACAAGGGGAGTCACATCCACCTGCTACATGACACACATTTCCTTATTTGGACATCACAGAGTTGGGGGTGTTCCACAGAGATAAAGTTGAGCTACTGACACATGCAAAGTGCTCCCAAAGGACTCTCTTGTTCCCCTTCTCCTTTCCACAGTTCTGTCCTGCAGAGGGATCCTCCTCTGTCGCTCTTCATGAAGTTTCTTCCATTTTTTCAGTTAAAGGGGTTTTTGACGGATTTTTTCCTTATTTGAATCGAGGGTCTAAGGATGCTGTATTGCTGTACAGATTGTAAGATAATTTGTGATGTGTGATGTTGGGCTATACAAATAAAAACTTGTCAGTTTTGATTTGACATTTATAGCCATTATTAATTAATGAAGTAAAGGGTAACGCTTTATTTTACAAGTCTTTTAATTTTATACTGATTTCTTGCAGGTATTTAAGGGTACATTTTTAGGACACCTTACAGAAAGGGTGGTGCAATTTGGTACATAAACTGTGAGTTTATAAGACTCTGATAATATATAAAATACATATTTTAACACACAAAACTACACACTCAGTTAAAGAAGTTATATTATATATATATAAAGTTATTTTCAGTTTTTTCTTATAATTTGTACCAAATTGCACAACCACTTCTGGGAAATGCTCCAAATTACTGTTAAATACCTGCAAATTACTCAAAAAATTCAATTTAGAGAAAGTAGAGAAATATGTGGAACAATTTTATAGGTTTCTACTCATTACACATTGCTTAACTCCTGTGATATATTATCAACAGTATGAGGTATGAAGAAATCTTTATTATTAATTAATTGATTAATTATTTAGTCTATAAAATGTTTCTCAGAAATATGATAAAAACACACTAAAGATTGTTTTTTTCTGTGAGTTAAGTTTTTATTGTTTGTTTTTCTGTCTGTTTGGAAATATACCAAAAGGTGTGAAGCTTTTGAACCTTTAAAGTGGTTTCATATTGCTGAATAAAGAAAAAGATTCTCAGATGTTTGTAGTGAACAGAATAATTTCTTCTTATTTAAATGTTTTTAGTTGTGAAGCAGATCTGTGGTGTTTGAGATGTTTTCCAGAGTAAAAACCAGCCTGTTAGTGCCCTCTGGTGATGGAGAGGCAACATTCAGTTTTTATGCTCCACAAATCTGAGAAAACTCCCAGAAAACTGCAGGGCCCTTGTCAGCTTGTTAGAGCAGCTCCTGACCTGAAATCTGTATTGCACGTAATGTGTAATCTAGAGTTTTAACTTAAGAAAATCAGTATGAAGCTTTAGACAGGTAGGATCAATGAATAATTATCTCTCTCATTCATGATGTGATTGGTTCACTGATGGAACATCATTCCTGTAATACTGGAGATTATATGTTTATGTTCCATTGATGATGGCTTTTTTCATTCATCACTCACTATCGAACATACTCAGAGTTGATTGATCTGACTCTGATCAGCTGCTTCCCATCTCCGTGTTCATCAACTCAGAGTTCCGGTTTAGACTCAGAGTTTGTTGAACCTGCTCTCTGGAACTGACCCCAGTTCATTGTTGGTTTGGACCCAAACATGACATTTGTTGACAGTAAGAAAAATATAGAAAATCACCAGTGAAATCCTTTAAGCACTCTGATTTCCATCTTCTCACCATGGTGTTCCTCTGTTGGAAGAGAAAACAGAAGGCCCATCGACCTCCCTTCCTTGGATCCATCATCCACCATCCTGCTTCAGGCTTCTCTACCAGCTGATAAACTTTATTGCATCTATTTCCTCCTCCTCGCCCTCCACTGCGCAAAATGACAACTTGTCTCCCATCCCGGCTACGACTGCAAGGTCACGCTTTCATTTCTCACCCGTTTTCACTCGCATCAACTTCTTCTATGAAGACCGACTGACAGACAGCATTCAGCTCTACACAGAGCTGCTCCTTCTGCTGGTTTTGGGGTTTTTAGCAGCCTCATTATTCATATGAACAACAGTAAGCAGCACTTGAATCAACAAAGCCCAACTGAACCAGTGATACAGAAAGAACTAAATACATACATTTATTTGGCAGACACTCTTGTCCAAAGAGACTTACATTTTTTCCATTTATATACATTTGGAACAATTTGGGATTCACAGTGTTTTGCTCAAGGATGCTACAACATGTGTGATTGACATCTGGGATTAGTGGCTGACCCCTCACCACCAGCTACAGCTCAGTTTAAACATGAAAGGGTTCAGTGGATATTGTAGAAGAGACAATGACAGATTCCTAATATAAGAAAGTAATGGACTGTTCTCTGCTTAACTACTGTCTGATATTATGCCTCCTGTTTGTGTTTTTTCTCTTCATTATTACAAGAAATGGGAGAAATAAATCAGCAAAAAGTGCATCCTATAGATTACTAAAGAAAAATTAAGCTATGTTTTCCATGTGTCTAGGTTTACATTTTCTAAATGAAGTCATCTCTAAAGTTGATCATATGTTTCAGAGCGCTGAGGATCAGAGTGTCGATATCATTGTCAAGATCAATTTCTTCATAGTAGTTCTTCACAGGAAAGATGCAGTTCATCGGGATACCGACTGCTGAGATGAAATCTGTCATCTAAATAAAGAAAAAGAAAAGAAAAAAGTATTTCAGTCGACAGATTAGTGGACCGTGTTGATCTCAGCAGGTTTTTGTTCCTAACAGAAACTCACCTTTTTCTTCAGGTACTTGCTCTTATAAACGTTCTTCAGATCCTTTTCAGTTTCAGCACAGGCCCCGTCGATGTTTGTGACCACCACCGTTTGAGGAATCCCTGCAGATACAGAAACACACAAAGCTGTTGGAGTTCATGTTTATGTTCAGAAAATGATTCAAAGTAGGAGAGTAAGAGGAGCTTGGACGTGGAGTATTAATATTACCTATTTCCTAGCTAACATTGTTTGTTTACCTTTGAACAGCAGGGGACAGTTGGTTTGTTTGGCCTCACACGGGGCACCATAAATGTTGTAGTATGAATTCTTAGTTAATGAATTACCTCGTCATTAGGGCACCACCTCCTTTCTGGTTAGGATTTGTTAGTGCCAGGAGGGAGCACTAACACTTGTTCAATTTAATCAATGAATCAGTCTCACAATCTTAAGTTCTTGTCCCAAACAGTGACCTCTGTTTACTGCAGCTCAAAGAAACAGCCTAATGTCTTTAAGGATAAAGACATCTATAAATAGCTAAACGTCTTGAGGATACATGATAAAGCATAGATAATATACAGAAAATAATAAACAAAAATGAAAGTCAAATAAATAAATAAATAAGGCCTAAGAATGATAATAAAAATCATAAAGAAAATTATTTAGCAAGATCGGCTTGAAGTGCGTGACTCGAGGCTTAACGTGTTGTACTGGGAAATGCTGAGGGGAAAGCTAATTCAACTTCTCTAAATAAACTCTTAAACATTATTCACCATCAACCCTTGATCACAAAACCATATTGTGCCTTACTGTTGGGGTGTCTCGTCGTGGTAGAGGTGTCATCTTGGCAGGTCCAGCATTGTTGGTGCAGCATCTCCAGCGGTGTTGCAGTGAAAGAGCCCATATCAGCTGTGGGCTGTGGCGCATCTCAGTGGATGCAGAGGCGTTGAATGCCGTTTCAGGCTGCTATGAAAGAGTCTTTAGGCCGTCTTCACTTCTGGTTTTCAGTATTGCTCTCAGAGAGCAGGTTCAGTATCAAGCGTTCTTCTTCTTCTTCTTCTTCTTCTTCTTCTTCTTCTTCGGGAGCTTACGTTCAGGCTTTATTTGGCTTGTAATAACTTGAGTTAGGTGTCGAATAAAGTTTAGTCTGACTACGCTCAAATCTTCAGTGGTGTCTACTTCAAAATAATATACTGTACGTGTTCACTTCAAATTCTATTACTCTTTATGGAAATACAAGACTTAATGTTACTAATAAAAAAGAAAAACATTAACTTGTTGCAATAAAAGATTAAATTTGGATACATTTGATTGAAAAACAAATGAAAGAGATGTCTTAAGAATTTTCTTGAGGTCTTGGAGGCCAACTCAAAGAGGAATCTCTTTGAGGCTGTTTTTATAAGTTAGAATAAGATGGGAGGAGTTTTAGGGATGTTCTAAAGGGGTTTGTGCCGAATTATTGATGAATATTCAATTTCTTTGTTCTAGAGGCTTTAGGTGTGGCTGGTGGTCTGCAGCCTGTGCCTCCTGAAGTAAAGGAATTTGGGGAAAACTAATTCTGAGTTTTACATGCAAAACTTATACTTCAAGTCACTGTTGCCTATTATTTCACATTAAGCTGTAAACACATTCCTGTCATAATGTCCAAATATTCATGATATTTCTGATTAATAATGGTCCTGTCAGCTTGTATCATATTTGTAAAACCATTAAAGAAGCAGTTGAGCAGTTTATATACATTTCATAATGTCGGTTCTTCTAATAACAAACATTAACCTTCATATTAACACTTCATGATGTTTAAGCATACAATCTTCATTGATTCACCTTTCTCAAACTATCTACACATCTTAAACCATCTATTGAAATAAAGTTTAATACTATAGTGAAAGGAAATAAAGTTCTGCAACACTTATGTGATTAGATTACTTTCAGAAACATATTTAGATATAAGTTGCTAAACTCTTACCTCATAATGTGAATGACATTCAATGTGACTATTGTTTAACAATAAGAGAAAACTTTAAACTCAAATCCTTCAAATATTATCTTTACATTCCTATTATTTTAGAAAACTTCATTCTTTCAACACAACTACTCTAATTTAACTATTGAAATATGATTGTCTATGAGGTTAATGGATAACAAGTTAAACACTTAAAATACAAATACATGGTTATCAAACATTCATTAACTCTTCACATAAGGGAATTTAACTCTTTTCAATAGAGGACAGCATGGTTAAATGTAGTATAAAAGGTTAATAAAATCTAAATCCTATATCTCTTTAGTAGATAGCCATACATATATGAAAGTTATACCATTCTTCTTGTATTTACATGACAAATAACATGATATAAGTTGCATAATGATCAGATATTTAATTTACACGAGTCTCAGGTTTGCCTCAGATTTGTAGGGAGGCTTCACAAAGTCCTCAGGAATGTGGGTTAGTTTTATAGCTTTGTTGATAAGCATCTGTCTTCCCTCTAAGGTGGGAGTTGTTTTACTCCAGTCCAAGTGGCCTTTAGGGTCAGTTCATGCTTTCGTGTCATAATTCAACTTATTGAAATGGTTTCTTAGGAGGTCTTTCTGAGTCTGTTGAGCATCACTGATCAACCCCCACTTACAGTTACAAAGGTCAGCTCTGCAGGCCGAGGGTCAGCTCTTACAAATTTAGGAATCCAGAGAGTCTGTCTCTTATTTTCCTTAAGAATCAAAGATTAGTTAACACAATCAAAGAACAAGCGGTTGTCCTCCTACACCATGCTGACGTGTTGATGTCCTTCTTCTGTCCTTCACCAGCTGTCCCCTCCCCCCCATAATCAACTGACCATAACACCATCCTTAGGGCACACAGTTTCCATCCTCCTTGGTTGATAGATAACATACCCTTCGGTCAGTTTCAGAGACTTAAATGCAGCTGTGACTCAAAAGAGGATTTTGAAAGAAATGCTCAAGACATGAGCCAAAGATTTGAGAAAAGAGGATATAAAGACAAGGCTATAGATACAGCAATACAAAAAAGCAAAATGTCTCACTAGAGAACAGTTACTTGTCCAAAAACAGAAACAACAATAGTGTTCAGATCAAGTTTACTTTGTGACACAATATAGCAGTGAAGAAAATATAATTCAACAAATCATTAAAAGAAACAAGGACATATTGAAAAGTTACAGTTCTCTTAGAGAAGCTCATTCAGATGCCCCTACCATCAGCTTCAGAAGAGCCCCAACCCTTAATGATAAGTTGTGAAGAGTCATCTCCCTGCTGTACATCAAAAAACTTGGTAAGGCATTAGAGCAGGTAACTATAAGTGTGGAAATTGCAATCCTTGTGGTAATATGACCAATACCAACTACTTTACTGATATAACATCAGGTTGTAAGTATGACACATAAATTGCAATACGTCATATGTGGTTTACAGACTTGAGTGTCCATGTGGTTGTTTTTATTCTGAGAGAACAAAGCACAAACCGAAGGCAAGATTAGCTGAACATAAACATGCTATAAGAACTGGCAACCCCCAACACCCCATGGCTCTACATTATAAAGAGTCCGACCACAGGGGCATAGACCATATATCAAACTCAGTAAGGGGTGGAGACAGTTTAAAAAGGCTTTTACAAAGAGATTTGTTTTCGGTATATACATTGAAAGCTACGCAATACCCTGGTTTAAATGAAGAACTTGATTTCTCTCCTTTTCAGTAATTGTCATTGATTTAGGCATCTGGGTTCTGTGTCATGTGCCATCTTGCTTGTGTGGACTGAAACCCAAAATTTGGATGATTATATATATTCTTTTGTCAGTTAATTGCTGTTTTTTTGCCTTGATATTCCTTGATATTATGTGAATACTTTGATATATGTGGTTTCCTCTGCTGAACTGTGTCTGTCATGTGACTTCACCTGTTTACATTAATCATGTGACTACTACCTGTCCATACTGATCATGTGATTACCTGCCAACATATATAGGAAGCAGCCTAAAGGCGACCATTTTATACTTGCCCTGATGAAGGCCTTAATAGCTGAAACACATAGGCATGTTTTTAACTGACTAAGTAGCCATAAATATTAAAGGCTTTTTAAATTTATTACCCTCTTGACTGCCTCAGATCTTATCAATAACTCTAAACTAGTAGGATCCCCAAACTGGAGATCACCAGAAGGACACCTTTCTACACCCAAGCAGCACTCCATACATCTGTGTTTTGACTCTGTAACTTAATATTTTAGACAAGATAGTCTAAATGCTCAGCCATGTTGTCAGTGTAACTGTGTACTCTGTGTACTCAGCAGGGCAGCAAGGTGGAGGAGAGAGAACAGCAACAGGGCAACAAGGTGGAGGAGAGATGGGGTTGTGCAGGTCATGTAACTTTAAATCGCCCTGCTTGTAGAGTATTGTGAGAAACATGAGGAAATCCTGCCAACCAAGTCGGTCTGCAGCATCAAATTTAAAGGTGTATTTACTCATTACTTTAATACACAGTTATAAAAACACAATAGAAGCAGGAGAGAAGGAAGATAACTGGATAAAATGGAGTCGTAGAATCAGAAATGTCACAGTTATGGTTAAGGAGTCCTGCAACAATGTCTTTTGGGAGGTGTACATTAGTGTGTACAGTAAATGATTTGTTAATTTTGAACGTGTATGTGTGTGTGTGTGTGTGTGTGTGTGTGTGTGTGTGTGTGTGTGTGTGTGTGTGTGTGTGTGTGTTTGTGTGTGTGTGTGTGAGAGAGAGAGAGAGAGAGTGAGAGTACATGTGTGAGGGGGATGGAAGGGGGGACTGCATATTGTACAGTTGTATTCATATCTGTTTTTATGACTGTTCTTTGCACTTTGACCACCTGAACTTCCCTGTCTGGGATAATATAGTTTATCTTGACCTGGATTACAGAACATTCTCATGAATCAGTCAGGTTAATGATGAATCAGCATTTTGTTTCCTAATAACTGCAACTATCTGTCAGTTTTAGTGTTTTAGTGTTTACAACAGTAACTGAGGTCAACAACCTTTTAACAGCTTAAGAAACATGTCAGAGTTGTTGTGTAGTGTTGGTACCCGTATTAAAAGATCTGTAAGTCCTTTCATAGCAGGTTTGGATATCGTGCTTTGACTTTAGTTTGTTAGAATGTCCTTTAGTTTACATTTGGATAACAGATTGTGCTTTTTAAAATATTTACAGAACAGTAATTCATCTACATACATGTAGAAGTCAGACCAGTTTGTTCTGCCTCCTGCTTTGAATGTGTTCATGTGTCTCCATCACCTGACGTCTGGGCTGCTTCTATGTGTTTCTCTTTCCTCAAACTTCTTCTTTAAATCTTCAATCAGGTGCACCTTCTTCCTTCTTGAATCAGTTCTTAACTTTCTCATTGTTTTTCTTTCAACACCATTAAGTTACATCATGTGGTTCTTCCTCACTTCTGATTACTTCACTTAGTCTGAAAATATAAAAAAACTTCCTTTTAAAATCTGACGGAGCATGAAGAAGAACTTTAACTTGTATGGTGTTAATTACAGTACTTGTGGACAAACGACACACAGTGTGAATACATCAGTAGTCAAGTTATCCAAACTATCAGCTACATTAACATCACTGTAATGTAAAGCAGCAGCAGATAAACTGGACGGTTAAAACAACACTAATGTCAATTTAACACACTTTAGTTCCACTGAAGAGTTTTTCTAGCTACTTGCTTTGTTGTATTTTGTCTGACATTATTATTTGATGCCGTACATCTTCATGTCAAATATGATCCTCTGAACTATGATTCATTCGTCTATTCAAGCGGCTCCAGCCTGCCTGCTGGCTTCAGCACGGAGGGTTCGTAGCAGGAGCTGCTGGTGGTTTGTTGGTCCGTGTTAACAGTAACGTCTCCGTGTCTCATTCATATTTATTGCAGTCTGTGGTCTCATACAAGGACACAGTGTTCAAACGAGCGCTCCTAGAAGCTACGGCAGAAACTGCAGTAGGAAGCAGGTCTGATTAACAGTGATGAAAGTCTACGTAAGTTACGTTATTTCTGAATTTGAGAGCCGGCTAAACGGCGTCATACACATTACGTTTTTTATATTCGGGCTACACTCAAACCGTTCGGGATTTAAGCCTCAAACTGTCGTCTCAAAGATAGCAACACACACACACACACACACACACACACACACACACACACACACACACACACACACACATACATACACATACACACACACACACACACACACACACACAGTGAAAGTGAAAGTCACACTGCTTGTCTTATCAGTCAAATGTTTTTTTGAAACTTAAAGCAGGAGGAACGTTTATACGACTCGTGTTTGTCTCCACTTTGCTGCTGCAGAAGAAGAAGACCAGCAGAGTGACAGAAAGCTGCAGGTAAAGATTTCTTCATTAACCACAGAGAGCATGTAGTGAAGGTTTTATGTTAATGAAGTCACATGACGAGCTGTTTTACAGCTTCTTTAACTTTTAGGATTTTAGTTATGAGATTATTCAAACGTTTGTTTCGTCATTAACAGGAAACTGTTTCTTTTTATTGATCATATGGACATACTGTGAATCTTTTATCACACTAAAGATAAGAGATAAAAACAAAACAGTTAAAACTACAACTGACAAGAGCAGAGTTAAACAGGACAGAGAACAGTGTCTGTTTTAGTTTGTTCAGTGTGATGATCGCAGAGGGAATAAAAGATGTTTGTAGATGTTTTTCTGGGACTTTGTAGCATCGACCTGCTGGCAGTAAAAGGAAGGACTGATGGAGGGGTGAGAGGTCCTAGAAACACACTGAGCCGTGTTGGAAGTCTCTCTGACAGAGAAGCGTTCAAACATCACTGTTGACCGGATGCTCGATGCTGTTTCTGTGTCTGACTTCCTGTCCAGCTCGATCTGCTCTGTGTTGCTTGACGCGATCTCCGTCAAAAATAGACGAGGCACCTTTCTTCAGCACAGCGGAGCGGAGAGTCGCGTCTGACAGGCGGTGGGATTTAGGCGTAACATGGGGGTGTTCCATCAACGCAGCCTGGCTAGAATATAGAATATGTCAGTGCAATAAATTCAGTTATATTTATATGTCAACATGTAGTATTCAGTATTGCATACATTTCAATTCAGTTGCTGATATAATTCAAATTATTCTGGCAAAGATTTGTTTCCATATGATTCAGTGAGCTGAATTTTAGAGGCCACATGCACGTATCAAGTGTCACCTGCAGGTGGTGCTGCAGCACTGTGATAAATACCTCAGTGGACCTGAGTCTGACTCTAATGCAAGAATGTACATAAGGCCGGAGTAAAGCTGCCCGAGCAGCAGCCCATTTGACCACTTTGGCTGAGCTGCCCCTCTGAAGGAAAAAAAATGAAAATCTCCATATCATCCAAACTCTGTAGGCCAGAGCTGTAAAAAAACAAAAACGTGACACATGTCCTTGTTTAAAAATAATTACGTTTTATGATGTGACTTAAGGTCTGGTTAGGTTTACACACAAAAACTGCTTGGTTAGGTAAAGATCATGGTTTGGGTTAAAATTTTATTTTTAAAATATTTTTGGAGAACAGGAGTGAGGAGCAGAGGAGCGAGGAGCAGAGGAGTGAGGAGCAGAGGAGTGAGGAGCAGAGGAGCAGAGGAGCTCCGACAGGAGAAAGAAATGAGTGGAGCAAAGAGGAGGAAGCTTACACACTTACGGTACGTCACACATCACTTCTGATCTAGCTAGTTGAAGTTTATTGTCCCTTGGTTCATTTTCAGTCTGTTGTCAGGTTTGTCATCATCATGTCTTGCCATCAGTGCTTTCACTCAATATTAAGGTTTTCCTTTTCCTTTGTCAATTCTCCTCATTTAAATGCAGAGATGAGCAGGACAGGGCAGATGATGAGAGAGGAGCGGAGCAGTTTGGACAGGAGAGAGAAATGAGTGGAGTAAAGAGGAGGAAGCTTACACACTTCAACAAAAGGTACGTCAGACATCACTACTGATCTAGCTTAGCTAGGCACATGTGCTGAAGCCGTTTGTATCTTTTGTAATATGTTTACTAGGTAATCCAATCATGATGTAATTTATTGATATAATAATAATATAAGTACCAAACTGAATCTGATCTAGCGAGTTGAAGTTTATTGTCCCTTGGTGCATTTTCAGTCTGTTGTCAGATTTGTCATCATCATGTCATGCCATCAGTGCTCATATTTAATATTAAAGTTTTCCTTTTCCTTTGTCAATTCCCCTCATTTAAATGCAGAGTAGAGCAGAGGCAGGGTGATGAGAGAGGAGCAGAGGAGCTCGAACAGGAGGGAGGAGAGAGGAGCAGAGGAGCAGAGGAGTTCGAACAGGAGGGAGGAGCAGAGGAAAGTGGAGCAGAGGAGCTCGAACAGGAGGGAGGAGCAGAGGAAAGTGGAGCAGAGGAGCTCGAACAGGAGGGAGGAGCAGAGGAGCTCCGACAGGAGAGAGGTATCCATTGTTCTGAAATAACAGCTTAAACAGAGTTTCCACAGTATCGTAAGATGGCTCTGCATTACCATATTCAACTCTACGAGCCAGTGCCAGTCGTTTCTGCTTACAGCCACAATGTTTTGTAAATCCACAGATACTTTCTGTGGTGACTATGATTTGGATTGTGATTGTTTGTTCGTGCTTGTTGTCGTAAACTTTTTGCATGCATTTGATTTGTTCATTCTAAATTCACGGAATTAATTGTGCTTAATAGCCCAGGATCATTGAATCTCGTCTTTCTTTTGTTGCATCAAAATTCATTAACACCCTATAAACAATCCTGCCCACCCATAGTTCCCCCAGTCACAATTCTCTGGTGCTGCTGCCGCCGCAGCTTGTTACATTTGCGTCATCAGGCAATATTGACTTTTATTATGCTATCACATGAACAAATCTTAGCTAGCTAGCTAGCTAACATACAGGCAGCAGGCTACGTGCAAGATAACTCATCAGTAGGGATGGGTATCAAGAACCGGTACTAAATTGGTACTAGTTCATGACTGGTCAGTACTGAAATATTGATAAGCTCCTGGACAAATGGTGTTGCTATCGGTCTTTATATAACGTTAATTTATTCTAACATAGCTGGCATAGGTAGTGGTAACGCCCTTTCAATGCTGATTGCTACCCGCCATAAAACAGAAAGAAGAGAGGAAGAAGAAGAAAGTGCTGCAGCAGGCTGAGGAGACAGCTGCTAACCAGGGTGAGTCTGAGACGGAGGCAGGAGCAGGAGAGCTGCATGGCGAGAAGAGAGGCCTTGCATGTGCTTGTCAGGCTCAGAGATAGCATCATCTTCTACCTTCTGCTTAGAGGTGGTGAATTTACAGCTCATAGCAACTTAATATGATACAGTCTCTTGCTTTTGTTTGATATCTAGTGTTGGCAAAAAATGTTGCTGACACTAGATATCACCAGGATAGCTCCTGCTAAGCAGTTAGCACGCATTAGCTTGGAGGGCTAACTTGGTTTGTTTATATTACGTGAACTTCGCTTTTTTCCCCATCGACCAATCCATTGGTTGAAGAGTAGGCAGAAATTCAGTTGTCCAAGATTTTCTTTGGTTGACCACAGCCCTAATAGTTATAAAAATAGGTCTTCAGTTATTAACTCAGGCCACAGTTAGCATTGATTTTAAGCACTTCTAATTTAACTGTTATGTTCGTAAATGTATTTATTTCTTTATGTATTTATTGGGACCATGTGTAGTGTTAAACATAAATGTTACCATTTGATGTACTGTACCAGAGTTAGCTAATAGCTAATTTTCATCTGCAGTCCCTTACAATTAAAACATATAAGAGAACAATAACAAACAGTACAAAGCAAAAAACACACAGGGCACATTATACAAAATACAAAGCTAAACACAAAAGCGCATCACATACACTCACAATGCCAACTAGAAATGACTAATGTAAGTTTGTCAAATTAAAAGCAAGATTATTTGTGTTCATGAGTAGACCATGAGATGAAATTTAGAGTCAGTGGTTACAGAGCTGAGTTGCTTTTGCAGATTTTTAATTTGGTTTTAAATGTATTGATGGAACTACAGTTCTTCATATCATCAGGTAGGGCGTTCCACTGAGTTGTGGCTTTCACAGAGAAAGCTGACTGTCCAAATGCAGTGTGATGAAATGGTCCAATCTTGTATAGAGGATATTCTGGAGGATCTAATAGAACTTACTCAGCGAGTGAACACAAAGTCACATAGTGGAGGAGGACAAACCTTTTAAAATTTTATAAACTAGGCACAAATTTGAGAATAATCTAAAATTCTCAGAGCTCAGTAAATTGTATTTCTCCAGAACCCTACAATGATGGAAATGCATTGGCTTTTTGTCCAGAGTTTTTAGAGTTTGTTTGTAAGGACTCAAGAGGTTTTATGGCTGTTTCTCCAGCCTGCCTCCAACATGTGATCACTAAGACATCTGGGAAAGAATCATTGCTGTATAAATATCTTGGCTGCGTCCAAAGAGAGACAGTTTCTAATATATCTATAATTTGCAAAGTTGTACTTTATGGTTTCAACCTTTTTTTAACATGTTTCTTAAAGTTCAAATGTGGATCCAGTGTCACATCAAGATATTTAAAATCAGTGACTATGTCAATCCTTTAACCTTTGATGAGAATATCAACGTTAGGAGGTTGTACCATAGTCTTAGAGAAAAACATACCTTTTGTCTTGTTTACATTTAGACTCAGACATGATTGATCAAGCCAATCTGTGATCCTGTGCAAGGTAGCAGTTTCAGTGGAATGATTTGCTCTAAAGACAAATTGCATACAATGTAGACCAAAGTTGCTTGTATTAAGATATGTTGTCAGTTGTTTAATGACAACTTTCTCAGCAACCTTTGAGAGTACTGGCAGTATACTTATTCGTAGTAGATTGTAGTTTCTAGTTTCAAGGCGGTCTCCTGATGTAAGAATAGGCATGACAACGGCACATTTCCAGTCATCACCAGGAAAGGAACTGTGTTTAAAAGACAAGTTAATTAAATGAGCAATGGGGGAGTTAAAATATGTTTGATGTTTGTCTGATTTAACAAACATGGTGTCAAATTGAAAAGCATCTCTACTTTTGGAGCTTTTTTTTAAGTTGATGATCAAAAAAAGCTGATGATTTTGTTGCATTTTATAAGTAAATTGTGGTTATCAGTGAGGAGTGCAGTGGCATACTGTTTCTTGCTTGTGGTGGGGGACAAAGGGGGTTGTATTGCCCCCAGTGGTCCCAACCTGTTGAAACAAAAAGCCATAATTATATTTCAGTATAGTCTGGTAGTATTTGCCATTGTAATCAGCTCATTATAGGATATATTTGCAGAAAGAGACATAACTTGAGCTGCAAATTTGAGACTTGCTTGACTATACTTTGACTAGTTTTTGGCTGGACCGCAGGGACCAACACTACAAACGCAAATGTCTGTCCCTGATTGACTGACTGACTGACTGACTGACTGACTGACTGACTGATGAAGTTACACGATTGGTCGGCCGAAGCTTTGGACAGCTAAGTATCCCAGAATGCGTTTTGCACCAATCAGCAGAGATAGCGGAGATTTTGAGTCAGGCTAAAAACTGTTGCTATTTTCACTGCAGGACTGTTAATATGTCACTTAATTAAGTTTTAGTATTTTCTAAAGTAACCGTTTAGATTCCCAACATGTGGTCAGTTTATGCAAATAACACCTCTCTGTGAATCTACTGCAACATTTTTGGAGATCTTTCAGCACCGCTGGCTGGGTGAAACCAGCCGACCACCTCTTTGCTCATTCACCGCTGGATCTAATGTCTTTGCAGCATTTTGATATACGATATAATTCCTTTTGGAAGATAAATGTTGGTCTCACAAATTAAATCTAACAATCATAGCTGTCACATTAGTTTGTCTGAATGTTTGAATGAAGCCTTATGGTTTTACTGGTGGTTGCTGCTTTTTGTATCCATCCCTCTAGTGTTCATATATGGTCCAGTCATATACAAGGTTTTGACTTAGTCTTGTTTACGTTCGCACATGTCTATCTTAAGGGGCAAATGTGAGTGAAGCACTTGCACTGTAGAGCCATGATTTAATGCTTTAATGAGGACTAGGAGTCCTTGTGATCTGATGTCTGCACTGGGGAATGAATCACCTATTAGTCTGTCTTGTCTGACACACATAATAATTAAATTGAATATACTGTATCTGCTTTTTTTCTCTTTTGTTAAATACAAAAACAGCTACTAACCCTGTGACGAAGACTTCACCACCAAAGAAGCGCCTCTTACCCAGAGATGAAACTCATCTAACAGTGAAGAAGAGGAAGATGGGTAAAAATGAATTTTTTCTCTTTTTTTTACACTGCAAAGGAACATTGTAATCATTCAGATTGGTTGTTGTTCTTGGGTTTTTTTTTGTCTTTTTAAGACATCTGTGGTTATAATATCCATAAAAGTTAACTGATATCACCTACAACCAAAACTGTATAAAAGTTTATGTAATGGTGTTAAAAAACTGGACTTTTCTAAGCTCATTAAATAGACATGACTTACCTGCTCTTGCACCATACAGCTGAAAGTGTCCTCAGGCTCTTTATCGCATCCTTTCAGATGCTCCCTTGTCATCCGATTGTGTTGAAGCCTCAACGTCTTCCTGTAATCCTGCAAACAGAATCAAAAACCTGAAGCAGCCCACAACCGGTCCGAGAGCTTTGCCATTTAAAATCCAAAGAGATGGTATGTTTGGATTTTTATCATATTATTCTATTATGTAAGACAATTAAGCCAGACTGTGATGCCAAAATGTACATTTTATGCCACTGGAGGGTTTAATGGGTCCTTGACTTTCTGACTTTTTCAGATGCTGCAGTGCTGACCAGCACTGCTGAAAACTCACTTCATTTGTTTGTCAGTCGAACCAAAGACCTGGAACAGCCTGAAACTAGCCAGCTGCTAGCCACAGTCCAGGCCCATGGTGAGTTGGGATTGCTGAGATGCCAGAATGGACATTGTAGTAGGTATGGTAATTGTAGTTAGGTATCCATCTTTAGGTTTTGTGAGAGCAGGGTAGTTTTTTCCTGAATCAGACCTCTTGCTTGCTGTTATATTGGTTGGGTTCTGTTTTCTGATGCTGCAAAAGTTTTGTTTACATCAGTGCTGCTTGTCAGTGCTGGAGGGACACAAACATAACATACTCAATATAGCAGTGTCATTTATTTAAATCATGACAATATGTACACATCTATGAGTCAAACTGTGTCCTAATATATAAACTGCTACAGTAGGACACATCAAGGGGGGCTAATGCAAAACCCCCGGCTAATGCAAAATGGGTAAAGAGGTGGAGCTGAGGCAGCTGAATGAAGCCTGGTTGCTGAAACAAGCCACCTAGCAGTTAGTGACCTGTCACTCAAAGTGACCACATCCTTAATTATGCATAACTTTATGGCTTAATGAAATTTAAACAAGTGAGTTATAAAACAGTTCACCCCCCGTACAGTTGTCATGAACGGATCAATTAGCTATAGAGACCAAAACCGTTTTTTGTATCAGGCTGTAAACATGTTTACTTCTGCTGTAAAGTTCGGCATTTTAACATGGGGGTCTATGGGGAACGACTCACTTTTGGAACCTGAAGGGGCCATTCGAGGAACTGCAGTTTTTGACACTTCAGCATTGGCTTCATTTTTCAGCCCTTGAGGTTGCCATCTGTCAGCATCACGTCCATGAAAATTAAACTGGCTACACTTAAGTGTTCAGTTGTCTTAGTGCAGTTTTTGCAGTGAGAGGTGAAAGTTGACGATTCAGTCGGACATTCAGTATTGAAATGATTAGAATTGTTGAACCAGCACAGTATATATAAGGAGACACATCAAACAGGTACATATGAGGGTGATAGTGGCCGAGTGTGAGAGAGTTACTATAAAAGGGCGATGCCAGTTAGAGTGGGATAAAGAGAAATATGGATGGTGTAGACAATGGTAGACAGTTTTTAAATTTCATTAATCTAGCCCTGTTTTCAACATTTTTGAAAAAGACAACATTCAGATTTAATAAAACCATTCTTCCGGGTTAATCTGGACTCAACAAATGAGTCGTATCACATTTATGGATGTATTTATATCTGATGATGGTCGTGTTCAAGGCTTTAATGAAACTATTTCTGCTTGTTGTTTTTATGTTTTTGTCCAGAATCCAACAGGAAGGGTCAACAAGGTAAGAGACTTTCAGCAGAATGAATGAATATATTTATTGAAGTGTTTAAGTGATCTCATGGGATTGTACACCTTCACCAAACATCACAGTTTCCAGCTGTTTGTTTCTCCAGATCTTCTTATGGAGGGAAACATTCTGGTAGTCGTGTGTAGATTCACATGTTACAGACTGAAGCACATTCATGTATTTATTCACACACTGATGTCTTCGTCAGCTGGTTTTTGTTGTTCTCACAGCTGCTCTTCTACTGAGCTGCAAACGCTGTATTTATGTCCAATTTGCCAGCTGTGAGCCACAACTCGCTGCTTTCAGGATCTCTCATTTTTTTCACTTGTTTCTTCCACACCACAACAGATAGGCTGAAGACAAGAAGATCAGCTGGAGAACAACTCCAATACACCAACAGACTGAGTTCCCAAAAACACAAACTGCAAAGATCACCAAATCACCAAAACTCACCTCAGAGTTTCTCTTCTCCTGTTTCAAAAACTGAAGATACCCCGAGAACAGCAGTGTTTCTCTGCTCTTCTTGTTCAAAAACTGAAGATACAAGTGCACAGCAGCACTTCTCTGCCCTTCATGTTGTTCCTCTTCTTCTTGTTTTTCTCTGGATTTTATTGACGGTTGGAAACCAGCCTACAGGTACATTCAAAGTTTTCTCTTCTCTCAAGCTTCACATTATCTTAAGCTTCAAATTTTACATTGTGGTGTTGTTAAGACAGACTCGTAAAAACATCAACCTGTCCTTTAAATACAATTTGGTGGACTTGAACTTTACTTAAACTTCTGTTTTGCTCCTTGATACTTCTGATACATTACATTTATTTGACAGCTGTACTTACTTCTGAGATCAATTTTACATGAAATAACATAAACTTATAAATCATGCAACATTTTTAAGATTAAACCAGAGGTTCCCAAATTGTATAATAAATCGTTGTGTAGTAATGGAGTATTTTTAAATTGCTGTATTGGTACTGAATACTTCTTCCACCACTGTCAACATCTCATCTCACCTGTTTCCGTCCACAGGTGATGCTGGAGACGGATCACAGGTGAGTGAACTCGCTTTAATGCTTCACTCTCCTCACTCCTGAACACTGAAACTGTACTGGGAGCTGTGGGAGCTGTGGTCCTGTCCACTCTGCTGAGAACAAAAACTAACTATATGAACCATTTTGATGCTTTTATTTTTGTGGATTTTAACTCACTGCTGACTTACTTTCAACCACAGCTTATCATTTTTGTAGGTTTGTCGGTAATATTAAAAGAGTCAGCAACAGTCCACTGCTGCCTCAGTGTTTAAGCAAAGTTAAAAATACTTCCACAGAAAGGCAGAATAGGCAGATGGAGCTGAAGGACTGAACCAAAGGGAGACAGACCTCCTGAATCATCATCCACATTAATTAAAGTCCTCAGAGTCTGTGTGATTAACTCAGACCTACAGGACGTTATTACAGAAGGACTGAATGAAGAAAAGCCTCTAAAATTCATCTTACTGCTGTACTGTCCAGTTAATCTCACTCTGTAACCTTCTAACTTGTAGAGAGAAAGTGAAGATGAGTTTTTGTTGACACTTTGTGTGTTGACTCAGTTCTGTGGTCAGTTCTGAGACTGTTTATTGTTGTAGTTGTGGACAGTAAAATGAAAAGGTGTGAACTCTGAAGTGACTTTGGTTCTGTTCAATCACAAACAAGAATTGTCCTTAGCTTTCCCATTTCATCAGATGCTTTTGTATTTTGCACCTCAGGGCCACCGTACTAGTTTTCTTTGTTGACTAAACAGCAGCTCAAGCTCAAGCTCAAGTTCAATGTTTTACAATTCACCATATATTAAAAGTTATTCACATTTGTATGTACATTTTTCTTAAATTACAAAGTAAATTATACCATGGTCTCTCTGATTGGCTACTGGATGTCCGTTAATTCCTGATAATGGACACCTACTGAGTATTTCCAGTGAAACTGGTCTGTTACCGTTTTAAATTAATGTCCTGAGTAAAATGAGTAATCATAACAACAGGGACGCAGTAAAAGCCTCCATTTACAATTTATTGCAACACAAGCTAAAATCTAATCACAACAATGTGTGACTTTAACATTTCTTTTAACCTATTTGGAGAATATGACAAATTAACTTTAGTCTTGCTCTCGTTTAGCTGCAGGAAGTTTTGTGCCATCCAACTCTTGATGTCCTCAAGACATTTATGTTAACAATCAATATGTTGATTCAACAGTGATCAAATTAGTTCTGTTCTCCCTCAGTTCCTCTGTCATCTATATGCTTCCATCAGTAAGAGCCATATAGACTTTTATGATCCATGAAAATAATGCTTACAATACGTGTGTGTGTGTGTGTGTGTGCGTGCATTTCCTCACTTCTGGTTTTGTGTTTCAGAACCTGATGGAGAACTTACAGGAACTAAAAGATTTAATACCACAAGAAAGTTTCATACGTATGTACAATTATTTATAATTATTGTTATATTAATGTTTGTAGTTTCAGCCGGCAGCTTCTCATGTTTAGCCACATGGTACAGGAATAAGAAGAAGCCCTGCAAGTGTTTGGGGGAGCCTATAGGTCTATTTGGGTCACTGGAAGAGTTATTTTTTTTCTGTTGTGCGTGTGAGTCCGTCTGGCAAAAATAGACCCAGCAAGTAGAGATAGCGGAACGAATCAACATGTGTAGAATATTGTAAGAACGCAGGTGATATTGATTTAGATTTCTACACATGTATGTACAAAGATAAGGAACAACTAGCCCAAGGACAGAGTTGCATATAAGAGTCAAACAATGATAAAGTCTGTGGACATACAGGGATGGACACTCAGCAGCAGCATACAGAGTACAGTAGTGTACAAGATACAGCCAGTAATGAAACATGTTCACAGTGGTGAACAGTATCCAACTTCTTTAGGCTCTGGTCCGCTGCATTCATAAAGAGCACAGAGGTGCTGATATCAAGTGTTTCCTTGCCTGGAGGGAGAAACAGGATTTATTCCTAAAGAAGAAACTTAACTTCAGTTTCAGCTTAGAAACAGGTTTTAATGTGTCTCATGCAGTGGAATCTGTTTTTTTAAGGATTCACTGTAATGATTAGACAGGCTGTTTTCAGTAATCGGAAATGTTTATCACTGCAGCAAATATGGTGGGACATTGCATTTCTGCAGCAAAACTGAAAACTGTCATTGTAAACTTGACAAGACAGAGGAAAGTCTCCAGAGGAAACATAGTTTAGACCTCCAGCTTGAAATAAAAATGTCCTGACTGCTCAGGATTCATTCAGAGAAATGCTGCTTTATTACAAACACTTTCACTGGATGAACCTGGAATCTGTGTGTAACAGCTGACCTATTGGATGTGCAGAAAGACCATCAGGAGATTTAAAGAATCAATGAAGTTACTGCCGCTGTGTCTCGTACGTAGATGCAAACAGCACTTATTGTTGTTTACAGTACACATGGATTTTATTTCTTTACTAGGTTCATGTAAGTTTGGCAAATGTGTAAACTTTAACAATGTGTTCATCTTTCAGCAAAGGTGAAGGTGTACTCGGTGGTTAGTGGTAAAACTTTTGGAGCCCATCAAGTCCTACTGGACAAAGTGAAGAATGTTGAAACCACCAGAGACCTGCAGGAAAGCCATGTCGTTATCGTCTTCTGTCCAATCACGTCTCGTGTTGGATCAGATGTGGAGGCAGCCATGACAGACATTAAAGGTGACGGAAAGACTTGTTGTTTCTAACTTGTTCTGACTGAAATCTGTGCAGCTCAGACATCATGTTCAGATCAGATTCTGCAGATCAACACTCAGAACCAGAGTTCATGTTGAGTCTGAAGCTTCTTTCAGTCAGGATGAACATCACAGGGGGAGGTGGGGAATGAAATGAGTGAACCATGGATCTGGTCTGTAACAGAGATGGACATTCAGCAGTACACAGCAGCACCAACCTGTAGCTGACATTACAGCAGCACATCTGATCAGCTTTGATGGGGTCTTGCTCTCCTGATGCTTTTATTTGTTTCTGTCGTCATCTTGGTTCAAACAGGCCGATATGTTGCTGTTAGCATGTTTCCATCTGTCAGATCAGCAAAAACATTTTAACACAAAAGTCAAATTTCACTCTGAGCTGATAAAATGCAGCAGAAGTAAAAACCTTAAAATACGAGGACGTCAGTCTAGACGGGATTTAAATGACAGGAGGAGCAGCGAGTTCACTGAAGAACAGTCGCTCACAGTTTTTCCTTTAATAGTCAAAACTGCTGTAGATAATTATATCAACACAAGTCTTGTTTAATTCCTGATAAATATGACCTCTTATCATCTAATAATATTAAATGCTCCCACATGAAGAGAAGCATGCAAACCGAGGGCACCTCATTCTGAGTCCGGCTGTTTAGGTCGTACCGTAGACTGAAATGGACAGTGCCTGGAGCTGAAATGACATCTAATAAATATACCATGTGAATAACAGATAATAATATAATCAACTTCATTTAAATAAAACAAGAAGGTTGCCCTGTGAATTCAGACACAGTTTTAATTCCACTATTTAAATGAAAAAGATCTGCATCTCACAGTTGAACAGAAATGTCATGCTGGTAACTGTTAACCTTTAAATGGGCACGCACATATAAATTTGCTGAAACAAGGTGCAAAACACTTGAGAGGTCTCTTATGTATTTATTAGAAGTGTAAGCGAGGAAAAAGACATCACCTGCAATAGTCTTGCAATGTGACTGCGAGCAGCAGGATGTTAACTGCAGCTCATTTATCATTCATCACAAGTGTCTCTATGAGATTAAATTTCTGATTCTTACAAAACTTTGCACTTCTGACACATGATGGAGGTCTGTCCATCCTGACACATCCTGCATCGGCCTTTCTGACAGGATAGAGAAGTGGTCAATCCCATCATATCTCATATCATCTACAGGTCTGGAGACTTTTGGCTGTTTGATTACTCTTAGTGGTGTATAGTCTTCATTTCCTTTAGAGGGCCGTCCCCTTTTCTGCTTCTCTGGGTAGATGAGTCCTTAGGCAGCATTCAACCTAAAGTCCTTGAGACACTGGTGTTTCTGACCCAGTGCTGGTGCATCACGCTGATAGAGAAACCATGCATTATTGACAACAGTGTCAACCATCTGCTAAAATATGCCCAGGTACCACCAATGGGACTTTACAGGGCAATCATCAAATCAGCCAAATCCACTCTCCCCCCCCCCCCCCAGTCTGTCAAATTACTGTATCCTCCAGGATACAGATTCATTCAACTATAAATGAGGATAAGCTATCAATTAAAGCCCCAGTCTCTCACAACACAGATAAATAATTCAAAGTCTTTTTAGTGTTAATGTGCCATAATAGCTCTGTAAGGCCATTCTTACTAATGTGGCAAATGACATCTACTATCTGATACAATCCTGTGGATGTTGGCTGAAATACTGGAGGTTTTGATGTGCAGGCAGTCCTGCAGTGATTCCAGAGTTGGTTTCTTGCGTGTGTCTTTATTGCATTCATGGCTGAGAAAGAGGACTCACAGTTGTATATTGATCACTAGCACATATAATGCAAGTCTCTTCATTATTCTGTACTCTTCTGAGCATGGTGTCCAACATGCACAGACTGACTGCGCCCCTGACAGGGCTGTCACTTTATTCGAAATTCAAACTTTATTAAATATTTGAGCTGTAATGACCCATTCAAATTCAGAATTTACAGTCTATTAACGCAACAGACCATTTGAAGTAGTTTGCCCTGTGATCCAGCAGAGGGCGTTCTAAAAAAATCACTATCAGCTTGACCTGTTGCTCTTTGACCTTTCAGTAAAGTAAGATAATAAACAGGACTCAGCAGCTAGCTAACCACACAGGTGAGGCAGCGGAAACATTGAACAAGAGGAGATGCTCAGACACTGAGGGATGGACATCACTACCATATATGCTGTTGACAGTCACAGTAAAATGTATCTCAGAGACATTACGTTACATGTGTTGAGTTTGAAATAATTTAAACTAATTACTTGTTAGTTCGAACTTCACTTTTTGCAAAGTCACATCTCTAGCTCCTCGAGGCTGCTTGATTCAGCTTAATGACTGAAATTCAACCAACTCAGTCTGGATTGCCACTGCATCCAGAGAAGAGCATGTCCAGGACCATGGTAGAGACATGTCCACATGGTTGGACTGTGAGAGGATCAAGCACTAAAGCAATAACATCCTTTGCAACTTTGTAATCTTGAAATCTCAAGGACAAGTTGTCCATCAAAAGTTTCCATTCAGTCACAACATTGACCCGGCTGGAGTCTTCCTCATGCCATGCTTGCTTGGAACAGGCCCCTAAATCAGTGTTTTCACTCCATGCCATTTGTCTCTGCTGGATTTGGCAGGAGTGCGTTTGGTTATTAGTAATAATTGATAATTACCAGAGATAATAATGAATTATAAAATCAAGAAATTATTAATATTAATTAATAATACGGGGCACCAACTGTTGGATCTATGAGGAGCATGGCTGGTTATTAGCAATAATTAATAATTCACTAACCAAGACCACCCCAACCAGAATATAGACCGAAATGGTTTATTTGGTGAATGGTGGACGAGGTGTAGAAAAAGGGAAGGATAGAGGTTGGAGGGATGAAGGGATGGAGAGTCAAGGGTAAGGGTCAAAGGATGTGGGGGTGAGTGGTGAGGGTCGAAGAACGTAGGATGAGCAATGAGGGTTGAGGGATGATCACTTTATTCAGAACTCGACTTTCATTCAGATGTAGGGAAAATTAAATATTCGAATCATAATGATGTGTTCATATTCAAAATTTACAGTCTATAAACACAACAAACCTTTTGAAGTAGTTTGCCTTGTGATCCAGCAGAGGGCGTCCCTAAATTCACTGTCAGGAATTACTGTCACTCTCTAATAAATAAAAATGGAGAAGGACACCAGTGAGGAAAGCTGTGCTGATCAGATAATCATGACACCGAAGCATCTGAGAAGCAGTGTGTGGAAGGATTTTTTATACTGTAGACATTATCAACAAAGATCAGGCTGTTGGCCATTTGTCTCTGTCTTGGATTAACATACTGATAGATTTGGATCTACTGAGATTCAGCCAATTGGAGCAGTTGCTCATTAAAAATGCAGATTTTATGTAAATAGCTTCAGAAACAGCCTGCTGGAGGACAGAGGGGAATCGGGGCTGTAAGGAGAGATGGATTTAGAGAAATTTTAACAACTTTTGGCGAATAAAATATCACAGATATGTTTAAAATAGACTCAGTGTTTGTAAAAATGAGTCAGAAAGGGCCAGAATAGCAGATATTTAAACTGAGAGGAAATAATAAGTTAATGAAGTCATTAATGTGCCAGAATCACTAACATACACTCCTGTCATGGTTTTATTTGAAGGAGGAGAACGTTCTCCTGCAGGTTCCTCTGGACAGGAAGTCTCATGTTCTTCTCTGGTGTTTCAGGCTCCTGTGGTCAGAAACCTGTGATCCTGGTGCTGATGCATCACACCCGAGATGTCGACTATTCAACTGATGGAAAAAGATGGTCTGACGTGTATGACAACGTTGTGTTGGATGTTCACGTTCTTTTCCACGAGACGAAGAGCGGATTACTGACCTGTCCAAAGAATGATCAGGCAGTCGCTCAAATACAGAAAGAATTACAGAAACACAGTAAATGGAGGTCGTGGTCTTAACAGCTGCATTTGGAGCAACAACAAGAATGAAATAAGGAAAGCAGCAGCATCATTACATTAAAACACTCAGTAATTATAGAAGCAGAGAAATACACATTTATTAAACCCCTTCCTCTTGAGTCAAAGTATTTTTGTTTAATAAAGTTGATCCTGCTGAGCTTTATCTATCTGCTGTATAAAGTTAAGTCTGGTTTGCTCCTCTCACATAAATGCTTTTAATTTAAGTCATAAATCTTCTACAGCTGAATATTAATATGAAAAAGCAACATTAACAAGAAACACAATGATATTTGATTCTAGTCATATAATGTTATGAATTTATAAACTGTGACTGCAAATAACCATATTCCTTATGAATAATAAATTGATTAATTGTTAAGTCTATAAAATATTTAGAAATGATAGAAAACAGAGAAAAGATTGTCTTTTTTCTGCGAGTAAAGTTTATTATTATTAATTTTAATTTCAGCCCATGTCCTGTTTTCAGAAAGGAGGATTAATGAAAACTCTGAGTTTGTTAACACTGAGATGAGGGAAACTCTGGGTTTTCAGTTCCAGAGAGAGAGCTAGCTTAAACTCGGGGTCAGTTACCATGGTAACTGGACGGGCTTGTTTTTCCAGCACATCCCTCAGATGCTCAATCAGATTGAGATCTGGGGAATTTAGAGGCAACACCTTGAACTCTATGTCATGATCCTCAAACCATTCCCGACCAATTTTGCAGTGTTGCAGGGAGCATCATCCTGCTGAAAGAGGCCACTGCCATTAGGGAATACCGTTGCCATGAAGGGGTGAACTTTGTCTCTAACAATGTTTAGGTAGGTGGCACATATCAAAATAACATCCACATGAATGCCAGGACCCGAGGTTTCCCAGCAGAACATTGCTGAGAGCATCACACCGCATCCGCTGGTTTGCCTTCTTCCCATAATGCATCCTGGTGCCTTCTCTCCCCCAGGTAAATGATGCACATGCAACCAGCCGTCCACATGATGTAAAAGAAAACATGATTCATCAGACCAGGTCACCTTACATTGCTCCATGGTTCAGTTCCTGATGCTCACGTGCCCATTGTAGCTTTTGGCGGTGGACAGTGGTCAGCATGGACACAGGACCTGCCATTTTGGAGATGCTCTGACCCAGTCATCTAGCCATCACAGTTTGGCCCTGGTCAAAGTCGCTCAGATCCTTACGCTTGCCCGTTTTTCCTACTTCCAAAACATCAACTTCAAGAACTGACTGTTGCCTAATATAACCTGCTGCCTAATACATCCCACCCCTAGACAGGTGCCATTTTAACGAGATAATCAATGATATTCACTTTGCCTGTCAGTGGTTTTAATGTTTTGGCTGATTGGTTTAGATGTCTAAACATTTAAAAATCTACTGTATTTTAACCTTAATGCCTTTTCAAGTGTAAATCACCAAACATACTTTTACTGGATCAGACTGTGAGCTAACAGTCATGTCTCTATGTCTTTGATCTATATGAAAAATGAATCATCCAATATTTTTGAAGCATTAAGAACTAACATGAATTTATAGATTACAAGAAAGAAAATGTTGATTGATTTGTTTTATTAGATTTCACAAGTCAGAAGTGAGCAGGTGTGAACCTTTTAAAGTGTTTTCATGTTGACTGAATAAAAACAGCATTTCAAATGTTTGTAGTGAACAGATTTTCTTCTAATTGAAATGTATTTTGTTAAAGATGAAACATGATTGCCTTTAGAGCCAAAGAACAATTAAAAGTCAGTGTTCAGTTTCAATCGCTAATGTTGAAAAACACAAACCAAGCCAGAAATCTTGGTGTTGTCATCAGCCAACTATCATCTGTAGAGCATATCAATAATTAAAGGACTTCTGTCTCAGTAGGATTTAGAAAAACTCACCAAGACCAGGAGAGTGGATCACATCAGTCCAAGAGCAGACACTCATCACTGCATGGTCAGATTTTTGTATTTAGAGTTTTCATATATTGCATGCAATATATGAATTGTAATTTTTCCAAACACAAAGTTTTCTTGACTATTATGCACATGTGTTTGTGCGTGCCAGTATCTGATTTTGTTTTTGTATGTTTTGTTTTGGTTTTTTTTGTTTTTGTTTTGAATTGTGAATGAAACCTGAAGGTTGAAGTTTGACAGTTTAAAACAGAGAAAGAGAGAGGGTGAGAGGTTGTATCAGAAGGACTGAGTCAATACACCCTTTTCATACTCACCCTGTCTCACTAGTGAGAGGTATCTCTGGAGAGTACCAGAATATTTTTTAGCCTTCTCATACGTGTCTGAGTCTGGTAGTTGCAACTTTGACCGTAGACTTGTCCAACTCATTCTGTGCTGCTTGACTGATGCATCCTGTATTGTGCTGCTGTTGATACTGCTGCTATTTTAACAAATCCAGCTGGTGTAGGGGGACCAAAAACATTTTTGCGTATGCTCCATTTCACCCACAGTTAATAAGACTGCCAATAAACGGAATGGCTGCACCTAATAACTGTAATAAAAAGCCTCCAGATTGGTTAATGGTCTTTCTTTTTTTCAAAACAACTCCACCAGTGCCAGTGCCAGTGTGAAATATTTGGCGTAACCCGGAAAAATCTGTATACCTAAAAGTGAAATTTGGTATATATTTGGTTAAACAAACAATGAAAAAAATTTGAGCAGAGATTAATGTTCTCAGAAAAATCATCAAAAAGAAAAGAGAATCAGAATATAAAAGAGAGGGTAAGTATGCTCCGGATAAAACATAAAGCAAAGACAAAAGTCATACTCAAAAAGGCTATATGGGTATTCTAATGCAAATCTGAAACTGAGCTACAAACAGAATGCCAAAAATCATTACAGAGACAACAATGAATATAAATAAAAAATAATCAACAGTACATTACAAACCGTTACAGAGACAATGTTGACTTCAGGGAAAGGAAGCAATCTTATATCGGCCAGTGTTATACATATGATGAAGCATTTAGAGTTAGAGACACAGGCAGCTAATGAAACAACTAATGAGAGACAGGTATAAAAACAATCTTGCATTTAGGAATTTGCATTGCATGAGATGTGCAAAGAAAAGAAGAAGGAAATACAGACGGATCAATAGACAAACACATCAAAGTGACAATGGTTTGATCAAAGAGGCCATATCTGTGTTCAAATCACAAATAAAGGCCAGTCCCACTTATGTATGCACTGTTTGTCACAAAGCATAATTTCCAAACTATGACCCTGTATAAGGTCAAACTACATTAAAAATCCAGACGTAGTTGTAGCATGCTTAACAGGAAAATATTTTCATGTTTGTAATGATGACTGCAAAAATCAACATTGCATAGTGCCTGATGAAAGGAAGAAAGAGTGGATATGTTATACCTGCCATAATCACCTTAAAAATGGTGTCATGCCACCCCTTGCTGTGGTAAACTACTTGGACCCTCGCTGACATTCCACCTGAACTGTCTGATCTCAACATACTTTAGAGACATCTCATAGCCAAGTACATTACATTTTTTAAGATCATTCCTCTGCCAAAGGGCCAACAGAGAGCAATATGTGGTAATGTTGTATGTGTCCCATCTGAGGTACAGGAAACAGTGGATGCTCTACCCAGACTGAGAAGTGACTCTCAGGTCATGAGAGTGAAACTAAAGAGATGTGTGCTACAGAGGTCATCAGCTGTTCCAAACTGTCACCTGGTCTAAACTTGTTCAGGCTTTGCATAAACTCAAAAACATTCACCCACAGTATGAGAACATAACTATAAGAGATGAGGCAGAGTTATGAGGCCCAACACTTTCTGACAAGGAAGATGATGATTTTGATGAAAACATGAATAGTGATGATTATGATAAAGATGATTTGATAGCGATTGAGAGGTGTGAGAATAGTGCACTGCGTGAGGCAGAAAGTGATCCTGAAAATGATCAGAATATTGACATGCTTCCTTATAATGGCCAACAACCAGAGGAGCAGATAGATGACACAGAACAGGAAGGTGACATGCCTGATGGTGGTTTTGCTCTGGAATCATGCCTTCAGCCAAGTGATGTTTCAGATGATATTCACAGTTGGACTTGCCCATAGAAAACCCACATGAGCCCCCTGTAGGATAGCCTGTGCAGGGCCTACAGCAGTCTTGCCCTTTTGGACCCCCATCATTGTTTTCTGTGGGAAACCCACTGTGGGCTTACCCACGAAAACTGTTGGATGGCATATGCAGGGCCCAAAGCAGTTTTGCCCTTTGAGGCCACCATGAGGGTTTCCCATGAAATACCCACTGTAGGCTTGCCCACAGAATGTCCACACAGCCCCCCCTGTGGGTTGGCCTCTGCAGGGCCTACAGCAGTTTTATTTCTTCAGGCCTCAATGAGGGTTTTCTGTGGACAACCCACTGTGGGCTTGCCCACAGAAGTCCCACACAGACCCCCCTGTGGGTTGGCCTCTGCAGAGCCTACAGCAGTTTTACTTCTTCAGCCCCAGATAAGGGTTTTCTGAGGACAACCCACTGTGGGCTTGCCCACAGAAAGCCCATATGGGCCCCCCTGTGGTATAGTCTGTGCGGGGCCCAGAACAGTTTTGCCCTTTTGGGGCCACCATGAAGGTTTCCATGGGATACTTACTGTGGGCTTGCCCACAGAATGTCAATACAGGCCCCCCTGTGGGATAGTCCATGTGGGGCCCAAAGCAGTTAACCAAAAGGACTAGGATGTAAAATTTTAATCTGTATATGTGGTATGAAACATATTGGTGTTTGTCACTTTATTTGAAGAGAATTGATTTGCTGTAGTTCCTGTCACTGTTTGTTAAAAGTTTTGTTCTGCTGAAGGCCTTTTGATTGTTTTTCTCACCCTAATGGTGGAACATGATTATCTAATCACCATCAGCTGTGCTACTAGGGTGTGGCCTATATAACATACCAGTGTATGTGTCCTTCTATGATTGCTGATCTTGAAGAAGGCCTGAGGGCCATAATGTTATCCATATAGAGGGAAATGCATATGGAGCCAGAGTGTGCAACACTTTTTTCCTGCTCTGGAGTCTTCTTCCAGTGATCAGTACCTCACTACAACCCTTGGTGTGCATTACTTTTCCATTATATACAAAAGCTTCAGAAATAACTATTTGGACCTTGTGTTGTTGTTGTTTTTATTTACTTTGTCAAGTATTTAACATTGTGGTTCCCCATGAACAGAATGAACAGAAAATATATGGCGATTTTCCACTAATGCAGTGGGACAGCCTACACCCAACAGAAAGTGTGGGCTGAGTGTGGGACCCATTGTGAGCCCACTTAGGATCATACTGTAGGCAAACAAGAGAGCCAGATCAGGAAAGTGAACAGGAGAATGTGCCAGACTAGACACATCAGGCTTTAACAGAAGCCAGAGTCATCAGAAAGCCCCTGATATAGATCCTTCACTGTAACGCCAAATGTATCAGAATCTAAACCAAAAGCAAGCCTGTGTATTATACGCAGTTCAAGATTTGTGCATAAGGTGAGTCAATGGCATAAATCCAGAGCAGTTTTTCTTTTACATAAATGGCAGTTCTGGAACACAGAAGTCACATCTTATCAAATGCATCCATTCATAGGCATCTAAGATATTGAGCAAAATGCCAAGACATTTGAGGAGGCTGACATATCAGAACTTACTGTCCTGTTGACTGCTTTCACTGGAACTGCAGTCATTAACATATCTGGCACAACACTGCACTCTGTCCTCAAACTACCAAAAAACCACCATGCAGAAATCATTATCATTGATGAAGTGCCTATGGTTTCAAAACAGCTTTTTGCCTTTGTTGATGTCAGACTCAAACAGATTAAAGGCAGTCAGAACCCCTTCAGAGGAATGTCAGTCATAGCAGTTAGAGCCTCCTAGCAGCCAACACCAGTGCTAAAACCCTTCTTGTGTATGAACCATATGAGATTGATTTATGGCAATAACATTTTCAAATGATCACTTTGAATGAGATAATGCCTCAGAAGGATGATGCTGCCTTTGAAGAGATGTTGAAGAGTTTCTGTTGTGTGACAGAAAATCAGATGAGCTGTCTGAGGCAGACAGAGCTTAGCTGTAGCAAGCCATCAGTGAATCAGAAGTTTGTCCAACTGATGTGTTGCACATTTTTGCAACAAATAAAGAGGTAGATGCACACAACTCAGCAACATTAGCTCTGCTCCATTTTCACATCACTACCATTGATGCAGATGACTATAGAAAGGATCCATGAACTAGCTGTACATCTATCAGCAGGTCTTAACGAGATGAGTCACATCCACCTGCTACATGATGCACATTTTCCAATTTGGACATCACTATCAGAGTTGGGAGTGTTCCCCAGAGATTAAGCTGAGCTACTGACACACACAAAGTGCTACTAAGGGATTCTCCATCATCTGTTGTTCCCCTTCTCCTTTCCACAAAGTTAGGTTGTGAAAAATAGGCAATAAATGAAAATTGCAAAGCAATAATCACCTTTGAAGTTCTTCCCTACATGTTACACGCTGTGCTGTCTCTGTGACATGGATGTATAAATCGGTAGAGGTCTGTCTGCAATGAGGCTATGAGTAAAGTTTTAGCTCAGTAGTCAGTACAGTCATCTAAGATCTGGGAGATTTCAGTTTGAGACCCAGTGTGGGGACCTCCTTAGTAAGGTAGTTTATTCATGAACACTTATTTTAAAACTTTAATTTTCGAAAATTAAAATCATATAAAAAATTAAAAAACAAGATTTTTAATATCTTTTATTCAAATACAAATACAAATAATTTTGCTACCTCAACAAATACAAATACAGATACAAATACAAATACTGAGCTCTCTGCACATCTCTAGTATGTACATCCACTGCTGCACACAATAGAGCCTAATTACTATTGATCATTTCACAATTGATCAGGCGCACTGCTGCAGGGACACAAACTGTCACAGAGCAGTCAACACTTTCAGTCTTTCTCCGTCTGGGCTGTGAGCCTTCGCTGCAGGGATGTCCTTCTCCAGCTGTTGCTGCTGTTTGTTGTTGTTAGTCATGTATCTAATGTTTTAGATGTTGTTGTTGTTCTGCTTCTCTGTGTGTCTCTTGGACTATTCTAAACTGCAAGTATATAGAAACCTGGCATGTTTATACAGCATACACAAACACACGCATATATTTTTTTATGTTTTTTCTTTTTTTAAATCTTATCTTATATAGTGTTTATAAAGTTTATTTATCAGCATTATTTATAGATTTTATTCCACATTATAGCTCCTTGGTGTATTTCTTTTTTGTATGTTCTTGTATGTTTCTGTGTTTTTCTGTGTACAACAAGCTTGTAACTAATTGCTAATAACCCCCCTAGTGGGTTTAAGAAAAGTGTTTCAGATTTGAACTTGAATCTGATAATTATCGATTATGAAGCTGAAAAACACGTCCTCTTGCACTACAGGCACTTGAACTTATTATGGTAAATCAACAAGACAAAAATTAATGTTTGCAAATATAAAACTGAAAAAACAATATATAAGGATGGATTTCACTAAGTGATGCAGTGATGCAGAATAGCAATCCACACTTTAGATGTTAAAGTGAGCTAGAGAGGAATTGACTTACGGTACATAATAGAGATGGAAAGCAACTTTGTACATGACAGCAATATTATGAGGAGCACTGCAGTGAGCAGGTATTGAACACACAACCTTGTCATCTAAGGCGAAGCTGATCAGTAGAACAGTGTTCTAAACCAGCGAGCCAACAGACATTCACAAAAATGAGAGGAAAAAATCTCCATTTTGATGATGAAAATGTATTTGTCTCAAACTAGTTGTTACACAACGTTTATTGATTTTGTGAGCCAGACAGTCTTGAGAAAGTAGGAAATAACATGAATTCAAAATCCAACTAGAAAATGCAATTTCTGTAGAAATTGCGTGTGATTGCTGAAAGCAAATTTAGATTGCATAACTGGAAGCTGAACACTATCTAGCAAGATTCAACTCTGCAATGGTTGGAATTGAACCTGCAACCTCATGTTTGTAAGACAGACATGCTATGCACCAAGCTAACATATCACACAGAATTACCAGGCCAGATTCTGGTCTTTAGTCTGTCAATTGCATGAAATTGACAAAAAAGAGGTTGAGCTCAGCTCATTAAGCAGATTGACATCACCTGGACTCCTTCATCCTTCAACTCTACTGAGCTCTGCCCTAAGTGGTGCTCGAACTCACAACCTTTGGATCTAAAAGGAGTTGAGAAGCACTGCAGTGAGCAGGTATTGAACACACAACCTTGTCATCTAAGGCGAAGCTGATCAGTAGAACAGTGTTCTAAACCAGCGAGCCAACAGACATTCACAAAAATGAGAGGAAAAAATCTCCATTTGATGATGAAAATGTATTTGTCTCAAACTAGAGCTTGAAGCCCAGAGATGTGTACATCATTAATGAAGGCAAGACTAGTTTAACATGACAATGAATGATATGTGTAAAACGTGTTTGAAGGAAGAGAGAATCTGTATGTTTAAGAAACTGGAGTGAGAGGAGACACACATGCTGCAGACTGTATTACAGTCAATGAGAACATGACAGGGACTCTCTGTCAATTAAGGTTCAGATCTCAAAAACTATAAGTCCTATGTGAAATGTACTTACATTTTGAGAGAGAGGAGGCTTGTGGCAACATACTGAGGCAAGATATATGCTTAAGGAGTTAAAACTGTGGGAGTGACAGCAGTTTAGAAAAACATTTCTGGACTAAAATTATCTGTGCTCTCCACTGTGCCTGATCACATGACACACTGGTGAGACCTAAAAAAGTCCTCAAAACCCCTGACTTTGGGCTTGAATTGCTGAAAAACTACAAAAGATATCACTAAACATTCTGATAACTTTGAAAGTTCAAAGTTTTGTGAACATTTTACAGTTTGAATGGCATCTGCACGATGAGGGACTTCCGAGCAGTTAAGTGTCAAACTGACAAAGGTTCCAACTCAGTTGGACGGTTCGTCCCATAGACTGCCATTATAAATTTTAATGTTTTAAAAAATTATATAAAATCGCTGAAACATGTTACATTTCAGAAAAATACAAGCACACATCTGCTGAATGAGCTGCACAGATTGACAGTTGAATGGTTTTTATAGCACAAAGTATGCAGCAGTTGAAATGCGGCAAAATACGTACGGAAGACGGAATAAGAATAAAGACTGAGAAGAACAATGTGTGATTGCTAGAAGCAATCACACAATTACAACAATGCTGTTGTCAGGCTCATCTTTGTTTACCAAGATAAAAGTTTCCTGTGTAGGGGATTGAAATTACCCCCTACTGTTTGCAAATCAGCATTGTTAACCACTGAGCTAACATGATTGACAGTTTGTAGTCCCAGGATCTAATTTTCATCTTTAGACCTTTAATTGTACAAAAAATAAGACTTGCAATTCTGACCTCTGTGTAATATTAAAAGGGAGCAGGAATAGTTTAGTATGATGGTAAATAATAATTATATCAACCGACTTCAATTATAAGAAGAGTGTTTCAAAAAGTGCTGCCCTGGGCATGAAATGAGCCACCCAGAAATCCCAGCAACGCAGCACAAGTTGATATTTTCTGTAAGAGAAATTGAATGCCCTAAAATTAAAGCTTCTATTTCATAGATTTGAACATTATTTGTGGAAGTATTTGTGATTGAGCATAAGACTGTGTAACTGTACAAAGTGTTTGAAGGAAGAAATAAACTGCAAGTTTATGAAATGGGAGTGTGAGAAGGCACACAGCCTGCACATTGTATGGCAGTGAACGAGGGCTTTACAGTGCTCAACAGCATTGAGCCCAGAATCTTATCTTATCGCAATGCTGATCATTAAGATAACATGGTTACCACACAACAATCTGCACAACTTCAGATGTTATTAATAATTGTTTAACTAACCAAAAAAGAAATTCTGGAGACTGTGTTTGCAGTATGTCTTCTTGCACAGGCAGGACTTAAACCAATAACATATGACCACTAAGACCCGTGTTCTATCAACTGAGCAAATTCCCAACACAGGAAATGTTGCCTATAAACCCACAAAAAGTGAAACTCTTATAAGGACAGGTCTAACCAGTAATCAGCCAAATCCCAAAAACCTGATGACCTTGTTATTGAAATATTGGACGCCCTGTTATTATCCTAAAATGCTAATGATTTAAATTCCCTTGCATCTGTGCTACCTTCACATTTGAAAAAAGAGGAAGTATCTTCATGTTTGATATTGTTTGAATTGCTACAGGTGAGTGTGTTGTATATATAAGGTCATTTAAAATAATAACTTATTGACCACCATTTGAGATTAAGTGTGTTTTCCTTTGAAATAATGTAGATGTTTTATGACTTTATCCCATTACAACCAATTTTCAAGTGACCCTGTTGTTTTGTTATTGAGGAATTTAACTTAAATGTGCTTTGTGAGTATGATAGTCTTGTTTTATTTTTTTAGCATGGCTTTGAGAAAACTACTTGGGACAAGACCAGATACCCCCTATTCCTGCCCCCCACCTCCACAGGCAATCAAGGTGTTGGCCACAAGCCCCCAAGAAAGGGTTGTATCCTGGAGCTTTGATAATGGCTGCAAAGCTGATGTTATTTTAAAAAAAAGTTTAATTGCTGTTAGTGATGGGGTCAGTGTAACCAAAGTTACTCCCTTTGGAGAATTCTGGGAGTGTGGCCAGAGGCAATACTTATATGATAAGGGGTTACAGCCTTACACCGGGATCCCACTGGGTGCATGTGCGCTGCTTTCACACTCCGATGCAGTTTTGCTCCGTACTCTGCATGGCAGCCTATCCCATCAGGAGCGTTTCAGAAGCAGAGCATCTTGATTGCAGGGAAGCCATCTGCCTTTTAAATTCAGTTGCACTCCTACTGTGATCAGAGCAGCCTAGTCAAAGCTGAAAAAGTGCCTTCCCAGATAGCAGTCAGTTCTGGGCTGATTCTGTCTCTCTTCCACCAGTGTTGGCTGGCAGCCGGCCAGATCATCTGTGTATGTGCCAGAAATGGCCCAGATGTGGACGTAGCGTAACAATAATCTGGTAGTACAGCTATTACTGGGACAGGGATTATATGTAGGCTGTTAGTTTTAGCCCACAATGTTGACTGAACCCAAATTGCTGTCATGTTCACATGTAGCTGGGCCAGAACTGATCACACTAACACCACCCGGCATTTTTTTTTAAATCCCAGGATGGCAGGGAAGGTGACATTGTTTTCTACCACAGCCTGCCCCAAATGGATGAGTGCGGTTATACAAAAATGCATGTACCTGGCAAATGGCTTGTCAAACCAACTGCGTGTTGGAGCCAGAACGCGGTGCACATGCACCTGGTGGGATCATGGCGTTAGAAGTCAACTGCCACAGTTCTACATCGGCATAAGCCGTGAGACCCTGTTCCTCAAAACAGCACCCCTTGACTGCTCACTGCCCGTGAAGAGCAATCCCCGATGGAGCTATGGATACGAGAAAGACATACTTGCAGGATGCCATGATTTATAATTTTTATGTATGTTTGCCAAACTGTGAATAGTTCTCTTTTTTTTTTTAAAAAAAAAAAAAACCTTTTGTGTATCTCTTGTTGGTTTTGTCAGGGAGTGTAGAGTAGCAGGAATGGACCCAAATGCAGAGACAGAAAATCTTCTTTATTCTTGGAGTGGTAAAAGACAGAACAGGGTAACAGGGCAACATGGAACAAACTGAACAAACCTTGAAAAGTAACAAGGAGATGAGGTGCAGGTGGGGAGATGGATGGAGAACTCAGGAGAGGGGAGTTAACAGACAGGGAGCCGATTGACTGGGAAAACACAGGGAGCAGGGCAGGGCTGATGGGGCTAACACAAGGCAGGTGTGGGGAAAACAGAGCAGGGCAGGGCTAACAAGGCCAAATGCAGGGCAGGTGTGAAGGAGTACATGAACACATAAGGGAAGCACAGAAAATCAAAACCCAGAAAATACAAACTCTCAATGCAACCTACACTAACCCATTCAAGAATACCCACAAACACAAACCCAAGTACACAACACAACAAGCAAAACATATGATCAGAAGGACTCAACAGAAGTGGAACCCCAAAGAACACAAAAACACAAAGAGTCCAAAAAACACATGAAGACCAGGCAGGATGTGACAGGTTTTAGTTTTAATTTTCTGATAAGGCAGCTGTGAGCTATGCAAATGTGCAGAATCATAAATAAACTTTGTTCAAAAAAAAAAAAAAAAAAACACAGACGCAGTTGTCATTTTCCCATCCAGTACCCATGTTGTTTAAATAGCAAATCGACCAGCACCCATCTGAGCGCCCATGGGTGTGTTGATTTTAAAATGAGTTGAGGTCTGGTGCATTGTCGGCGCATTACTATCTTGATGCAGCAGAAACCAACAAAAACCTGGTCTGAAGTCAATGGTGCAGTGTTTCACTGTTTTTATTTATTTGTATATTTATTTTAAAGGGCGCATTATCAAGATAGTAATATGCACCTACATAGGCGAATGCACAACATACACTCTGCTTGTTATACACACGGATTACAATGTTAAAGATTACTATTGTGTACATCTACATATTTCTTAAAAAATTCATGTCATAATGGTTGGTCATATTTATCAGAATTAGCTAATCGCAGTAATGACAGATGAAATTGTATAATTATTTGACATAATTATTGAAACAGACCCATCAAGTTGAAGGTGTCTGTCAGACCCAGCAAATGGATATCAACAATGGATCAGACACAGATCGACTTTCCTGTTACATCAATAAATGAGATCATGAGGAGCAAATGGGGAAATAAATGAGGTGAAAACAATGATTAAACTAACGACGGAAATAAATCTGCACAGCTTCTAGCTGCTGCAAGCAACAGGATCAGAACCTGAGCTGATCAAGTCCTGATAACTGTCTATGATGAATTTTTACATGATTAAAATTAATGATTTAATTTTTGAGCAATATTTAAATATATACATATATACAATATAGACAAAGGATTTGTCTCTATACTTGTCCTGTTAGATCTTAGTGCTGCATTTGACACAATTGACCATCAAATCCTTTTGCAGAGACTGGAACATTTAATTGGCATTAAAGGAACTGCATTAAGCTGGTTTAAGTCTTATTTATCAGACCGATTTCAGTTTGTACATGTTAATGATGAATCCTCCGTGAAGGCAAAAGTTAGACACGGAGTTCCACAAGGTTCTGTACTTGGACCAATTCTATTCACCTTATATATGCTTCCTTTAGGTAACATTATTAGGAAACACTCCATAAATTTTCATTGTTACGCAGACGATACCCAATTATATTTATCAATGAAGCCAGATGAACCCAATCAGTTAACTAAACTCCAAACATGCCTTAACGACATAAAGACCTGGATGACCTGCAATTTTCTACTACTAAATTCAGATAAAACTGAAGTTATTGTGCTTGGCCCTAAACACCTTAGGAACACATTATCTAATGACAAAGCTGCTCTGGATGGCATTACCCTGGCCTCCAGCACCACCGTAAGGAATCTGGGAGTTATCTTTGATCAGGATATGTCCTTTAACTCCCACATAAATCAAATTTCAAGGACTGCCTTTTTTCACTTACGTAATATCTCAAAAATCAGGCACATCCTGTCCCTAAAAGATGCAGAAAAACTAGTTCACGCATTTGTTACTTCTAGGCTGGATTATTGCAATTCCTTATTATCAGGCTGCCCTAACAAGTCTCTAAAGACTCTCCAGCTGGTCCAGAACGCAGCTGCACGTGTATTGACTAAAACTAGAAAAAGAGATCATATTTCTCCCATTTTAGCTTCACTACATTGGCTTCCTGTAAAATCTAGAATAGAATTTAAAATCCTTCTCCTAACCTACAAAGCCCTTAATGGTCAGGCACCATCATATCTTGAAGAGCTCATAATACCGTATTATCCCACTAGAACACTGCGCTCCCAGTATGCAGGCTTACTGGTGGTCCCTACAGTCTTTAAAAGTAGAATGGGAGGCAGAGCCTTCAGCTATCAGGCTCCTCTTCTTTGGAACCATCTACCGGATTCAGTCCGGGGTGCAGACACCCTCTCTATGTTTAAGAGTAGGCTTAAAACTTTCCTTTTTGATAAAGCTTATAGTTAGGGCCGACCAGGCTCGCCTTGGATCAGCCCTTAGTTATGCTGCTATAGGCCTAGACTACTGGGGGACTTCCCATGATGCACTGAGCTCCTCTCTCCTCCTCCTCCTCTCCATCTGTATGCATTCATGTAACAGCAATGCATGTCACTAACTTTGCTTCTTCCCCGGAGTTTTTTGTGCTTTCTCATCTCACAGGAAAACCTGACTCCCGGGCCGAACCTTCGCGGTTCTTCACAGTCCTGATGGCATCCTTCCCTGTCTGTTGATGCTTGTGCTTGTTGTTGTTTGTTGTTGTCATTGTTTTTCTGCTGTCCCCCCTCCCCCTTCCCCTCTCTCTTTCTCTCTCTCAACCCAACCGGTCAAAGCAGATGGCCGCCCACCAAGAGCCGGGGTCTGCTTGAGGTTTCTACCCGTTAAAGGGGAGTTTTTCCTTACCGCTGTCGCCAAGT
This sequence comes from Thunnus albacares, assembly GCF_914725855.1. Classification (NCBI taxonomy): domain Eukaryota; kingdom Metazoa; phylum Chordata; class Actinopteri; order Scombriformes; family Scombridae; genus Thunnus; species Thunnus albacares. The sequence goes on along the minus strand of NC_058116.1, from coordinate 33,439,189 downwards.
GCTTGCTCATGGGGGAACTGTTGGGTCTCTGTAAATTAAAGAGTACGGTCTTGACCTGCTCTATGTGAAAAGTGCCTTGAGATGACTTCTGTTGTGATATGGCGCTATATAAATAAAGATTGATTGATTGATTGATTGATTGATACAGTTTGTAATATTTTTTGAGATTACTGTGATCAGGTTTCCATACTTTCAACAGTTAAAATCCCGCTGATTTTACCCGTTACACCATGATTGAACAAAACAACTTTAAAGAAACCAAAGCTGTAATTTAAAAAATAAACCTTTTAAAAATAAACGAAAATAAATTTGCAACAAGTTAATGAAGCAGATCTTAAACTGGTGGTCTGGGACCACAGGAGGGTCCAGGAGCAGCAGTGTGCTTGTTATGGATCGTACGCTTTCACTTTGCGCATGAGCAGATCCGTTTCCTCTGCAGAGAAGCGCTTCCTCTTGCTACTTGGCAACATTATAACAGCAAACCACCAAGGTGCAAGCACACCTGACTTTTAAAGGGAATGGGAGATGACACTCTGATTGGTTTATTGCATGCTACGACCAAAACACACCCATGATTAATTAGGAGACTATGGACAACCCTTTTGAACCATCTGCCTGGCACTGCAACCATTTTTTCTGCCGTTAAACTAGCAAAAGTGGATTTTATATATGCCCGAAATACACTTGCACCATGCGCTTTAGACCATGCACTTTGGATCATTAAAATAGGGCCCAAAGTGTTATTGCTCATTTCTGTTTATATTTTTTACATTTTGTGGATGAAGTCGTCTCCAAAGTCGATCATGAGTCTCAGAGCGCTGAGGATCAGAGTGTCCACATCATTAATGAGGTTGATTTCTTCATTGTAGTTCTTCACAGAAAGGATGCAGTTCATCGGGATACCGACTGCTGAGCTGAAATCTTTCATCTACACATTAAAGAAACAACATTAATGAATGTGAAGTTTTTGACTGCAAAGCTACAGGTTACATTTCTGTATAAACTCACCTTTTTCTTCAGGTATTTGCTCTTATAAACGTTCCTCAGATTCTTTTCGGTTTCAACACAGGCCTCGTCGATCTTTGTGATCATCATCATCTGAGGAATCCCTGCAGATACAAAAACACACTCAGCTCTTTAAACCCGACTCAAAGCTAACATGATCAGGCTAACTGAAACCCTCGTTTTTAACCCTCTGCAGTCCAGCTTCATTTAGCTTCATTTTCCATTTCTGCATTCATGTTTGTCTTTTTTACCTTTTAAACCTCCACATACATGGTCTCCTTTTTTCAGCAAAAACTCAGCCATGAGTTTCATGTATTGTTTTGTCAATTAAAAAAATTATAAAACTGCCACTGAAAATATTTTTTGTAAAAAAATATTTTTTTGTAAAAGATCTATTAAGTGTGAATGGACATTAATGACATTTATGCTATTACCTTTCATTTCTATAGTATATTCCAGTGATTTTATATAATTTTTAAAAGAACAAAGGAATGTTTGAAAGTTAATATCTCAAAAAGTAAAAGTACAAAACTTTTCATATTTGATGTACAGGTGTCTCATGTGCCAATGCTTAACATAAGAAAACATGGTACCAATAGCGCCACCACATGGTCAGTTATTACATCTTTTACATTCTGGCTAATAACTCATGAATAGTGAGGCCTATCAAGAAAAATGTGCAGAGTGTTCCTTGGATGATGCTGATTAGACTGATATAGGCCACGCCCATTTATGCCTAAAAAAATTCAATTTTGTATTTTTTGATAAACACATTTTTTGCTTCTGTTGGCACATATTTCATCTAATCTTCACCAAACTTGGTACATACCATATTTAGAGGACCCTGAACAAAACCTATTTATTTGTTTTTGGACATCACTTATGGTTTGTCTGTAATTGGTTACCAAACTTTTGAAGGCGTGGCCTAATGCACTTAATGGGAAATAACTCAATACCGAACTGGATTGCAACCAATCACAACCAAATTTTGGAATGTTGTACACAAAGTGACATTGCAGACATGTGTAAAATTTCATGAAATTCTACCAAAAGGGGGCGCAAAAGTAACTTTATAACATGATATTTTTGCAATTCTTTAATAAAATTAAACTTGGTATGCAAGTTCACCGTGAGAATCTGCACAACATACTGAATAATGGTACCAACAGCCCCACCTTGTGGTCATTAATTAAAAACCACCATAGAAATTACTAACTGCCATATCTGTTATATGTAATATGCCATGGTAACGAGATTCTACAAAATTTTATAGATGGTTTGTAGTATTTTCGGCAATTCTTTGCAATTTCTTTCAGCTTTCAGCATTCACACGTTTTCTGCAGGAAATGCATTTCTAGTTTAGTTTATTATACACACAATTCCATCAGAAATGTGTAAGAAATTAAACTAATTCAATCTGTTTGCATGTAAAGTGATTTTACCTCATTTTGTACCTTCATCATTTTAAGTATTTAAGCCTGAAAATCACTGAAAATATTAACATATAATACATACATATAATCTGTTTTGTGAGACATAAAGTCAAGTTAAATTAACAGCTGAATAATCTATTTTTAGGTCAAGAAAGTTTCATTTTCTACCTTGTTACATGACTGCAGGCAAAACAACAGCCATCCTCACAAGAAAAACAACAGTATAGGTTTAAAATTATGCAACATGTAGTTACGACCAAGCAATCTGATTGGTCTACTAGACATTTAGAATGTGCTCAAATCAGCATGAGAGCACACCCAGCTGTGCTCAAATGAAGAAAGCCTCATCACTAAAAATACTGTTCTGCCATTCATTAGAACTACAGACCGTGATACTGTGCTATCAACAACAGTCACTTCTAGGTAGACGACTGGTGGTTGATTTGAACTGTGGAGATATGTGAACTTGGCAAACTTGTTTTTTTCTGTTGTCATTTTCAGCCGTAACTGTAACGTTTGAAGATACATAGTTAAACACAGTGGTCCGACCTTTTTGACATCCCTGCTGGGTTTATTTTATGTACTGTGTTGTTTTGCTAGTGTCTTTGGTTTGTTTTGAGTTGTCTGTCTTTTATGTTTGTGAAACTGGATTGAATTGAACTGATAAAGAGTTGTGGGAAAAACAAAACGGACCCTTTAGAGAGTAAACTCTGAGACTGTAGGATGAGTTACACACGCACACACATTGAAAAAACCCAAACCCCTCTCCACTCTTTATCGTTACCCGGCATCCCCATACACAGCAAAACTTAGCCATTTTTCCTGCAGTTGAGAGTGTATTTTAGCTTCCATTCTGACATCCTCCTTTACTGCAGCAGACCGCTGTGCGCCTCCCGCCTCAAAGTGCGAGTGACATGTTTTCAGCCACCGTTGTGATATTTTTTGAAATGGTGTTTACTGTTGCCATGAAGATGAAGGTTGTGAAAGTATAAACCAGGTTTCAAATGATCATCAAAACTAAGTGGTTTTTGTGCTTAAACCAAACCAGATCTTAACCACAGCCATTACGTTCCTACGGGTCGTGGTCTGGTCCCCGTCCGTCCAACACTCATATCGGTCGTTTTGGGAGTCACTGGAAATAGATTTACTCTCTCACTTCAAAACAACAGCTGCCATTTGGTTCAAAAATCCTTCATCCTTTTATCTCCTCTTTAAATTCTGTTTCCAGTAAAATGTTGGATCTAATGACGAGTTTTATTTTTTAAATCTTATTCATAAAGGCCTTTATGGACTTAATAAATAAAATGATAATATGTAAGCCATGATCTAAAATACATTTTTATGTTATTTTTTAGCTTTAAAAATGCAAACACAAGGCAGTAAACAGTTTTTTAAGCTTCAACCTGATATGATCCTGCACATTATTTCAATATATATTTAGTCCTGACTGTTGTATTATGGACTGTATCAAACTGAGACGACTTTTTCATAAAGTGTCTTATGGACTCTGGACCTCATGGTTTAATGTTGGAGACCAGGAGTTCAGATCAAGTTAACCTGAATAAAACAGGATCAGTGGACACACACTTTCAGTAAACTCTGTTCTCACCCAGGTCTCTGGCTGTCTCTCTGATGCCCTTCATCTTCTGTAAAACTGACTCTTTAATCTCTGCTGCATTAGCAGAGAGGATGCAAACCAGAACGTGGACTCGATCGTCTGGAGAGGGGGACGGGTTGTATCCTGGATCGCTGTCTGACAGTGCAGATACTGGGTTGAACTGGAAAACAATGTAGAACCAAAATGAATGAGACATTATATGAAGGACTGAACATTAAAGATAAACATTTGACTAACTATAAAACAGAGAAATGTGAAACAGAGCTTCATACTGAGCTTTCAGATCATTAAACGTGGAAGACAGACAGATGACCACACAGCCTCCGACTCTCAGACATTTCTTTGTTTATCACACTGAAGGTGAGAAGTCAACAGTCACTCAGATGTCACACATGTTGCAGACTTTGGATCATTTGATGCTGAAATGTAACGTGTTCCAACAAATACAGGATATAAGCTGCCTTAAAATGAACTGTTTGGTTCTGTAATTTCTGTGAATCAAGTGTTATGAGAAGCTGCAAATATTTATATTTATATTTAAATACTGTTAATAACCAGTATTTTGTTACATGTAGTTAAAGCGCATTTTAGCATCTCCTGGTGGTTGCTTTGGAGATTATTGTCAGCTTATTGTACTTGCTCTCTATTGGTTATTTGTGGTCACATGGGTAAGGTCGTAGTCTAAGACCGGCCATTTTGATTGAAATTTTGCACAGCAAGGTGCTCCAGAAGTCTCTCTGTTTAATCCTTTGCATCCACCTGTGTTGAACCTTGGAGAAGCTTTGCTTGTAAGTTTATATTACATGTTTTATCTTTATAGATAAGGATTGATGCATATTTTGTTGTTTTATTTAATATTTGGGGGGATTTATAGCTCTGACCTGCTTCACCAGCCTCTGCCGTACGCTTGAAAGGAAGCCTGAGATGAAGAGCCATTTTCTGGCCTTCATGCAGAAAATCTTTGACCAGGATCATGCTGAATTGGCTCCACCGCTACAGGATGGAGAAGAATGCTGGTACCTTCCCAGTTTTGGCGTGTAACACCCACGCAAACCTGGTCAAATCAAAGTTGTTTTTGACTCCAGCGCTTCACACCTCGGCTTCTCACTGAACGATGTGCTGCTGACAGGACCAGACTTGAACAACTGCTTGCTGGGTGTACTAATGCGGTTCAGGCGTGAGCAGGTAGCCATCACAGCAGATATTGAACAAATGTTCCACAGCTTCGTTGTCAGGGAGGACCACAGGAACTTCCTCAGATTCCTGTGGTTCAAAGACAATGACACCACCAAGGAAGTTGTGGAATATAGGATGAAAGTCCATGTATTTGGCAATCGCCCCTCTCCAGCAGTTGCTACCTATGGGCTACGGCGAGCAGCTCTACATGGAGAGGATGAGTTTGGTGGAGATGCGAAGCAGTTCATACACAGGGATTTCTACGTCGATGATGGACTCAAGTCACTGCCATCTGCAACTGCAGCCATCACTCTACTGAAAGCAGCCCAAGGTATGCTTGCCATCTCTAACTTAAGACTCCATAAAGTAGCATCCAACTGCCCAGTCGTCATGCAGGCATTCCCATCAACAGACCATGCAAAGGACTTGAAAGACCTCGACCTAGACATCGACTTACCTCCTCTACAGCGCAGTCTTGGATTAAACTGGAACCTTGTGAACGACACTTTCACATTCCGTGTTGCCAATAGTGAGAAACCGTTCACTCGAAGAGGAGTGCTTGCAACCATTAACAGCCTATTCGACCCACTTGGTCTTGTGGCTCCTATTACTGTCCAAGGGAAGATCTTATTACGATAGCTCACTAGTGACACCAGTGATTGGGATGCTCCCCTCCCAGCGGATAAGGAGGCAGAATGGATTGCTTGGAGAGATTCACTGCGAGAGCTAGAATAGTTTGAAACCCCCTGAGCCTACACCACAGCCTCCCTCTCCACTGCTCGGCACACAGAAATCCACATCTTTTCAGATGCTTCCATAAAGGCTATTGCAGCCGTGGCATATCTAAAGGTGATGAATGTTGAAGGAAAAATGCCACGTTGGCTTCATCATGGGGAAAGCCAAGTTAGCCCCCATTTCGGTCCATACTGTTCCCAGGCTTGAGTTGGGTGCTGCTGTCCTGGCAGTGGAGATTGCTGAGCTTGTTGTGAGTGAGCTGGACATCAACCCCAACAATCTGAAGTTCTATACTGACAGCAAGGTGGTGCTGGGGTACATCTATAATGAAACTAGGAGGTTTTATGAGTATGTCAGCAACAGGGTGGAACGAATAAGGAAATTCACGCATCCTGAACAGTGGTGTTATGTCCACACCAGTCAGAACCCTGCAGATGTTGCCACCAGGTCAGTGCCTGTAGCTCGACTCTTGGACACTGTTGGGCTGTGGCTACAAGTTTGGCTATCAGCAATAATTAATGATTATCAAAGATAATCGTCAATTATTAAAATCAATAAAGTTATTAATAAGAATTAATAATAACGGGGCACCACCCTGGACTCAGGGAAAAAGATAGCCAATTCAGTCTCAAAGTGTACTAATCTATGAATTTGGGACTTTGATTAATAATTAATTTAATAACTATAAACAAAATCACCATATCAATAGCTAGTTAAGGTTGAAGGATTTGGAGTTCTTTACAGAGCAGAGGTTGGCAAAACTCATTCTTGTGCAACATTAAAACAGACAACAGGTATATCCAAAAGCATTTATTTAACAAAAGGGTAAAAGCAACACACAATACTAATCTAGCTAAGTGTACCTATATACAAGTGTGAGTGTGTGTGTGTGTGTGTGTGTGTGTGTGTAGGGAAGACAATAGCAAGATGGCTGCAGTCACCTGGTGACTGAGCACATGGCATGCCGACAATTTGGCTGATAAAGGGAACTACAGAGATAAAAGGCCAGACCATGTGGTGTCTTGAACCACATGTACTGCCTGAACCAAAGTTTGCCAAACTAGGTTTTAACCTCTTAACTGTGTGGTTGTCTATTCAAGGCCAATTGGTGTATGCTAAAGGTGCCAGGTTAAAACAAGATTAGTTGCATGCAAGGCCTAGTTACTGGATGTAACATGTGTTAAGCATGCTAACATTAACCTAGCGGTGTGGCTATGCAGTAACCTGACTATAGGCAACAAGGACATCACAACAACAGTTCAATGTATAACCTTAACCAAATCAATACACGTACAGTACATTGTTTGAGTTAAAACATTCTTGCTTAGCCGTACTATGCTTCACTGTGTTGCTAGGCTATGCCCAGTTGTTACCAGTCCATGAAGGAAGAGATGCTTTGTGGTGTCCTGCTTTGTAGCTGGTGAATCCGTGGGTGAGTCAGGCTGAGAAGGCTTTGGCTCTGAAGCTGAAAGATGCAGGCGTTGCTGGGGAGAGAGCACTCCAGTCGTGCAGAGGGCCCAGGTCACTCCTTGGTGTAGAGTTAGCGGCAAGCTAACTCCATTCCGCGGCTCCTGTACTTGTTAAACTGGCCAGCAGACTTGTGTGTTAGCTGCTGGCACAAGGAAACTTAGTTTCTGAGTCTTAGGCAGGCTCTCGCGTCTTCTGCCGTAAAGAAGACTGTGTGTGTCTGCTGTGAGCAGGCCACACAAGAGAGCAGAGAGCTGCTCCAGCAGCTGCTGGAGGTGTGAAAGAGAGCAAGGAGCTGCTCCTGCTGCAGCTCGTGGAGAAAAGAGAAAGATAAGAGGGGAATCTCTAGTTTTGATAACCTGGATCCATGGGTGGAGCTTCACACTTTGGGTGCGAACCCCCAGGGCTCAGGTTTCTTGGAGTCTTGAAACATGTGGTAAACTGTGGTCCACATGTAGTCCCAACAACACCAACTGGCTTACTGGTCCAGATTTCCTGTCACATTCTGTGGAGACAGACACAACTGAAGAAACATTCTATGACCTCATTGATCCAGAGTCTGACATGGAGGTTCGCTGCCACACCACTACAGCCACAGACTCCCTCAGAGGCATTGGTTCACATCGCTTTGACAGGTTTTCCATGTGGCAACCCCTTGTCAGAGCTATGGCTTCCCTCATCCACATCTCTCAGTCCTTTAGGTCTGAAAAGGGTAGCGACAAACAAGATTGCTGTGGTTGGCATCACTGTTCGAAAGTCTCACACAACTGATACACTGTCACAAGCAAAGGCTATCATTATTGCATGTGTACAAAAGGAAGCATACCAAGCTGAGGTGTCCTGTCTGGAGAAAGGAAACGTCATTCCTAAGAACAGTCCCCTGAAGAAGCTCAACCCTATCCTTGATGGCAATCGACTTCTGAGAATAGGTGGTCGACTCCAACACGCTCCATTTGAGATGGAAGAGAAACATCCTCTCATCATTCCCGGCCGCAGTCATATTGCTACTCTACTCATAAATCACTATCATGAGAGAGTGAAACATCAAGGGAGACTCTTCACTGAGGGATCATGGGGGCAAAGAAATGCATTTCCAGCACTCTGCATAAGTGTGTTACATGTAACAGACTTCGTGGTAGGACAGCAGAACAGAAGATGGCAGATGTTCCATCTGATCGTCTAAGCACTGAACCCCCTTTTACAAACATAGGTCTGGATGTGTTCGGCCCCTGGAACATCTCCACTCGTCGTACCCGAGGAGGTGCAGCAAACAGTAAAAGGTGGGCAGTACTCTTCACATGCCTAAGTGTACGTGCTGTGCATATTGAGCTCTTAGAGTCAATGGACACATCGAGCTTTATCAATGCTCTACGGCGCTTCTTTGCTGTGCGTGGTCCTGCGAAAATGATCCGTTCTGACTGCGGCACAAACTTTAAGGGAGCCTGCAAAGAGCTGCAAATCCTCCTTCAAGATGAAACTAACGTCTCAAAGTATCTCAGTGAGGAAGGATGTACATGGCTGTTTAACCCACCCCACTCTTCCCACATGGGGGGAGTGTGGGAAAGAATGATCAAGGTTTCGAGACAGATCCTTGACTCTATGCTTTCTCAGATCAGCCCCTCGCACCTCACTCATGAAGTACTTTCAACCCTTATGGCCGAGGTTACCACAATAATAAATGCAAGACCTCTCACACCCATCTCGACTGATGCAGACTCACCCTTTATTCTGACTAAAGCGATGATCCTGACACAGAAGGTCTGCACCCCTCTTCCCCCTCCGGGATCCTTTGAGAATGCAGATATGTATCGCCAGCAGTGGAAACGAGTTCAGCACTTGGCAAATGCCTTTTGGGAGAGATAGAGGAGAGAATATCTCTCTACTCTTCAAAGCCGAAGCAAGTGGCAAGATAGTCAGCCCAATGTCAAGGAAGGAGACTTGGTGCTGCTAAGAGATGCTCAGGTGAAAAGAAATCAGTGGCCCATGGCTCTTGTCACCAAGGCTCACCCTGGCAGCGATAGGAAAGTCAGGAAGCTTGAGCTCAAAGTCACCAAAGGGGGAACTGTTAAGACCTTACTCAGGCCAGTGACTGAAGTAGTGGTACTTATGTCTCTCTAAGCCTTTACCATGGACAGCTCCTTGCCTTATTTTCTTCAGTCTGTGGGACTTTTCCAAAAAATTGATAGTGGTATTGTGTTCAATACCAGGCGGGGAGTATTTTGTTACATGTAGTTAAAGCGCATTTTAGCATCTCCTAGTGGTTGCTTTGGAGATTATTGTCAGCTCATTGTACTTGCTCTCTATTGGATATTTGTGATCACATGGGTAAGGTCGTAGTCTGAGACCGGCCATTTTGATTGAAATTTTGCACAGCAACAGTCTCTCTGTTTAATCCTTTGCATCCACCTGTGTTGAACCTTGGAGAAGCTTTGCTTGTAAGTTTATATTACATGTTTTATCTTTATAGATAAGGATTGATGCATATTTTGTTGTTTTATTTAATATTTTGGGAGATTTATAGATAATTACCTAAATCAGCAAGCAAGTATTTATATTTCTACACTGTTTTTACTTACATTAAGAACATTTTCTTGTGTATTTATTTTCAGTTTCACAGAGTTTCTGGAAAAGCATTGTAAGCAAGCATGTTGACGAAGATATTCAAGTAAACAGACCTCAACTTTACTTCCACATCTGAGTCATCATTTAAACCTTTCAGTGCCTAGTACACCTGTTTAGCTATCTGTCACTTCATGTAAAGCCACGCACGCAGGGGACAGAATAACCAGTAAGAAGGCTGTTATGAGGAACTGGGGGATGGCTAACCCTGACCCTTAAGGAGCAGCTGATCCTGAAGAGGGAGGTGTTGTGGATTTGTAGGACGGGCACTTTAACCTCAAGAGGGTTCAATGTAGAACCAGATGTGGAGTCATTTTTATAAATCAGAACTTTTTCACACTTTTAAAAATTTTATTTATCCTTTATTTAACCAGGAAGTCTCTTGAGGCACATGATCTCTTTTACAAGGGAGACCTGGATAAAATGGTGTCAATACGTGACATAAAAATACATTAATTCACAACAATCACATCCAACACAATTAAACAGGATCTGAGAGATATGAGAAATAAAACTTGACTGTTTAAAAATAAGTTTAATGTCTCATTAACTGTCAGAGTGGAACGGTGCAGTATTGTGCTGAATTAAAATGAACTTTATCTGATGTGTGGAGAAAAGTTCTGTCATGTTGTTTGTGTTAAATGTGGTAAAAACTCAGAGTTTGTATGTGAACAGTTAGTGTCTGTGTGGGTTTTGATGTGTAAAAAGTAATTTCAGACTGTTTCTGGTGCAGCAGAGAGGAGAGGAAAGGTAGCTAATGTCTGATGAGGTCTATCTGACCCAAATGTTGTATTTATAATGATGGGAGCTAATAACAGTGTGTTAATCTGAGCTGCAGTGATGGAATCAGAGTGTAAAATCAGATAAACGGTCCACTATCTCTTTAGGAACAGAAGAAATCTTTGCACAATTAAAATGCAGCTGATTATCATTGTGTTTAGTGTCGTTAACTTTCCCTCCTTCTGTTAGAAGCTCTGCTTTAAACTCAGACTGGAAACAGAAAGTCTGGAACAATAAAATGATTCTCCTGACCCATAAAAATATATTTTGCTCTTTTTTTACTTATCACATGATTGCAAACTCAGGGCTTTGGTCAGGATCCTGTAGGAATGATGACTGTTTTTCCAGTGATCTGATTGGTCAGTGGTTGTTCAGCATAGGTTACCATGGTGACCCATTATCCCCATTAAAAGTGAACCAGCTTCATGAGACCAGAAAACCTGAGTTAAGCCCAAAGAGAGCTGCTAACACACTGATGTCACTTTGTGGTACAGGCTCCTGATCACAGCAGTAGATGGTTTTTATTGATTAATGTGACAGTTGTACCTTGTAACCCTCCTTCACACGTCCCATCATGGCCAGTTTGATGTCTTCAGCTTGGACGCCTTGTCCCGTCCCCTCCTCCAGACCCATGATGTCATTGAAGACGATCGGGTAGAAGCTGTTTGAGGTTCCTCTTCTGATTTTATGAGTTTCATACTGAAACACAAACAGAAAAACATGCATCTACTGACTTTATATTAAAAACCCTGAATACATCTCTGTGAATGAGGGAACTTTTTTGTTTTTTAGTGTTTGTTGTTTGCAGCAGTGAGCTGCAGCTAAAGATTCAACTCTCAGGGGCGAATTCACAAAGAATGGATTTCAGCCGCTGACAGCACCGTGAATTGCTGTCTGCTCCAATGCAAGGTCCTATTCACAAAAGATATTGCACTAATGATATAATGATTCAAACACTCCCATAATGTTTTGCAGCTGAGTGTAATTTGCCCTTGTTTTGCATCTGTTTGAGTGAGCGGAGCTGTTTCCAGTGTTTCAGGTTTTTCTCCACATTTCAGCACACAGATTGGTCCATAATGAAAACTACAGAGAGCACAAAAGCCTCAAATTACGTGTCTTTAATTAGCAGAGATACACACACACAGAGCTCTCCACAATCACAAACCAACTTTCATGCATTTTGCTTCTTTTACTTCTGTAGTGTTTCACATCTTTAACATTATCTACTGAAATGTCAAATGTCCAGCAAATGTACAGCTATTAATATGACTCACGCAGGTCTGAAACATGTTAGATTAATGTCTGGCCTTGTGCATTTATGCAGAGAGAGAGAGAGAACGTGCCTGGTTGTTGTTTTTACACCAAAATCTCTGATGTCACAGTAAAATATCAGCTGGTAGAAACTCCAGCAGTGTGAAAGTGTTTGTGGTTGTGTTCAGACTCTAGCAGCACTTGGTTCAGGTCGGAGAAAGATCCTGGTCTCTGTTTAATACAGAAAAAAGTCTGCAGGGACTTGAAGCTCAACATGTTTATGAACATTTAAGCCACAGCAGCATCTTTCACTAACCTGAACCAAACCTGAACACACACAGGACTCAGGATGTGACCCCGAGTCTCTGCTGTCAGAGTCCTGTATCTTGTAGTTCCCCATTCCACAAAACCTTACTGTGAGCATCATCCAGGCAGAGACGTCACTGGAAAACAGTTCAGTCGTATATGAAGGTCATTTCTAGCAGACAGGGTTGCTCCTTTGGATCTTCTGCTTTGAGAACTACAAACTAACCAAACCAGAGGAGGCTGGTCCATAGAGGCAGAGGAGGTTGCTCCTCCTCTATTTTTTGGGAGGCAAGGAAGAAGAAGGAAGAGGAAGATCAAAATATAAAAAAGAATATTTGGTTGAAATAAACCATTACCAAATCTCAGTATTATTTATAAAATATTTTTTCTCTCTTCTTTGGAAAAAAATCCACTATTGAAATTCTGATTAAAATGCTTCAACAGCGACACCTGCAGGGCAGGAGGAGAAAGAGCAGTGTGTGTGAAGTGGTGGTGGGGGACAGAGGAGGACGGGATCTCTTACATCAATTTGATGTACTTCACTTTTTTTCATGCTAATCTGTGATTGGCCAAGACACGTAAAATGACGCTTCAAGGGAAGATGTCCTCCCTAACCAATCAACAACCAGAATGTAATACTGACATCATGTTGTTCCAATGATAGTTTCCAGATTTCATCCTCAATTCTCTCCACTGTAATGTTCATGAATGTGACAAACTGTTAAGAGAGGAAGATGGTAAGAAATAGATAAATTGATAGAGTAGTATATTAGAAAATAAATCATAACGTGCAAACTATATTTTTAAACATATCAGTAGAACATTACATCTTATTTAGGCCCATTTAGTGACCAAATTTCCTTTTTTTCAGATTTAAAGGTTACATTTCACTTCTTTTATGGAGCAGTAGATAGCTGCTTCTGTTAGCCAGCGCAACAGTTAGCTTGTTGTAGCAGCCCTGAAAGACTGTTGGGGACTGTTGTTAAGCCAATGGGAGAATAGATTTGGATTGGGCGACGCAGTTGCGGCAGTACGCCACCGCAGAGCAGCTGGAGAGCTCCGCTCTGCTGGTGCAGCCTCGGGCCTCGCTGCCTCAGCTGTCCAGACTGGATCCTCAGTGGGACTACAGTGACATGCTGCTGCTCTGAAGTTAACTCCTCTCAACAACAATAGAAAGGCAACAACATAACTTAAATGAAACAACCAGGAGAGTTAGATGACCAAACAAGATGGCCAACAGTCACAAATGGACTTTATGACATGAATACTTCATCTCCATGATAGAAAGAAGACATCAGATGACATGAGTCAGATACGGCTTCTCTCTCTCTGTCTCTTTGGTCGCTAATTTCATCTCTGATGGTTAAATGTCTCTCTGTGTGGCTGTTGTGTGAATTTATCTCCTTAACAAGAATGCAGCAGAGACATATATATATAATGTGTTGTGGGTAGTTTGCTTGTTGAAGTTACAGTGAGATGTCTGGACTCACTCATTCATGTGGAATTGATCCCGTTTTTAATTGAGTGGTTGTTCAGTCACCTGTGAATGTCATATGATTAGTGTGCAGGAGGTCTGGCTGCTTGCTTCTGACAGTTTCTTTAGTTCGTTGTTATGCTGAGTCGTATAGACTAGAATATACTAGAATAACAAGTGTTAACATGTCAGCTTTGTAGACTATATTTTGTATGTTGTGCATATAGATCAGATTGTGTAAGTCATGTATTTGATACATGCATTAATACTTTCTGAACTTACACTTTTAGATCTGTGAATGTTTTTAGTGTTCAGTCTTTCTAGTATTCAGCACTGATCTGTTCCTGTATCACATTATAAGCTTTGTGGTACTTTATATATTTCAGTATACTAAGAAAATACACAGGAAACACGTGTAAATCATGTGATATTTTGTCTGTTTTTGATGAGAACATAAATCTGTTGTCACAATAGAACAATACTATAAATTTGAATTTCACTTTGTTGGTGAAATCACACAGCTGAACCACTCCATGGCTAAAATGAGCTCTTCTTTGTTTAGAAACAATATGTATATGCTAAATGTCTTAAAAGAAGCAGCCTTTACACCACTCAGGGGTTTTTGTTTTTAAAAGCAAATTGTTTTATTGGCATATGAAATCGCCCCCCACCCCTCTGATTTCATCAGGAGGGGGACAATCATATAGTTTGATGCGGTATGTTGGTTTTCCTCCTGCCCTCCCCAATTTTTTGAGTCACCAGCCACCACTGGTGTGGGGGTTGAATGCAGCTCATTTTTGTAGGATACAGCAGAAAAGCCTATATACATACAGTACATTATATACAAACTTTGTATGAAGTTTGGTGTTATTATCATTTATTTTACAATAATTATAGGTCTTATATGTATAAGTCAGTAGTGGGGATGACCTATGAGGGGAAGGAAAAAATGGAGTGAGGGTGACAGTTTAGTGATAAAGTGCTGTAGAAAAATACCATCAAAACTAAAATTTGTAGCTCTGTACTGCAGTTTTTCCTTTATCAGGGCCCAAGCGGTTCGCTCACACTCTCCATTCAAATATATGAGTATTTTTCTGTGTCCAGCTGCAGTTATTCATCGGTGAGCACTACGCAGATCCCGGAATTGACTCAACCCAGGAGATTCTATGCACCCTGGAGCCCTCCCACATTTTTGCGTCACCAGCCGCCACTGAACCAAACATAATGCTGATGTAACAGATAAGTCTTTCCTGTTTATCCTCCACACACATGAGTTCAGACACAACAGGAGCTACAGCAGTATCGGCAGCAGGTGGATTTCTTTCAAGTTAGGGTTAGGGTTTCTTTCAGGTCAAAACACCCTGAACGTCCAGGAGGGAACATAGAGGTTGTTTAAAAGTGATGAGACTGAACTGATGAGAGCTGAAGTTGATCTTGTCTTGTCAATGCAAAGTTAATTTAAAAATATGCCTAATTCAAGGGAACAAAATAATTATATTGAATTCATTCAGATTTATTAAGATTTATCTCTGTTGCTTTAAAGTTTCATCAAAGTGTTGTTAAATATTTATAGTTATAAAAATGAAATAAACTAAAAATATACTAATAAAAACCTTATTTTGGATCATTATTGACACAGATCAAGTGTTCTTACTTTTGTGGTGAAACTCCGGTCAGAGGTGGTAGAACTGGCTGCAGCAGGAATGCTCATTCTGCGTCGTAGGACGTTGCTGACAGAGTTGATGAAGCTGGACTTTCCGGATCCGACCGGCCCGTACAGCAGAACTCGGAGATGTTTGACTTTCCCCTTTGCAGGCGTGTAATTCTGCACATACTGCAGATCTCTCTCCTTGTCTCTGTAAAAAAAAATTACATTTGATTTTAGATAAAAATATAAACCTATTTAAATTTTTAACAGATCTTTTTGATTTCATCATCAACAAACTGACAAAGTGAACAAATACAGACATATTTACACAATAGTGAGCACAATTAGTTTGAAACTAGAGGAAAAAACTTATTTGAGACAATATAGAAAATAATAATTCAATACATCAACTATTGTATAATAATGATAATAATAATAATAATAATAATAATAATAATAATAATAATAATTAGAAGAAAACGGGTGTGTTTGCTACTTGCAGATTCAGCTGCTGAAAGATTTACAGCAAGATGTTTCACTTTTATAAAACTCAAACGAATGTTGAGTTTTGCTTTATTTCAGTTTTCTGATTAAAATGTTTGTTATAATACAACTTTTAATGTGATTTATGGTTTCATGTTGGATCTCTTCCCTGCAGTTAAATACCTGCAGTCAGCTTCCTCAGCAGAATTCATCTGTTTTGTATTATGACACTGATTTCCACGGTCGCATCGTGTTTCTACATGTTTGCAGTTGTGGTTTTATGATCCACAGAACTGCCTGAAGCAGCCTTCAATAATGAGCAGATATGACTCATAATAACAATACTGCAGCTCACCTGACTCCACCTGCTGACAGTAAAATATATTCAGCCTCTCTGAAGCTGTTTGTGCTGCTGCTGCTCACTAAAACTACAAACATGTCGGTCACACTCCATCCTTTATGTTAAACAGCAGAGACATAAACTCACCCCCAAGATATTTGTCTCCATGGTTCACTGAAAACTGAAGAGAAAACAAACATTTTCATTAACATCATGTGTCATTCTGTGTCAATAAAGATCAGAATTCAGAAACAGATTTTAATGACTTACTGGGAGAAGGCGGTGGCGGCGGCGGTGGCCGCGGCGGTGGCGGCGGCACAGATCCTACAAAGACAAACATTTAGGAAACATGAACATGTGATACAAAACTTTTCATTTGTGACATGAAACAAGATGTTAATCTAACATGGAATAAATAAAAATCCTGCAAATTACAATGAATTGAGGGTTCAATGGTAGAATCCTCTTGTTTTTGTTCCATTTATTATTTTTCTCTGTTAAGTGTCTGAGGCTCAGAAACTGTAAGTCCTACACCAACCAAATTCAGAAGAGAAACAGCCCCATACCATAACGCGTCCACCTCTGAACTTCACTGTAGGTGTTTTTAGGGTCATATGCAGAGCCGTTTCTCCTCCAAACATGGCGCGTAGTGTTATTGCCAAAAGTTTCAATTTTTGTCTCGTCTGACCACACGACATTCTTCCAGTAATCTACAGGTTGATCCAAATGTTGTGTAGCAAACTTCAAACAAGCTTCAACATGTCTTTTCTTCAGTAATGGTGAAGTCTTACGGGGTGATCATGCACGGAGACCGTGGTGGTGGAGAGTCACTTCTCTGTGACAGTTGTACCTGCTTCTTCCAGATCATTCTGGAGCTCCTTGGAACTTGGGCTACTCTGACTAATTTTCTGACTGCCCAATCTGCAGTCTAGCGAGGAGCTTCTGTGCGTGGCTGGTTGACAGTGGAGTGATGCTGCTTCTATTTGTGGTTAAAAGCCCCAGTGGTGCTTATGGGAGCATTTAGGAGTTGAGAAATCAGTGTGTAACCTTTGCCATTCCTGTGTTGCTCAACAATCTTTGCCTCTACCCATCATGAGATGGTTCATGTGTGACAGCTTGGTAGCAAATGATGCATTAATGATGTTAACCCTTTTTAAAAGAGTAGAGTGCTAATAGTCACATGCACTAACCCAGCTGATTCTAATTAGTACAGGTGAAAGGACTAATTAGTGGAATCACCTGGTTCGGTGCTTTTTCTTACTTCTTGTTCAATACTTTTGTCCTGTGTCATTCCATTGAGCAGCCCGACTCCATCTCAGGAGTCGGGCTGCTCACCTGGCCAGTCAACATGTTGTCATCCCGGGGAGAACATGAGCCGATGAACTGGCTCTAATGTCTCTGCAGCATTTTGATATATGACATAATTCCTTTTGGAAGATAAATGTAGGTTGAATAATTGTATCTGACGCATTAGTTTGTCTGATTGTAAAGTGAAGCTTCATGTTTTTAATGGACAGAACAACAGTGCTGCTTCTGGGGCTCTATTTGTACAAATATCACCACATTTACATAAATATAAGTGTATTAAAATGAACAAATCATTCTACATTAAATTTATTTTATTTTATTAAGCTACATAACAGTTTGGATTTTTATTATAGCTACATTACAGACTGAATAACACAATTTACTGCATCCCTCTATCAAGGAAGTTTTTTTTGTGTCAGTGGAGCTTTGAATTGAGATGATTTTGTCACAGTACAGTCGGGTAGGTGTGTTGAAGCAGAATTTTATGAATATTAGGCTGTAGAAAATGTGTTTATGTATATTTTGGTTCAGTTGAGCAGGGAGTTCGTGGTGGTGCTGGGACTGGATGGGCTGCCACAACAATAAAATTAAAATTTATGGCTTCAATTCTACTAACTGTGTCCAGATTGTCAACTGCAGCTGACAAGAATGCTAGGTAGCAGGAGTGGCATTTCGTGATGCAAGGGTAAAGGCAGGAAAAGCTAGTGACTCAGCTGGAAATCCTCTGTAGACCAGACCATTTAACAATGCGCATTTCAGGCCTTTGAAGGATGAAACCCCTGAATTGAGACAAAGCTTGCATCTGGACCGCTCACATGTGTCACCTGGTTGTTGTTGCACACTGCAGCTACTCCAGCATTAATTATTTCACCTTTTATTGCCACCATAGAATTACCACAGTATTACTGCAGTGTTACCATGGTAATCCCATCAATTGCAATGAGTGACATCTGTAAAAGTCCTGCATGAAAAATCCTACTGCAGTAAAAGTACATAAGTATTATGAGCTTGATGTAGTTAAAGTATTGCAGTAAAAGTACATAAGTATTATGAGCTTGATGTAGTTAAAGTATTGCAGTAAAAGTAGTGGTTTGGTCCCTCTGACTGATATATTATTATATATGACATCATTAGATTATTAATAGTGAAGCATCAGTGTTAGAGCAGCATGTTACTGTTGTAGCTGCTGGAGGTGGAGCTAGTTTACACTACTTTATATACAGTTAGCTAGTTTAGTCCAGTGGTTCCCAACCTAGGGGTCGGGCCCCTCCAAAGGGTCAGCAGATAAATCTGAGGGGTCGTGAGATGATTAATGGGAGAGAGAGGAAAAAATTAATTGGATTCATTTTTCAGAACTTTATTCTCTTTCTTGTGAAATGTGTGTTTTATCACTTATAAATGTTATTTTATTTAAAACTGATTGGAAAATTAAGTACATCTGTCAAATAAATATAACATATCAGAAGTATCAAGTAGCATAAAACAGAAATTTAAGTAAAGTTCAAGTCTCCAAATTGTATTTAAAGGACAGGTTGATGTTTTAACAAGTCTGTCTTAATTGAACACTGACGTCTCCACATGTTCCTGCTCTCCACACTGACCCTGAAGATATTCTCTCTGAACAACACCACACTGTAACATCTAAAGCTGAAGATAATATGAAGCTTAAGACAAGACAAAACATTGAATGTACCTTTATGATGGAGAAGAAGAGCAACACCAACACCACCAACAACAATAACAAGAGCAAGTATGTAGTAATTGATTTCTTCAGTCTTGGAGTTCATCTTCCACTGATCTTGTCCTTCAGACTCAGACTTGCTCCCTTCTTGGTTTTCTTGTATATTGTTCAGTCTGTGTTTATCTGCTGTGGTGTGAAAGAAACAAGCGATTAGTAAAATGTGTTCCACAGATTTTCTTTGAGAGATCCTGAAAGCAGCGAGTTGTGGCTCACAGCTGGCAAATTGGACATAAATACAACGTTTGCAGCTCAGTAGAAGAGCAGCTGTGAAAACAACAAAAACCAGTTGATGAGGACGTCAGTGTGTGAATAAATAACTTTTAACTTTTGTTTTATGAATAAATATGAAAAGCTGCTGTTGGTGTCATCATTACTGTTACACAGGCAGTCTTCCTGATCTGACCAATCAATAAAGACATTCAACCAAGTGGTTGTGGCTGTCCAGTAAAAAACGTATGCAGAGGATACACCCATTGTTCCATGCTCTAAGCTCCTCCAGGAGCCTCCTCTCTCCTTGCTGCTCATCTCCTCTGAAGTGCATTTAAGGGATTAGAAGATGCTGCACCCGTCTGTTTGGTATTGATATAAAGTTAAGAATAATGGGATCCATGAATATTATACTGAACACACATGTTTATAGAATGATGATTATGATATTGATTATTGTCAACAACTTATGTAATATTGGAGAATCATTGCATAGACTATTATCAGGACTAAAATATGATACTACTATCTTAAAAATTATTATAATTATCAGGGCTTCCTCTCTCTCTCTCTGTCTTCTGTCTGTTGCTGTGGAATCAAGAAATATGGAGTATCATTTACCTTTGTGTTCTTTTCATTTTTATTTGCTTATTTTGAAGTTTAAATGTTTATTACTAGATGATTACTAGATTATTAATAGATGTTTATCTATTTAATTGATGTGTGTATCCAGTTATTTCTCCTCCTTTTCCTTTTTTTCTGCATCCAACTCATTCATAAGCTTTCTGATATTATCGTTAATTGTTCTTTACACTGGTTATTTATTTTATTTGTTATTTATTTATTTATTTATTTAGTATTTCTCATTTATTCATTTATGTTTATTATCACCATGCCATTATAGAAACTGTTACTAGATTAATTATTATTATCAATATTATTATAATTATTAGGGTTTGTTGGCTTCTTCTTTTTTTGACTGTAAAATAGATATGTTTATTTATTTATTTAATTGACACGCACAAACAAACAAACAAACAAACAAACACACACACACACACACACACGCGCGCACACACACACACACACACACACACACACACACACACACACACACACACACGCTGAGTTCACTTAACCCAACCTCCCTGTATGTGCCCCTGTGTGTCTTGTCCCTCTGTACTTGGAGATGTCCTGGCTGGGGTCGCCCTGATATGTGGATGGTTCTGACCAAATTTTGAAATGTATTCAATACTGAATACTACATGTTGACATTTAAATATAACTGAATTTATTGTATTTCACTTTGAAAACCATCTTTCTGAATGTGATGTATGTGGTCTCAAGAGTCACTTTCAAGTTGTTCAATTTCATCAAAAATCTCTTGCACACCTGAACAGTCTTTGTGACAGGTGTGTTGGTGAAGTAGAATCGTATTTAAAGGAAGAAAAGACACCTGCTCACTGTCTTCACTTGCTCAATAAAGATCCTTTCATATATACAACATTTCAGTCAAAGACCTTCAGGTATGTGATGACAAATTAAATAAACATCTTTATATACAAAAGGCAGGGTTCACAGTGACCAATCATCACATTTCATTAGTAGTAAAAGGCTACACCTTGTGACTCAGAGTGAACTCCTCCTACAGTTGGTCACAGAGTATCATTTGACCTCAATCACATACAGATCTGTATGATACATATTAAAAACATTGATGAAAATATTAAAATCACATTTGTCAGCTGAATAACAATCCGAGTCAGTCAACTGTATTATCAATAAACACTAACAAACATATAGAGAAATATAAAAAAAAGTAAGTAAGATTAACTAAACAACATAAAATTATGACATTATATCAAAGTCATGACGATCGACCATCGTCCATATTATTCCATTCAGGCTTAATTGCTTTTCCTCTGCGTCCCAGATGTTCAGATCTGAATTTCACTGATCGTATTTGAGCAGCAGAATTTTTGACTTGACTTGAACTTTTAGATCTGAATTTAGCTTACTGAAATAGAGCAACTTGAATATAACTTTT
Organism: Thunnus albacares; assembly: GCF_914725855.1. NCBI lineage: Eukaryota > Metazoa > Chordata > Actinopteri > Scombriformes > Scombridae > Thunnus > Thunnus albacares. The sequence goes on along the minus strand of NC_058116.1, from coordinate 33,417,551 downwards.
GTATGTGAACCACCAGAATTTTCTATCTAAATTTGAGAACCATAAAACAAATAAATATGCAATGGAAATTTACGTTTTTGATATTGCACAATTTGATAGTGACTATTAAGTGAAATTCAGACCGCATGAATTCAGAAAGATGGTTTTAAGTCAAATATTTCAGTGCAGTAAATTCAGTGATATTTAAATTTCAGTAGTGATTAAATTTAGTAAATGTTGGTATTCATATAATTCAAATTATATTTGCTTCCATAGAATCACACCTGCATGAATTCCAGAATCAGATGATATGTGACACACACTTTGTCTCCTGTGTACAGATTTATACACTCTGAACATCACTGGGTTAAAGTTGAATCCAGTTTGGATCAATACAGCAGCAACAACATCAGGTTAACTTTATCAATCTGTTACTGTGAGCCAGTGTTACACACAACAAGCTTTAACTAAAAACTGTCACAGATTGATTGTTTCTACAAAACGATTCAAAAGAGACACAAGTTATTAACAATCAATAACAAACTGTGACATGTCAGTTTAAACAGAGTAGATTATAACAAGCTTTAGTTTGTGTAAATAATAAAAAATAACAGTAAAACTGGCTCAGAACAACATTAACTCAGTATTGTATCGACTCAGACTGGGTCAAACTCTAACAGTGATGTTTGAACGCTACTCTGTCAGAGAGACTTCCAACATGGCTCAGTGTGTTTCTAGGACCTCTCACCCCTCCATCAGTCCTTCCTTTTACTGCCAGCAGGTCGATGCTACAAAGTCCCAGAAAAACATCTACAAACATCTTTTATTCCCTCTGCGATCATCACACTGAACAAACTAAAACAGACACTGTTCTCTGTCCTGTTTAACTCTGCTCTTGTCAGTTGTAGTTTTAACTGTTTTGTTTTTATCTCTTATCTTTAGTGTGATAAAAGATTCACAGTATGTCCATATGATCAATAAAAAGAAACAGTTTCCTGTTAATGACGAAACAAATGTTTGAAAAATCTCAAAACTAAAATCCTAAAAGTTAAAGAAGCTGTAAAACAGCTCGTCATGTGACTTCATTAACATAAAACCTTCATTAACCACAGAGAGCATGTAGTGCTAACATGCTAACATCATGCAGCACATGAAATACATAAACTGAGGAGAGAAATCTTTACCTGCAGCTTTCTGTCACTCTGCTGGTCTTCTTCTTCTGCAGCAGCAAAGTTGAGATAAACACGAGTCGTATAAACGTTCCTCCTGCTTTAAGTTTCAAAAAACATTTGACTGACAAGAAAAGCAGCAACTCACCGTCAGTGTGACTTTCACTTGCACTGTGTGTGTGTGTGTGTGTGTGTGTGTGTGTGTGTTGTTATCTTTGTGAGGACAGTTTGAAAGTTCCGACTTGGTTTTAAGATTTATGTTGGGGAACATTGGTGTTGTCAGGTCATTTTGAACGGTTTGAGTCGTTTGTCCACAAGTACTGTAATTAACACCATACAAGTTAAAGTTCTGCTTCATGCTCCGTCAGATTTTAAAAGGAAGTTTTTTATATTTTCAGACTAAGTGAAGTAATCAGAAGTGAGGAAGAACCACATGATGTAACTTAATGGTGTTGAAAGAAAAACAATGAGAAAGTTAAGAACTGATTCAAGAAGGAAGAAGGTGCACCTGATTGAAGATTTAAAGAAGAAGTTTGAGGAAAGAGAAACACATAGAAGCAGCCCAGACGTCAGGTGATGGAGACACATGAACACATTCAAAGCAGGAGGCAGAACAAACTGGTCTGACTTCTACATGTATGTAGATGAATTACTGTTCTGTAAATACTTTAAAAAGCACAATCTGTTATCCAAATGTAAACTAAAGGACATTCTAACAAACTAAAGTCAAAGCACGATATCCAAACCTGCTATGAAAGGACTTACAGATCTTTTAATACGGGTACCAACACTACACAACAACTCTGACATGTTTCTTAAGCTGTTAAAAGGTTGTTGACCTCAGTTACTGTTGTAAACACTAAAACACTAAAACTGACAGATAGTTGCAGTTATTAGGAAACAAAATGCTGATTCATCATTAACCTGACTGATTCATGAGAATGTTCTGTAATCCAGGTCAAGATAAACTATATTATCCCAGACAGGGAAGTTCAGGTGGTCAAGGTGCAAAGAACAGTCATAAAAACAGATATGAATACAAATGTACAATATGCAGTCCCCCCTTCCATCCCCCTCATACACACACCGGCCTATGCACAGAGAGGGAGTATTTCCAAGCACCCTCACTCTAGCATACACTGACACACACACCAATGTAGAGACAAATAAATACCCCATATACAGTGGACTACATGATCCCTGAGAAACAAACTCTGCATCAGCACTACAATCAACTAAAAAGATAAAAAAATATATTGCACCATAACAGTGTTGCACAAGGACTACCGTTGCACACAGCCCCGGCCAAAATACCATCAAATCCAATGTTTGTACTGTCGCTCTCATTTAACCGTCTAATTACTGAAGGATCAGAAGGCTTGCTAAACCTGGTTGTTCTTATTTCCTTTGCAGAATCCTTCCTTTGCCCTGATAGTCTAGTTGGAAGCTGTTGTGTAGAGGGTGAGCAGGGTTACTGAGGATGAGCTCAGCCTTACTCACGATGAGATCTGTACACAACTGAGTAGCTGACTGGTCAAACCCAATGACCCAACTCGCCATCTTGATCATGCACTGCAACTTATCTTGCTATTGGTTGCGCATGTTACCAAACACACAAATCAGGTCGAAGGACCGGATGCTCTGTAGGACAGCTTTGTAAAACAGTTGCAAGACATAACGATCAACATTAAAACTGTACAATTTCTCTAAGAACATTCGCTGTTGCAGTTTTTTGACCTTCACTGAACTTCCCACCTTCCTTTGGCAGGTGTACATGTGTGTGTGTTGGTTGTGGTGTGGGGGCAGGGGGTGCTCCCATTGGACCATCAGCCCTGTTAATTAACAAATAAAATGAGTGTTCTCACGTTGCAGTGCTTTACTTGGATTTTTAAAAAATATTTTATTTTTATTTTAGATATTTCATATGGTCTATGGGTGAAGCACCATAACCCCACATGAGTGGGATAAAAAAAGCAAAGAGGGATTCTCCCCCCAAATCACACCCTCTATCTATCTATCTATCTATCTATCTATCTATCTATCTATCTATCTATCAATTCATTATTATTTTATAGAATTAACAAAGTTAACAAATGCTTCATTCAATAAACAACTATTCTAAAATCTAATCCTACCAAACAAAACACAACAGCTATGTACAGGGTTGGACACATGCAGGGGAATGCATGTGTGTGTGGCCTGACGTGATGACGTCGTTGGTCTGCAACACTGTGGGAGGAAGTCATGTCGCGCGAGAACCGGATGGCGGAAGTATGGCGGTGTCTTGGCTAGACAAAAGCAAGATGGCGCCGCCTGGTGGTCGGCGTCTTGCACTCACCCAATTCCGTGAAAAACACACGTGTCTAATGGTGGATAGCGAGAGAAGGAAGAAGGAGGGAAAGCGATCATGAGAGGAGGAGAAGCGGTTCCTTTGTCCACAGACAGTGTGTGTACGGACGGCAGTCTGTAACGTTGTCTGGTTTCTGATCAACAAAGCAATTTACTTTCTCTGGCACAAACACAGCGGTAGTCCTGAGTGGTACAAACACAAAAGCAGTCTAGCATGGTGAACACAACTAAACAGGCAGCAAACTTGAAATACTCCTAAGAGTAAAGCAGAACAAATAGACTTGGCGGTCCGTCAACAACACAAGAAACAATAGCAATAAAGCTAAGAAGCTAAATGCTAAACAACAGCACTGATGCTGAAAAGAACACACAACTAACACTGCCTCTGCCCAGACTCATGCCTCTTACGTGGTCGCTTCAGAAAGCGAGCAGGGTGTCTGTGAAGTCCGTCTTAATGTCCGGCTCTGTTCCTCGGCTCGGATGCTGACGGTGGCTGTCCTCGCACTGTCGGCGAATCTCTCGGCAGCTGATTCTCGGCAGCGTGTCACTGAAAACAGTGGTCGACTCAGTGGAAGAAGAGCGGGGCAGAGAAGTTCCGCATCTTCCTGAAGAAACTCCGTTTTACTCCTGCAGGGGAATTTGAGAGCGCTAGTTGCAGCAGCGGTCTCTCTTGGATCCAGGGATGGTGTTCAGGTGAACACGGTGAAGTTTTGTCTCATCCGGCAGGGGGAGAGACTTCAGTGAGGGAACAACACGTGCATGGTGTTGCCTCCGTTTGTCAAGCTGGCTCACCAGGGGAACAGGAGGTCCCCCCAACTCAGCTGACATGGAAAAATGTGTATTTTTCAGAGCGTGCTCAGTTATAAAGGGGTGGTGATGTCATGGTTGTGTCATCAGGACGCTCCGCTGTGCAGGAGCATCTCCGCCAATGAGAGACTGTATGTTGACTGTTCCCTGCTGAGGTGTGAAAATCGCAAAGCATAAGTAAAAATGGAGTTTGAAATGTACTCCCATTGTCTGTAAGCAGCGATTTTGGCGCTGTTCCTTTGTCTCAGGGGGAAACAAAGGAAAGGAGGCATCTCATGGTCAGGCTTCACAGGTTACATGTAGGCCTTCTCTGTGTGACCTCGTGGTTTGAGGCCCAACATATAACAAGCACAGCCAATGACAATGTTTTTGTATAGATGCAGTAGGGGCAGATAATAACAAGTGAAAAACAAGTTGTTTTCTGGATTGGGTTTCATTTCTATTCCAGTTGCTGATTTCTAGACTAAAACGGGAAAAGCATGTGGATTTTCATTTTTTTTTAACTCACACGAAAAACAGAAAAACAAAGTAATACATTGTTTGCTTATCCTGTTATGAATCAAGTTGAACACAGCTTTGGGCGGAGACTATACGGACCCCAAATGAAGGCGGACAGCGCCTCCTTCCTGTTAAAAAGACGGACAGTGCGTCCATCCAATCAGAGATGTCAATGGGAGAGCGTCCAATCAGCAATAAGCTTTGTTGATAGCAGGTGCCTACCTTTTCCAGTAGAAGTTAATGTTGTTAAGTTTTCTGCTTTTGAGGTTGTGGTTTTTTCTTTTGCAGTTGTGGTTTCTGATTTGTTGTCGTGTTTTCTCTTTTGTTGTTGTGTTTTGTTATTTGTCGTTGTGATTTGCACTTCAGGGCCACCGTACTAAACACCTTAGAAACACATTATCTAATGATATAGCTCCTCTAAATGGCATTACCCTGGCCACCAGCACCACCGTAAGTAATCTGGGAGTTATCTTTGATCAGGATATGTCCTTTAACTCCCACATAAATCAAATCTCAAGGACTGCCTTTTTTCACTTACGTAATATCGCAAAAATCAGGAACATCCTGATTTGTTATTTCTAGGCTGGATTATTGCAACTCACTATATCAGGCTGCCCTAACAAGTCTCTAAAGACTCTCCAGCTGGTCCAGAATGCAGCTGCATGTGTACTGACTGAAACGAGAAAAATATATCACATTTCCCCCATCTTAGCTTCGCTGCATTGGCTTCCAGTAAAATCAATGGGAGAATGGGAGGCAGAGCCTTCAGCTATCAGGCTCCTCTCCTGTGGAACCATCTACCAGATTCAGTCCGGGGTGCAGACACCCTCTCTATGTTTAAGAGTAGGCTAAAAACTTTCCGTTTTGATAAAGCTTATAGTTAGGGCCAACCAGGCTCGCCTTGGACCAGCCCTTTGTTATGCTGCTATAGGCCTAGACTGCTGGGGGACTTCCCATGATGCACTGAGCTCCTCTCTCCTCTTCTCCATCTTTTACTATTAATGCATATTACTAACTTGACTCCCCGGAGTTCTTTGTGCTTTCTCATCCGCAGGAAACCCCATAAACCATGCTGACGTGTTGATGTCCTTATTCTGTTCTTCACCAGCTGTTCCTGCTGTTGTTGCTGTTTGTTGCTGCTAGTCGTGTATCTATTGTTGTTGTAATTGTTGTTTTTGTTGTTTCTGTTGCTGTTCTGCTTCTCTGTGTCCCCACCCCGCCACCCTCTTCTCTCTCTCTCAACCCAACCCTGAGCAGATGGCCGCCCACCAATAGTCCAGTTCTGCCTGAGGTTTGTCCCCGTTAAAGGGGAGTTTTTCCTTACCGCTGTCGCCAAGTGCTGCTCATGGAAGGAATTGTTGGGTCTCTCTCTCTGTAAATGAAAGAGTATGGTCTTGACCTGCTCCATGTGAAAAGTGCCCTGAGATGACTTTTGTTGTGATTTGGCGCTACATAAATAAAATTGAATTGAATAGAATGTACGTTGCTTTGGATTAAAGCATCTGCTAAATGAAATGAAACTGAGGTAAGGACCCCCCAAATTGGTCCGAGTGCATTCCACACATGGTGTAGCAGTGTTGATGGCCTTATTCAGTGGGATGAGTATGGAGGACATATGCACAGCAGGCTATCTCTTGGACATGATAGGCTCCCTGTCAAGGCCCGTGCCCACAGGAGCGACTCAGGACCTGTGAAAAGGGTTGTGTGAGTATCAGCTGTGGTACACCTGACCCCCCCCCCCCCCCCCCCCCCCCCGGGCAATATACACCACCATTCTCCCATGATCCAAGTTGACTCAGGGAACAAGGGTGTCTGTTGTATGAATTGTGACCCCTGCGACGTTAGATCATGGTTACACCCAGTTCATTTTCATGTTCACTAGGCAGGGCGCTCTACTGCTCGGCTAAGTGGCTCGGATTATAAAGTAGTAGGTGGGCCGCAGCAACTAACCTGTATCCAGTCGGGCTCAGTGAGGCAGTCTGATGACATACACTGGGGCATCACCCACTGTACCCATAGAGTCCAGTAGAGAGTGAAGCCTGTGCTTATAAAACTAAGGTTACAATATCATAACCTTCATTTGTGGATTCATGTCAGATCAAAAACAAAAGCTCAGAGCCACTCTTCCAGACATGACTTTTCTCTCACTAAGTGATGAGTTTATTTAGAGATGGTAATAGTGAGGATGTGATCCTTGTGAGGATCCTCATTCCCTAACCCCCAACCAGGGGCAGGAGAAGTATTCAGATACTTTACATGAGTGAAAGTACCAATACAGCATTGTAAATATACTACATTACAAGTAAAAGTCCTGCATGAAAAATCTGGGCTTTATTAATAATTGCAGTAAAAGTACATAAGTATTATGAGCTTGATGTAGTTAAAGTATTGCAGTAAAAGTACATAAGTATTATGAGCTTGATGTAGTTAAAGTATTGCAGTAAAAGTAGTGGTTTGGTCCCTCTGACTGATATATTATTATATATGACATCATTAGATTATTAATAGTGAAGCATCAGTGTTAGAGCAGCATGTTACTGTTGTAGCTGCTGGAGGTGGAGCTAGTTTACACTACTTTATATACAGTTAGCTAGTTTAGTCCAGTGGTTCCCAACCTAGGGGTCGGGCCCCTCCAAAGGGTCAGCAGATAAATCTGAGGGGTGGTGAGATGATTAATGGGAGAGGAAAGAAGAAAAAACAAAGTTCTGATACACAAATCTGTTTTCAGTTTTTGGACTTTTTCCCTAATCTTTGATTTTTGCTGAAATATTGGATCATTTGAACATTTATTGAAATGAAAGCATGTGAGAAGTTTAGAGGGAAAAATCTCTATTTGGTGGAGCTGTTAACAACTCATAGACATGTGAAATGTGACCCCGACTACACACTGCTTTTTGTAAGATGTCAAAAGCCAAAAAGGTTGGAAACCACTGGTTTCATCTTTAACAATGTGTTGTATTTTAAAAGCTTGTTATATTATCCATTGTGTCAAATCTTCATCTGAAAAGTAACTAAAGCTGTCAAATAAATGTAGTGGAGTAGAAAGTACAATATTTCCCTCTGAAATGTAGAAAGTAGCATCACATGGAAACACTCAAGTAAAGTACAAGTACCTCAAAACTGTACTCAAGTACAGTACTTGAGTAAATGTACTTAGTTACTTTCCACCACTGTTTCCATGACTTTAAATTATTCATACATATATGAAAGTTATACCATTCTTCTTGTATTTACATGACAAATAACATGACATAAGTTTCATAATGAATAATTTTAATCCCCCCCCCCCTCTTCTCCTCCCCCCACCCTCTTCTCTCTCTCTCAACTCAACCGGTCAAAGCAGATGGCCACCCACCAAGAGCCGGGTTCTGCTTGAGGTTTCTTCCTGTTAAAGGAGAGTTTTTCCTTACCGCTGTCACCAAGTGCTGCTCATGGAAGGAATTGTTGGGTCTCTCTCTCTGTAAATGAAAGAGCATGATCTTGACCTGCTCTATGTGAAAAGTGCCCTAAGATGACTTTTGTTGTGATTTGGCGCTACATAAATAAAATTGAATTGAATTGAATTTAAATAATACTAATAGCAATTTGAAGCTTAGCCCAGACTTAAAGATGACAATGGTGATTTACATACTTCCATATTTAGATAACCAACTGACCATAACACCATCCTTAGGGCACACAGTTTCCATCCTCCTTGGTTGATAGATAACATTTCCTTCGGTCAGTTTCAGAGACTTAAATGCATCTGTGACTCAAAAGAGGATTTTGAAAGAAATGCTCAAGACATGAGCCAAAGATTTCAGAAAAGAGGATATAAAGACAAGGCTATAGATACAGCAATACAATAAAGCAAAATGTCTCACTAGAGAACAGTTACTTGTCCAAAAACAGAAACAACAATAGTGTTCAGATCAAGTTTACTTTGTGACACAATATAGCAGTGAAGAAAATATAATTCAACAAATCATTAAATGAAACAAAGACATATTGAAAAGTTACAGTTCTCTTAGAGAAGCTCATTCAGATGCCCCTACCATCAGCTTCAGAAGAGCCCCAACCCTTAATGATAAGTTGTGAAGAGTCATCTCCCCGCTGTACATCAAAAAACTTGGTAAGGCATTAGAGCAGGTAACTATAAGTGTGGAAATTGCAATCCTTGTGGTAATATGACCAATACCAACTACTTTACTGATATAACATCAGGTTGTAAGTATGACACATAAATTGCAATACGTCATATGTGGTTTACAGACTTGAGTGTCCATGTGGTTGTTTTTATTCTGAGAGAACAAAGCACAAACCGAAGGCAAGATTAGCTGAACATAAACATGCTATAAGAACTGGCAACCCCCAACACCCCATGGCTCTACATTATAAAGAGTCCGACCACAGGGGCATAGACCATATATCAAACTCAGTAAGGGGTGGAGACAGTTTAAAAAGGCTTTTACAAAGAGATTTGTTTTCGGTATATACATTGAAAGCTACGCAATACCCTGGTTTAAATGAAGAACTTGATTTCTCTCCTTTTCAGTAATTGTCATTGATTTAGGCATCTGGGTTCTGTATCATGTGCCATCTTGCTTGTGTGGACTGAAACCCAAAATTTGGATGATTATATATATTTTCTTTTGTCAGTTAATTGCTGTTTTTTTGCCTTGATATTCCTTGATATTATGTGAATACTTTGATATATGTGGTTTCCTCTGCTGAACTGTGTCTGTCATGTGACTTCACCTGTTTACATTAATCATGTGACTACTACCTGTCCATACTGATCATGTGATTACCTGCCAACATATATAGGAAGCAGCCTAAAGGCGACCATTTTATACTTGCCCTGATGAAGGCCTTAATAGCTGAAACACATAGGCATGTTTTTAACTGACTAAGTAACCATAAATATTAAAGGCTTTTTAAATTTATTACCCTCTTGACTGCCTCAGATCTTATCAATAACTCTAAACTAGTAGCATCCCCAAACTGGAGATCACCAGAAGGACACCTTTCTACACCCAAGCAGCACTCCATACATCTGTGTTTTGACTCTGTAACTAAATATTTTAGACAAGATAGTCTAAATGCTCAGCCATGTTGTCAGTGTAACTGTGTACTCTGTGTACTCAGCAGGGCAACAAGGTTGAGGAGAGAGAGCAACAGGGGGGCAACAAAGTGGAGGAGAGATGGGGTTGTGCAGGTCATGTAACTTTAAATCGCCCTGCTTGTAGAGTATTGTGAGAAACATGAGGAAATCCTGCCAACCAAGTCAGTCTGCAGCATCAAATTTAAAGGTGTATTTACTCATTACTTTAATACACAGTTATAAAAACACAATTGAAGCAGGAGAGAAGGAAGATAACTGGATAAAATGGAGTCGTAGAATCAGAAATGTCACAGTTATGGTTAAGGAGTCCTGCAACAATGTCTTTTGGGAGGTGTACATTAGTGTGTACAGTAAATGATTTGTTAATTTTGAACGTGTGTGTGTGTGTGAGAGAGAGAGAGTGAGAGTACATGTGTGAGGGGGATGGAGGGGGGGACTGCATATTGTACATTTGTATTCATATCTGTTTTTATGACTGTTCTTTGCACCTTGACCACCTGAACTTCCCTGTCTGGGATAATATAGTTTATCTTGACCTGGATTACAGAACATTCTCATGAATCAGTCAGGTTAATGATGAATCAGCATTTTGTTTCCTAATAACTGCAACTATCTGTCAGTTTTAGTGTTTTAGTGTTTACAACAGTAACTGAGGTCAACAACCTTTTAACAGCTTAAGAAACATGTCAGAGTTGTTGTTGAAGCAGAACTTTAACTTGTATGGTGTTAATTACAGTACTTGTGGACAAACGACACACAGTGTGAATACATCAGTAGTCAAGTTATCCAAACTATCAGCTACATTAACATCACTGTAATGTAAAGCAGCAGCAGATAAACTGGACGGTTAAAACAACACTAATGTCAATTTAATACACTTTAGCTCCACTGAAGAGTTTTTCTAGCTACTTGCTTTGTTGTATTTTGTCTGACATTATTATTTGATGCCGCACATCTTCATGTCAAATATGATCCTCTGAACTATGATTCATTCGTCTATTCAAGCGGCTCCAGCCTGCCTGCTGGCTTCAGCACGGAGGGTTCATAGCAGGAGCTGCTGGTGGTTTGTTGGTCCGTGTTACCAGTAACGTCTCCGTGTCTCATTCATATTTATTGCAGTCTGTGGTCTCATACAAGGACGCAGTGTTTTCTGAAACTTAAAGCAGGAGGAACGTTTATACGACTCGTGTTTGTCTCCACTTTGCTGCTGCAGAAGAAGAAGACCAGCAGAGTGACAGAAAGCTGCAGGTAAAGATTTCTCTCCTCAGTTTATTTATTTCATGTGCTGTATGATGTTAGCATGTTAGCATGTTAGCACTACATGCTTTCTGTGGTTAATGAAGGTTTTATGTTAATGAAGTCACATGACGAGCTGTTTTACAGCTTCTTTAACTTTTAGGATTTTAGTTTTGAGATTATTCAAACGTTTGTTTCGTCATTAACAGGAAACTGTTTCTTTTTATTGATCATATGGACATACTGTGAATCTTTTATCACACTAAAGATAAGAGATAAAAACAAAACAGTTAAAACTACAACTGACAAGAGCAGAGTTAAACAGGACAGAGAACAGTGTCTGTTTTAGTTTGTTCAGTGTGATGATCGCAGAGGGAATAAAAGATGTTTGTAGATGTTTTTCTGGGACTTTGTAGCATCGACCTGCTGGCAGTAAAAGGAAGGACTGATGGAGGGGTGAGAGGTCCTAGAAACACACTGAGCCATGTTGGAAGTCTCTCTGACAGAGTAGCGTTCAAACATCACTGTTAGAGTTTGACCCAGTCTGAGTCGATACAATACTGAGTTAATGTTGTTCTGAGCCAGTTTTACTGTTATTTTTTATTATTTACACAAACTAAAGCTTGTTATAATCTACTCTGTTTAAACTGACATGTCACAGTTTGTTATTGATTGTTAATAACTTGTGTCTCTTTTGAATCGTTTTGTAGAAACAATCAATCTGTGACAGTTTTTAGTTAAAGCTTGTTGTGTGTAACACTGGCTCACAGTAACAGATTGATAAAGTTAACCTGATGTTGTTGCTGCTGTATTGATCCAAACTGGATTCAACTTTAACCCAGTGATGTTCAGAGTGTATAAATCTGTACACAGGAGACAAAGTGTGTGTCACATATCATCTGATTCATTTATCTCATATTTCACTGAGCTGAAGACTTGTTCATGTGTTTTTCTTCATATTGATTAACTGTGAGTGGAATTCATGCAGGTGCGATTCTATGGAAGCAAATATAATTTGAATTATATGAATACCAACATTTACTAAATTTAATCACTACTGAATACTAAATGTTGAAATTTAAATATCACTGAATTTACTGCACTGAAACATTTGACTTAAAACCATCTTTCTGAATTCATGTGGTCTGAATTTCACGTAATAGTCACTATCAAATTGTGCAATATCAAAAATTTCCAGTATATACTTATTTTAGGGTTCTGAAGTTTAGACAGAAAATTCTTGCGCTTAATATTCAAAAGTTCAAAGGCGGTGGAAAAGTACCTCCCATTTTCCTAACCACTTTTCCTTGACTTCAATGGAAAACATCATGAGGTCAAGGAAAGAGGAGAATTCATAAGGACTTAGGAAAAGACAACTGTGGTGCTGAGAGAATCCAACTCCACCTACACTGGGCTACATAATCATGTGACAGTGGATGTTATTGACGTGGGTCTGCTGTGGTGAAACTACAATGTTCTGAAGATGGACTACAAAAAGCTCATCTTAGATACTTCACCACAGTCATTCTTACTGTGTTGTTTCATGCAGGATATATAAACATGCACAACATGGTCAAAAATATCACTTCATCACAAAGGTCGGAAATGAATTTAAAAAGGAAAATGGGCTACAAGTCACAAAACTGCAACAAAGTTGTTACATAGAGAATGTTTTCTCACTCTCACCCCCCTGAATCCCAATTATTGTTTGAAAATAAATGTAAAATGTGAAATGATAGGCATAACATGTTACTGTTGTACATATCATCATTCGTAAGTTTCAAACATGTTGAATTAAAAACGTCATCTGACTAAAAACATCTCATGTCCCTTTTGCTTAAAAGACAGACTTCTGTGTTTTGGTCAATATGCTGATTATGATCTGTTATTAGCCAATAATGAATATAACAGCTTAAGAACCACCAAACAACTCAGGAAACACCTTGAAATGTTGACTTCTTTGTGCTTTGAAGTTGTTCTAGTTGATACAGGCTGTGGGTCTGTTTCTTCTCTGTCCAAAGCTGTGTTAAACTCGTTTGATAACAGGATAACCAAATATACAAAGCACCATTATTATATATAGAGAGAAATTATACCAAAACCAGAAACCAATTTGTTTTTCGCTTTTATTGTTATATCTATATTATCTCCCCCTGCTGCATCTCAAAACATTGTCAATGGTGATGCTCATAGCCTTGATAGATAGATAGAGAGATAGATAGAGAGATAGATAGATGATCAATGAAGTTACACTCTCTTAATTTGGAAACGCACTTATCGTTTCATCGGCTTGAGTTTATCATGTAATAAACTCAAGCAAATGTCTTTCAATGTTACAGTCGTTTTAGTACCAAATTCTTCTTTTTGTTCTGATCCTTCCACTGCAGCTCAACAGGGAGAGAAAAAGTGGGAAGCAGCATAACTTCATTAATTAAATCTCCGGACACGCCGAGTCAGGATCAAATGTTAATTAATATTAATTGAGTGTTTCCAGGTTGAGCTACAGTGGAAGGATCATAACAAAAAGAGAGAATTTGGCACCATGAAAAAGACTTTAACATTGATCTGCTTGAAGTTATTAAGTACCTGCAGCATCATCCACAGCAGAAATGATAAGTGAAGTTAAAACAGACTCTGTGCGCATTTTACACATGAAGCACAGCAGCGTAACATTGATTATCTATGTATCTATCTTACTATCTACCTGGGCTATGAGCACAGCCAATGAAACTGTTTTTAGATGCGTTAAAACCAGAGTTTTTTTACTTGAATTTTTAAATCTAAATTGAGCTTATTGAAATAGAAGGACTTGAATACAACTTTTGAATATTAACCACCAGAATTTTCTATCTGAACCCTAAAATAAATATATACTGGAAATAAAGTTTTTGAAATTGCACACCTTTTCAGTGATTATTGAGAACATATATAGTAGATTTAGAAAGATGGTTTTCAAAGTCAATATTTCAGTTCAGCAAATTCAGTGGTATTTAAATTTCAACATTTAGTATTCAGGACTGAATAAACTTGAAATGTTGGTAGTCAGTTGCTGATATAATTCAAATGATTCTGTCAAAGATTTGCTTCCATATGATTCAGTGAGCTGAATTTAGAGGCCACGTGCACATACCAAGTGTCACCTGCAGGTGGTGCTGCAGCACTGTGATAAATACCTCAGTGGACCTGAGTCTGACTCTGATGTGATGCTTCAGGATTTATTCTCATGTCAGCAGGACTGAATCAGTCCAGATGCAGATGAAACATTTTGTTATGAAAAGGATCAATTCAGAGGAGCTTTCAGCCTGATCAGTTTTTATGATATTCACATTTAATCAAACCATTCATCCTGGTTAATCTGGACTCAACAAATGAGTCGTATCACATTTATGAACGTGAGGTAAAAGTAAAACCTGTAACATTGTGAGTATTTATATTTTATGATGGTCGTGTTTGAGGATTTAATGAAACTAGTTCTGCTTGTTGTTTTTATGTTTTTGTCCAGAATCCAACAGGAAGGGTCGACGAGGTAAGAGACTTTCAGCAGAATGAATGAATATATTTATTGAAGTGTTTAAGTGATCTCATGGGATTGTACACCTTCACCAAACATCACAGTTTCCAGCTGTTTGTTTCTCCAGATCTTCTTGTGGAGGGAAACATTCTGGTAGTCGTGTGTAGATTCACATGTTACAGACTGAAGCACATTCATGTATTTATTCACACACTGACGTCCTCATCAGCTGGTTTTTGATGTTCTCACAGCTTCTCTTCTACTGAACTGCAAACGTTGTATTTATGTCCAATTGGCCAGCTGTGAGCCACAACTCGCTGCTTTCAGGATCTCTCAAAGAAAATCTGTGGAACACATTTTACTAATCGCTTGTTTCTTTCACACCACAGCAGATAAACACAGACTGAACAATATACAAGAAAACCAAGAAGGGAGCAAGTCTGAGTCTGACGGACAAGATCAGTGGAAGATGAACTCCAAGACTGAAGAAATCAAGTACTACATACTTGCTCTTGTTATTGTTGTTGGTGTTACTCTTCTTCTCCAGCGTACAGGTACATTCAATGTTTTGTCTTGTCTTAAGCTTCATATTATCTTCAGCTTTAGATGTTACAGTGTGGTGTTGTTCAGAGAGAATATCTTCAGGGTCAGTGTGGAGAGCAGGAACATGTGGAGACATCAGTGTTCAATTAAGACAGACTTGTTAAAACATCAACCTGTCCTTTAAATACAATTTGGAGACTTGAACTTTACTTAAATTTCTGTTTTTGCTTCTTGATACTTCTGATACATTATATTTATTTGACAGCTGTACTTACTTTTCAGATCAGTTTTACATAAAATAACATAAACTTATAAATCTCACATTTTTAAGATTAAACCAGAGGTTCCAAAATATGATGATAAATCAGTGTGTAGTTGTTTCTCTTGTATAAAATCAGTGTAGTTGTGTGTCCTTGTCATGTTCCAGATGTTTCTGTGGTGTTAGCATTTCCACCAAAGAGACATTTCCTCTCTAAACTTCTCACAACATTTTAAATATTTAAGGCCCAAAGAGGAAAATCTCTTCTATACAGGACATTTACTTTACTTAAAAAAAGTTCTGAAAAATGAATCAAATTAATTTTTTTTTAATCATCTCACGACCTCTCAGATTTATCTGCTGACCCTTTGGAGGGGCCCGACCCCTAGGTTGGGAACCACTGGACTAAACTAGCTAACTGTATATAAAGTAGTGTAAACTAGCTCCACCTCCAGCAGCTACAACAGTAACATGCTGCTCTAACACTGATGCTTCACTATTAATAATCTAATGATGTCATATATAATAATACATCAGTCAGAGGGACCAAACCACTACTTTTACTGCAATACTTTAACTACATCAAGCTCATAATACTTATGTACTTTTATTGCAATACTTTAACTACATCAAGCATGGAAGTGGGTCTTTCAGGACTCACTCAAATAAAAATGTCCCGACACTGAAAACAACAGCTGTTAAACTAAAGGCTTTAATAGTAAACTGTAACAACACGAGCTGTAGCCGGTTCAGCATCTACATGCAAATTAAATAAATAACATGCTTGCATCTGTTGTAAAATTTTGTGTCCATAACTCCATCAGTCTGTTCAGCAGTAAGCTATTTCTGGTGCAGATTGTCTTTGAATGAGCGAGCCAACCAATCAAGCTTCATCACAACAAGCGTGATTGGCTGGAAGGATGTCACATGAGAAGAGATGTGTAAACACAGATGTAGGATCCATAATTTATTATCCTGATCATGTTGGGAAATAAATTAAAATGAGTCTGATTATAACTTCTAATACTGTCAACTAAGTGTCACAAAATGACCAAATTATTATACATTATGGGATTTTTGGCATTCTTAATCGCAAAGAAGGCAAAATTATCGTCTATCTGGCAATGCTAGTGGATGGGCTGCGCAGACTCACACTCAAGAGTGGGGATGGGGAGAGGAGGGCATTATCATCATAGATGTACAAAGAGAACACTGGTAGGAGTGTGTTTGGTTATTAGTAATAATCATCAAAATATTATTAATATTCATTAACAATTCGGGCACCAACTATTAAAGGACCTCACAAGGGGGGACAAAAAGGCTGATATTATGATAGCCTCACACGGGACACCAATATGTTGGATCTGGTAGGAGTGCATTTGGTCATTAGTAATAATTCATAATTATCAGAGATACTTATGAATTAATTAAATAAATAAATAATAAAATCAAGAAATTATTAATATTGACTAATAATGCAGGGCACCAACCATTAGAGAGCCTCACATGGGGACATCAACTGTCAGATTTGTGAAGAGCACAGCTGGTTATTAGCAATAATTAAATAATTGAAAAAAAAAAAAATTATTAATATGATTTAACAATTACAGGGCATCACCCGGGAACCAAGACTAACAACCAAACAAGGTAGTCTAATAAAAGAGTTCACCTAGAATGTTAATATCTGAGGGATTTCAACATTCTAGGTGAACAAAGAAGGTTTGAATTCGAGCTCTGACTTCCTCAATCAGCCACTTTTCACAATATGTAAAACACAATAATGACAAAAAACTTCTCTTTAAAGATATAACAGTGTTTAGACACACATTCAAGAGTGGTGGCGGGGAGAGGAGGGCATTATCATCATGGATGTATAAAGAGAACTGGATACGGCGTCGGAGGCGGGGACTTGTTCATTCCTATGAAAGTTGCTCAGTGGCACATGAAGCCAAAAAAGTTCAACTTCTTCAGCATCACTTCCGCCTCTGTTAGGCCCATAGAGCAAGTGCATTAGTGACTTTCGCCAGCCGAGCCGGCTACTAAAACAAGTCAGTCATGCGGCTCCTCTAGAATTTTGAAATGTGATCAAACCGAATGGATCAAATTCTGATAGTGAGACGAGTAATTTCGTGGGAGTTGTGAGGCTCAGAATTATCCATTGATTTACAGACGTCTCTTTCACAATGTAAGTTTATGGGAAAAAGTCTTTTAGGGCCCAATATTGTATGTATATGATCGTATATGTAATTACACAGTTTGGCTACCATGTCAAATTGGCTTCACAGCCCGGCGCCGTTCCTGGGGGCTTGGTCATCATTCTACCATTTCTATTAATTTCATGATGCAGAGAACTCCCAAACGGTCGACTCTACGTCAGCATTGTTCCTGCCTTTTCAGGGCTGATTTTAAACAGCAGATGACAACAGCAGTTGAGCCATTTTTAACCCATGAAATGCTGGTTTTTATACATTTGGTGTCAATGTCAATATTAATATATGTATATAACAGCAGCATTGATGTGTTTCATCACAGTACAGTTATAATTTAGATTACAGCTCAAAAAACACATTTTAGAGTGCATTGTCTATTTAATTCTGTGAATAACGATGACAAAATTAAACTCATCTGTCAGTTTGTGTCAAAGATCATCTATGAGGGAAGAAGCTCCACTCTAACACAAATAGTGTTTCTGTAGTTACAACAACTCCAACAGAGTGAGACATCTTCTCTCTAGAGGATCAGGAGTCACATTCTCCATTTCAACTGTCATTCACATCAGATTAATCATTTCATCTGATCAATCAATAGTTTTCACTCAGGACCTTCAGGATTTGGATTAAGTATGATGGCATATCTCTGGCAAAATCTGCAAGTGCAAATGATAACAATGTATGGATGTAAAGGAGTCGCACGTGCAACTCAAACAGCCGCTCATGAATCTTATTTTTGCTCGTACAAGCAATATTGTAGTCTGTTAGGGGGAAACAATGCACTGAGCATGTGCAGAATGTGGAGGAGCATGTGATTGTTTCCGAGTGCACTACTCCAGTCACCCGTCTCCTGCTACAAAATTTTCACCTGCTCGCTTGGAAGTGGGTGGACCCAGTCACAATATAATTGATTGAGCCGGTCTGCCATCTTGGACAGCTAGGTACAGCAGCACCACTTTGATAAACCATATAGACCAGTGCTATATTAAAAGTGCCCTAAGATAACTGCTGTTGTGATTTGCTGCTATATAAATAATACTGACATAGAACAATGTACCTGAATGTGTGTTTTTCTGAGCTCTGTCTCACACATACATAAACCCAATCAATAGGTTCATAGGCCACACACAGGGAGAGATAACACAATGGTAGAACAAAGACCACTACGACAGGTATGAAGGCTGTTTTTTATTACCTGTACTCTGCTACATTTCAGAGGGAAATCGTGACAGTTTTACAGATTACAACTCACAAACAAAATATGTAATGATCTTAAATATGATGTTTTGCTGCAGACAGTGAATTCTACTTTGTCATTTTCAGCTGAGTTTACAGTACACATGGATTTTATTTCTCTGCTAGGTTCATGTAAGTTTTGCAAATGTATAAACTTTAACAGTGTGTTCATCTTTCAGCAAAGGTGAAGGTGTACTCGGTGGTTACTGGTAAAACTTTTGGAGCCCATCAAGTCCTACTGGACAAAGTGAAGAATGTTGAAACCACCGGAGACCTGCAGGAAAGCCACGTGGTTATCGTCTTCTGTCCAATCACGTCTCGTGTTGGATCAGATGTGGAGGCAGCCATGACAGACATTAAAGGTGAAGGAAAGACTTGTTGTTTCTAACTTGTTCTGACTGAAATCTGTGCAGCTCAGACATCATGTTCAGATCAGATTCTGCAGATCAACACTCAGAACCAGAGTTCATGTTGAGTCTGAAGCTTCTTTCAGTCAGGATGAACATCACAGGGGGAGGTGGGGAATGACATGAGTGAACCATGGATCTGGTCTGTAACAGAGATGGACATTCAGCAGTACACAGCAGCACCAACCTGTAGCTGACATTAAAATACGAGGACGTCAGTCTAGACGGGATTTAAATGACAGGAGGAGCAGCGAGTTCACTGAAGAACAGTCGCTCACAGTTTTTCCTTTTATAGTCAAAACTGCTGTAGATAATTATATCAACACAAGTCTTGTTTAATTCCTGATAAATATGACCTCTTATCATCTAATAATGTTAAATGCTCCCACATGAAGAGAAGCATGCAAACCGAGGGCACGCCCTTCTGAACCCGGCTGTTTAGGTCATACCATAGACTTATTAATAATATAATTAATAATATAATCAGCTTCATTTAAATAACACAAGTCTGCCATCTGCCCCATTCAAACACAGTTTTAATTCCTCCATTTAAATGAAAAAATATCTGCATTTCATGAACAGATGAACAGAAATGTCACGCTGGTAACTTTTAACCCTTAAATGGAAAAGCACATATAAATATTTTTCAAAATTAATTAATTGCTATTTTCTAATGTATCACAGCTAAAATGACACAATTTCATGATTTTTTTTCAAAATATGAGGTTTATTTTTCTATTAAAACTCTGTGTCTCCTGAGATTCTTTTCCTATTCAAGGTATAAATTTAACATTTTCCCCCTTTTTAATAGTTCACATCAACTTTTAAACATTTTATAAATAATTAGTTAGCTACTTTCTTTCATGCTTTGCAAACAACATTTTAAAAAAGTGACAAAAACTGAACAAAACATAGTTATTCACATGTTTTGAACGCTGGAAACAAATTTAGTCTCTGAATAAACAACAAACTATTAACATTTATGAACAAAACAACTTATTCCTGTTTTTATACAACCATCTTCCCTGTAGTGGCAACATTTTATACAAGAGTGGAATGCAGTGGCTTCTTACAGTTTAAGTAATAACAAGTAAATGTTCATTTTGCTCCAAATTCATCCTACAATAGTGATTCAACCTATAGCAACTTCACTAAAGTTTTTACATTTGCTGTTATAAACATGTATGAGGGGGAAAATCCTCTGCTGCACAGGAAGTGGTGCATTTTAAGTGTATGGAAGGAACAACAATGGTCCGTTTGAAAGAAATATGAGAAGTTGCAGTCTGAGTGTCTTTATTATTACGGTTTGTCAGCCAGTGCTGACACTGAGTTCAGAACACCAAAGCAGTTACCAAACGTGCCATAAAATCACAAAAAACAAGGACATTGAGGATTTTTACTGTAAATACACAAAGCCTCCCCTACACTAGCAATATCCTATCAGCAATAGAAGCTGAGTAAACAGTTGTGAGCATTTTGACCAGTGACAATGCAAAACCTCACTTTGCACTTCTGACACATGATGGAGGTCTGTCCATCCTAACACATCCTGCATCGGCCTTTCTGACAGGATAGAGAAGTGGTCAATCCCATCATATCTCATATCATCCACAGGTCTGGAGACTTTTGGCTGTTTGATTACTCTTAGTGGTGTATAGTCTTCATTTCCTTTGGAGGGTAATTCCAAACACGAGAAGAACCAGCAAAGACAAAACAAAGAGCTTGTACCTAAAAGAGGGGCTACTTCTGTCACATGGACATGGTTTAGGCATGAAAAGTCTGACACAGACCATAAAGCCATATTTTTCAAACAATGCTGCAGACCGGTCCCAACAACAGACTCAGACAACATTAACATCTTTTACCACCTACTATTAACTCTGTCTTGGATTAACATACTGATTGATTTGAATTTACTGAGATTGTGAATGTATGTGAAACACAAAGGGAGATATTAACAGAAGATTTGTCTTTAGGTTCTTCTTAGAATATTAAAGATGATGTGATCATTCATTTTTACCACAAGACATTTACATTACATTAACATTTTTTCATTTAGCAGACGCTTTTATCCAAAGCGATGTACATATGAGACTGATACAACACAAGCAGGGATCTAGTCAGGAGGCAACAACACGAGTAAGTGCCATAAAGCTTGAGTTTGGGACCGATAGGATATAGAAGACTCTAGCTAGTAACTTAGGGCCCTGTTGTGGTACCAGGCGCCTTTCATTGGCAGAGCATAGTGGGGGGAGGGAGTCTAGACCTGAATGAGGGAGTTCAGGTAGGCAGGAGCCATTTAAGTTGCTGTTTTGTAAGTGAGTGTCAGGGTTTTGAATTTGATGCGGGCAGCAACTGGGGGCCAGTGGAGGGATATCAACAGCGGGGTGACATGGGCTGATTGAAGACCAGATGTGCCACCGCGTTCTGGATCATCTGCAGAGGTTTGAGTGTACATGCAGGGAGGCCAGTCAGGAGTTGCAGTAGTCGATGTGTGATATAACGAGAGCCTGTACCAGGAGTTGTGCTGCAAGCTCAGACAGGTAGGGTCTGATCTTCCTGATGATGTACAGGGTGAATCAACACGATTGATGCGATTGAGGCCACGTGAACCTTAAAGGTTAGCTGGTCATCGATCGAACTGGACAAACATTGTGTGAGGAAGTTCAAAAATCTTCAACACTGATTCTTCATAATACTTTTGTTGTTGTCATGCTGACATCATCAAACTGTTTCTCTGATATTTTCTCAGAGGTATCATATGGCTCAGTAGGTAGAGCGGGTCGCCCACTAATCGGAAGGTCGGTGCTTCGATTCCTGGCTCCTCCAGTCTGCAGCACAAACACTTTGTTTTGTGCTCCATTGTGTCTTCATCAGGAACTGAAGGATCTTTACTTGTAGCAGTTTGATATGTGAGGAGCCTAAACAAAGCATATTTTTATTTAAGTGGAAAGAACACTTGAAGGAGACACATGAAGTCATTTGAAGGTATTAAAGATCTGGAATTGTGTAAAACAATAAAACTCTGCTCAACAAGACTCAGTCAGAATTTTCTACCATTTCCTCTTCAATCTGTGATGAAGTTTTAAAACATGGTTTCTTTCTGTTCCTCAGCTAAAGGAATATAATTTATCTGTGCTAAATCTAAGCTAGTGACCTCCGGCTACATTTGAAAAACAGACTTTAACTTTGTGAGGAAACTTAGACACTGAAACATCCTGTTGAGTCTCATCCTTCATTCAGGGTCAGACATTACTGCAGGTAAACATGCTGCTGCATTCATTAGCTAACATTCTGATTGGCTGGAGGTGAACTGGGAGGAAAGAATAAGTTATTGAAGTCATGAATGTGCCAGAATCACTAACATACACTCCTGTCATGGTTTTATTTGAAGGAGGAGAACGTTCTACTGCAGGTTCCTCTGTTCAGGAAATCTCATGTTCTTCTCTGGTGTTTCAGGCTCCTGTGGTCAGAAACCTGTGATCCTGGTGCTGATGCATCACACCCGAGATGTCGAATATTCAACTGATGGAAAGAGATGGTCTGACGTGTATGACAACGTTGTGTTGGATGTTCACATTCTTTTCCATGAGACAGATAGGGGATTACTGACCTGTCCAAAGAATCATCAGGCAGTCGATCAAATACAGAAAGAGCTCCAGAAACACGGTAAATACACCTGTTTCAGATGTTATCAGCACCTTAAATTGTAATTATGTACCCTGACATACCGCATTTGACTGCTGTTTAATCAAATGTTTTTACCGCATTTTATTGCATTTATAACCGACGGTTGCCACATTTAACCACATTTAAACCATAATGTGGTGTTAACTGTTGCCACACTTTACCACCTTTAAGGCCTTTACACACTGGATGCGATTATATTGTGCGATTAATTCGCACATCAATATATTTTTTCGAACTGTTGTTTGTTGGGCTGTGGCTATGAATTTGGCTATCAGCAATAATTAACGATTATCAAAGATGATAAAATTATTAATAAGAATTAATAATAATGGGGCACCACCCTGGACTCAGGGAAAAAGATCAGTCTCAAAGTGTACTAATCTATGAATTAGGGACTTTGATTAATAATTAATTTAATAACTATAAACAAAATCACCATATCAATAGTTAGTTATGGTTGAAGGATTTGGAGTTCTTTACAGAGCAGAGGTTTGAAAAACTCATTCTTGTGCAACATTAAAACAGACAACAGGTATATCCAAAAGCATTTATTTAACAAAAGGGTAAAAGCAACACACAATACGCCCAGTGTCCCTATGCTGCCTTTTGTCACCCCCCTTTGGACTGTTATGAGGGTGATCTTTTGAGGCAGCAGACCTGTATGACGCTTCAGTGTTTGAGCTGGCAGGCTCAATTGTTTTCCCTCCTGCTTTGGAAGTGACAGCAGTTTCCCAAGCCACCTGTGTCATCTTTCTTATCACACGCAGTGAGTGGTTACCTTGGTGCGTCATAAGTACAACGTGAGTGCGTACGCATGGATGAAGGTTCTGCAAGAATAAGGACTTGAAGGTGGGGTTTTCTTCTAAGCCTGGTGCATTCTTGCCCTGGAAGTACGCATGCCTCAAACGTTGGTAATAATCCCTGGAATGCTCACGACGGGAATGTTTAACTTGAAGGGCTGCAACCATTGATGTGGTCTCGTCAACAGTAAAAGAGAATTCTTCTACTAGTGCTTGACGGAGCTCTTGGTAGTCATTTCTGACTCTGGAAGGTTGTGATTGTATAAACTTGTGTACAGCTTTAGACCTGGTTTTCCACACAAGTTTAACTTTCTCACTTTGGGTTGCATGAGGCAGGTCAATTAGATTGTATTCTAGTTCTCTAAAGTAATCTTCAATGTGGTGATTATAGCTGTCTTGGTCAAAATGATCAATGTCCTTAGCTATAAGCTCAAACACTTTAAGGCGGGGACACTGTGAAGTCATTTCTGGTGAAGACAAGACTAAACTAGCACTATCATGGACATGTGCATCACGTGCTACAATTCTCTCTGGTTGAAGGGCAGGGGCTGAACAACTGTTATCACTTTTCTGATAGTGCTGAGGAGAGGCTGAACAGTTCTGGAATGTTCTAGTCCCCCCTTAGGAGGGATGAGCACAGATGAATGTGTCATATATCGGTGGCTGAGAAAAACAATGGGCAGAATATCTTCTAGAGGATAAACTACATGTCTCTTCAGTGTCTGTTTCAGAGAGATGGGAAGTCAGATAGCTGTTAGCTCTGTCTCTCAGTGGAGGTTGAGAGGCTGACTTCATTCCCAAGAACTTAGGGTCAGTTGGGAGTTGTTCCAATCTTCTGAGTGGAGAGAGAGTTAACCTTTCAATATGGGAGGAGTGTGAATCGGAGTAACCGGAATCACATTGGCTGAATGACTGTAGTGGGGCAGGACGTTCTGACCTAAGCCTTAACAATTCCTCCGTGTGTGAGCAAAGGTTTAACTCTGCTGAGTGCAGGTCTTCTAAATAGCGCATGGCTTTCTTATTGGCCGTCTGAACCTCGTGGAGGAGGCAAGCATTTTGCTCTCTAAGGAAATCTATCTCCTTTTCTTGGGCTGCTTTGCTCTGACAGGCAAGGCTGGTTTGCCTGTGGAAGTTCAAAAACAAGCATAACAAGGGGTCTTTGGATGCGGTCTGTGCATCATTCCTGTCCTTGAGTAGTGAGTCTATCTCTTTCCTGCACTCACTAAAATTCAACCTGCTGATGAATTCTGGGTAGCCAGGTTCTAGGCTCTGTGCTAGGGAGGAAATAAACTGCTCTACACAGGGGTTCTACATTGTTGTCTCTGGAAAGGAGGGTTAGATTAACAGTTGACTAGTACAACAAAACAATGTGGTTGGCTATGGTGTTGCGTGGCAGACACTTTGTAGTGTAGTTTGGGCAGTACACTAGCCTAACCAAACAATGTTGTGGCTTACACTATGGGGAGTAGCTTCCTGTGGAGGAGGGGTAGCTCCGACACCGTCTAGTGGCTCTAGTGGGCACAACAGATTTCAACATGCACCAACTGAGATGCAGGGCAGTAACAGTCAGAGGATTGTTTCTTAAAGTTGACTCAGGCTGGAATGCATGGCAGTAACAGCTAGAAGATAACTTCTAAGTTTCACAGGGCTGGTAGCACGCTGTGGCTCTATCTCACAGGCTCTGTTTCTTACTCAGGCTGGAATGCATGGCAGTAACAGCCAGGTAAAAGCTCTCTATGTGTCACAGGGTTGGTGGCATACTGTGTTTTAATTAACAAGGGGAGCACTTGAATTAACAACTAATTCTGACAGCTTGACTGGATGGCATTGAATGTGTGCTATTCGAATGCTGAACCAAAATTCTTACACTTCCTACAGAGTAGGTCCAACCTGAGTGGCTAGCAGCAACAGCAATCTCTTAGTTTAACACTACGAGGACTTAAAGTGGTAGTTATCAACAACTCAAGATTTGGGTTACCAATTGCTTTTGCTAAAATTGATTTGAAAAAATCAATTCTCCCAACATTTGACTTGTTTGTAAGTACAGCTAGATATCTTCTCCTGTGGCAGACTGGTTGTGTTAAATATAAAGACTTTTGGATAGTCTAAAGGTTTTAGATTCCAGATTTTTGGTACTGGCCAAAATTATGCTGAAATTAATATTGCACAATTATGAATAATTGCCAACAATACTCTGCCTCACATGGGCACCATTTTGTTGGGCAGTGGCTACAAGTTTGGCTATCAGCAATAATTATCAAAGATAATCGTTAATTATTAAAATCAATAAAATTATTAATAAGAATTAATAACAATGGGGCACCACCCTGGACTCAGGGAAAAAGATAGCCAATTCAGTCTCAAAGTGTACTAATCTATGAATTTGGGACTTTGATTAATAATTAATTTAAAAGTTGGCAAAACTCATTCTTGTGCAACATTAAAACAGACAACAGGTATATCCAAAAGCATTTATTTAACAAAAGGGTAAAAGCAACACACACAATACTAATCTAGCTAAGTGTAACAATATACAAGTGTGAGTGTGTATGTGTGTGTGTGTGTGTGTAGGGAAGACAATAGCAAGATGGCTGCAGTCACCTAATGACTGAGCACATGGCATGCCGACAGTTGATAAAGGGAACTGCAGAGATAAAAGGCCAGACCATGTGGTGTCTTGAACCACATGTGCTGCCTGAACCAAAGTTTGCCAAACTAGGTTCTAACCTCTTAATCCTGTGGTTCTCTATTCAAGGCCAATTGGTGTATACTAAAGGTGCCAGGTTAAAATGAGGTTAGTTGCATGCAAGGCCTAGTTACTAGATGTAACATGTGTTAAGCATGCTAACATTAACCTAGCGGTGTGGCTATGCAGTAACCTGACTATAAGCAACAAGGACATCACAACAACAGTTGTGATGTCCTGTGATGTATAACCTTAACCAAATCAATACACGTACAGTACATTGTTTGAGTTAAACATTCTTGCTTAGCCGTACTATGCTTCACTGTGTTGCTAGGCTATGCCCAGTTGTTACCAGTCCATGAAGGAAGAGATGCTTTGTGGCATTCTGCTTTGTAGCCGCTGATTCCGTGGGTGAGTCAGGCTGAGAAAGCTTTGGCTCTGAAGCTGAAAGATGCAGGCGTTGCTGGGGAGACAGCACTCCAGTCGTGCAGAGGGCCCAGGTCACTCCTTTGTGTAGAGTTAGCGGCAAGCTAACTCCATTTCGCGGCTCCTGTACTTGTTAAACTGGCCAGCAGACTTGTGTGTTAGCTGCTGGCACAAGGAAACTTAGTTTCTGAGTCTTAGGCAGGCTCTCGCGTCTTCTGCCATAAAGAAGACTGTGTGTCTGCTGTGAGCAGGCCACACAAGAGAGCAGAGAGCTGCTCCAGCAGCTGCTGGAGGTGTGAAAGACCAAGCAGCTGCTCCTGCAGCTGAAGGAGAAAGAGAGCAAGGAGCTGCTCCTGCTGCAGCTCATGGAGAAAAGAGAAAGATAAGAGGGGAATCTCTAGTTTTGATAACCTGGATCCATGGGTGGAGCTTCACACTTTGGGCGCGAACCCCCAGGGCTCAGGTTTCTTGGAGTCTTGAAACATGTGGTAAACTGTGGTCCACATGTAGTCCCAACATGTTTGTGTCATGAATACTTTTACACAGAACGTGAATATTACGAGGTGATTTCTTCCCATGGAGTGGACATGCAAACTGTTTTGGTTCAGTAACTCCCTGCTGTCAGTCAGCCTGGTGAAGGCAGTTTGTCCTCTCAGCTTCCCAGGAGCTGCAGTTGACAGACGGCTGCTTCTGTGGACATGAGACGCTGAATGCAGGTCGGAGATCATCATCATCACTGGAGAATGATGTCAACATCCTCCAGTGATGATGATATTGTCCTTCTTCTCTGCACTTTCTACATTTGTTAACATTTTTAACCAACATACACACTAGGCGTCTTTCTGACATATTCAATGTTCTCTTCCCTGTGACACTTGGCCATTGTTCTATTATCTGTTTTGTTGTTTTAACTGCATACTTTTCTAATGCAGGACGAGGCTGTATTTCTATCATTTAAAAAATAGACTATACTGCATAGCAGGCCTAATCACTCACCAGACAACCTACTATTTCTTCCACATTTCTTTTTTTTTTATGTCACAATAAATAAAATATGATGAATTGTACAGCTCCGGGAAACCAGAGACTGCAATGATCAATTTATCTTCCATTGCCAATATGGAACAGAACAGATATTTGATAGGAACTTAAGTACAGGTGGTTGCTGTGGGAAGAAAATCAAATCCTGATCTGCAATTGGTTGCTGCTTCAAGTTAAACTTTGCTCAACTTCAACTCGTCGCTCTTGGCGCTGGCATCACGCTGCTCGCTGCTGCCAAGGCGTCTGAAGCCCTCCGTTGCCAGCTTTCACGGCTTTTGTCATTCATGAATCTTTGGGTGTGAGTGCACACTAACACTGTTGCTGTTGTAACACACAATGCTGATGTGAGACTGGTTTGGGGTATCAGCCTCACATCAAATAGTGAATTCCACTGTATGCAGAATGTTGCGTGCATGTCTGCTCAGTGTTATGTTTTCACAGCTCACTGTCAATAAGTATCATACAATAAGTTGGTTCTGGAGGTTTGGTTACAGCAGTTGTGCTGGGTTGATGTGGCCTGTGGTGGTGGAGCCCAATGTGATCTTTTAATGGGGCCCAAAATCCTTGTCGGCACCCCTGCACATTATTCTTACACGTCAGCAGACGCAGATGAAACATTTTGTTATGGAAAGGATTGATTCAGAGGAGCTTTCAGCCTGATCAATATTTACAACGTTCAGATTAAATCAAACCATTCATGCTGATTAATCTGGACTCAACAAATGAGTCGTATCACATTTATGAACATGAGGTAAAAATATCGCTTGTTTCTTTCACACCACAGCAGATAAACACAGACTGAACAACATACAAGAAAACCAAGAAGGGAGCAAGTCTGAGTCTGACGGACAAGATCAGTGGAAGATGGACTCCAAGATTGTTGTTGCTTTTGTTGTTGGTGTTGCTGTTGGTGTTGGTGTTACTCCTCTTCTCCAGCGTACAGGTACATTCAATGTTTTGTCTTGTCTTATGCTTCATATTATCTTCAGCTTTAGATGTTACAGTGTGGTGTTGTTCAGAGAGAATATCTTCAGGGTCAGTGTGGAGAGCAGGAACATGTGGAGACATCAGTGTTCAATTACGACAGACTTGTTAAAACATCAACCTGTCCTTTAAATACAATTTGGAGGACTTTCTGTTTTATGCTATTTCTGATATGTTTTATTTATCTGACAGCTGTACTTACTTTTCAGATCAGTTTTCATATTCCAGATGTTTCTGTGTTGTTAGCATTTCCACCAGAAAGACATTTCCTCCCTAAACTTCTCACATTTTAAATATTTAAGGCCCAAAGAGGAAAAACTCTTCAATATTTCACAAAAAAAGCAAAAATGAGAAAAAGTTCTGAAAAATTAATCCAATTAATTTTTTCCTCTCTCTCCCATTAATCATCTCACCACCCCTCAGATTTATCTGCTGATCCTTTGGAGGGGCCCCGACCCCTAGGTTGGGAACCACTGGACTAAACTAGCTAACTGTATATAAAGTAGTGTAAACTAGCTCCACCTCCAGCAGCTACAACAGTAACATGCTGCTCTAACACTGATGCTTCACTATTAATAATCTAATGATGTCATATATAATAATATATCAGTCAGAGGGACCAAACCACTACTTTTACTGCAATACTTTAACTACATCAAGCTCATAATACTTATGTACTTTTACTGCAATACTTTAACTACATCAAGCTCATAATACTTATGTACTTTTACTGTGTAGGACTTTTACTTGTAATGGAGTATTTTTATATCACTGTTTACTGCAGTAAAGTATCTGAATACTTCTTCCATCACTGACAACATCTCACTTGTTTCCGTCCTCAGGTGATGCTGGAACTGGCTCACAGGTGAGTGAACACACTTTAATGCTTTACTCTCCTCAGTCCTGAACACTGAAAATCTACTGGGAGCTGTGGGAGCTGTGGTCCTGTCTGCTCTGCTGAGAACAAGAACTATTTACAACTACTTGAAGCATGTAGATGCTTCTGTTTTTGTGGATTTTACCTCACTGCTGGTTTACTTTCAGCCACAGCTTTTAATTATTTAGCTTTGTTGTTAATTTTAAGACATTTTATTTAAACGTCCTCACCTGATGGGCTCTTATTCTTTCACAACCTTTGCTGTCCATAGCTGCGTTTACATGGACTCTAATATTCCACTAATAATCAGAATAAAAATGCCTCATGTAACCACCAGATCAGAAGGAATTTTCGGGTTGAGAAGGGTGGTGTAAACCTTTGATAATCCATTCAATAGGAAAATATGAGCACCTAATAACCATGCAAACATTTAATCTGATCATTTCTTTCTGGCTGGAATAAATATATTCTTTCTGTGCATGTTTGCCCCACGTAGCGGTAACATTAGGTGATGTGGACGAGTTTCTGTGAGTCACAGAAACAAAACTGGTCTGTGGCTGATACAGCTTTTAGTTGGAGACCTTAAAAGTTTTAAGGATTGTTGAACGCCTCTATTTGGATGATATGTGGGGAAAACTAAAAAATCAAAGTGCACCTCAAATACATCCCCAAGATGGTTTCTGTCATTTTAGGTTCGTTCTTATAACACTGATGTTTGTTTAAGTGCTCATTTTTTCTGCTAAGTTTTTTTTCAATGAGTTATTTGATGATATAAAAAGGGGGTGTAACGTCATGATTGACAGCTGTGATTGACAGCGGCACTTTCTGATGGAAGACGCTAATGAACCTGTTCCTCTGTGATTCACTGCCTGCTGTAGCTGCTGGTTACCAGCTGGTTTTGGCTGGTTTACCTCCATCTCAGCTGCTGGGTTCACTTGGCTCTCATTGGCAGGACTGATAGTCAAGTTGAGGGGGCGTGTCCGGCGGGCTGTCACACCGCCCCCCCAGACTCTACTGTATAGAGTTGCAAATGATGTCACACAAGCAAGATGCACTCCCTCCAGGAAATTAAAAATAAATGGAAATTAAAGAAATCTCTGCAATATTTGCAAGAGCTTTTAGCACTTTTGCTAAATTACAGCAGCGTTCTTCATGAAATGTCCAAATCAACAGACATGATTTGGACCAATCGTGGCGTTTGGTGTGGTGGTAACTTACGTCATCGCAGTGTTCAGCAAGCATTCAGGCGCATTTATGTGGAAGATGGACAAATCTCACCTGTCAACAAAAATGATGCCATAGACAAGCAAAACAATTCCCAAATGTTCCCAAATGTTCCCAAATGAGGTTTGATTCTGTGAGTCAGAAGAATACAAGCTGATGTTAATCAGACAGCAGAGATGGACATAATCTACCTCAAACATAAACATCAAACTTTAATTTTATGTTGATGGATTTATTTTAACGGTATTATTGACGGATTTTATTTGCTGCTGATGTTGAGCTGAAAGTTTATTTAATAAAGGTTATAAATGGAACTCAAGTACAGTACTTTCTTTTTTATAGAACTTTGAGTCCTCATGGTTCTCATGTTCAGAAAATACATTAAACATTAGAGCTGAAATATAGTTGTTTCTGTGATATGCAGGATGCTTTTTATCCAAGGAAGTCATTACATATGACTCTTCACTGGTAGCAATTTAAATAAATCACATTATTTTACTTTGCTTGCAATTTTTCCCAATTCTTGCAATTTTACTGCAAAAAGAGACATAAAACATCACTAATTGTTTTCGGAAACTTTACGAATAGCTGCTGCAAATTCAACTTTTTTGCCTCAATAATCACAAAAAACCTCTGCGAAATCCTGGAGAGACACAAGATGTCAGCTCTTGATAATGCAATACTTTGGCTTCATTTTGCATAGCAGCTGGAAGTGGAGACACGTCGTCCATCTTTATATACAGACTATGGTTTTAACCACCCTGTCTCTACCTCCTGTTTCTCCACAGGCTGACAAGGCCTCACAGACAGACTTTCAGCATCCTGAACATAAACTGGATACAAGTTCTCCACGTCATCCAGGTAGGCCTTCTCATCATTATTAGAGATGACACCATGTTATCAGCAGACTTTATTATGGAGGTGGAACTGTGTGTAGCAATGCAGTCATGTGTGTAAAGGCAGTACAGCAGGGGGCTCAAGATGCATCCTTGGGGGCATCCTTCAGTGTTGAGGGTGGGCTGTTCCACTGGGGCACCACCTGGGCCCCATAGTGTGGGGCCCACATGTGCCCCGCATTTCACGCCGGTAACGGGGCCCACAGTGGGCTGCCCCTGCGGGGGGCATTTATCTTCATTTATCTTCCTTCAGTCACCCCACACAGCCCCCAAAGGGGCATGTTGCTGGGATTAGGGTGAGAAAAACAATCAAAAGGCCTTCAGCAGATAAAAACTTTTAACAAACAGTGACAGGAACTATAGCCAATCAATTCTCTTCAAATAAAGTGACAAAAACCGGTATGTTTCATACCACAAACAGATTTAAATTTTACATTCCACTCCTTTTGGTTAACTGCCTTGGGCCCCGCACGGACTATCCCGCAGAGGGAGTCTGTGTGGGCATTCTGTGGGCAAGCCCACAGTGGGTTTCCCACAGAAAACCATGATGGGGGCCCAAAAGGGCAAGACTGCTGTAGGCCCTGCATGGACTATCCCACAGGGGGCCCATGTGGGTTTTCTGTGGGTAAGTCCAGCGGTGGGCTTGCCCACAGAAAGCCCACAGAGGGGCCCCAAAGGGCAAAACTGCTGTGGGCCCCGCATAGGCTTACCCACATGGGGTCCATGTGGGATTGGTGTGGATTTGCCCTGCCCACACTTCCCCACAGTAAACCCACACATACCCACAGTGGGCCCGCGTGGGCATGTTTGCTGGGGAGACGGACAGCGGACACTCTTTTTCACTTTGATGAAAGGACTGTTCACTTTGATAAATACAGCATGTGTCTAAGGCATAATGCATCACATCTGCGCCAAGAAAACTCTGGAAAAGCTTAATTCAATCTGGCACTCAGTGTGTTTTGTCTCTATGATTAACTTTAGAACTTTTAATACCACCAGTCTAAAGCAAACTGTAGCACAAACAGTAGTCATGGGCAGCTGATTTACATTTTAATGTGTGAGAGAGAATCATTGTATGAACCAGAAATACAGAAATCCATTTGACCTTTTGCTGATGAGGACTTCCAGTGTAAATAAAATATATTATAATGAATGAACCTGATCCAAATGTTTGTCTAATACGACAGCTGTTTCCTCAGACGAAGGTAACTCCATCCCGTCAGCATCCACAGGTGATGAACAGGAGTCATCAGACAAGAAGGATTCAGGACAACAGAGCAGTGATGATGGAGCAAAGACACAGGTTAGTCAACATGTTATAATGTGTCTGTTCACATGTGAGAAACCACACAAGCTTCACTCTCTGCAGCTGTAGAGATCTTTGAATAATGTGTAATCACTCAGCCGATCAGAGTTTAGACTATTCCCTCATCCTCTGACCACAGCAGAGTGTGAGCGTCACATGACCTCTCTGCTGGAGGAGTGACTGCTGTCAGCTGTAACTACTGCTTTACTAATAAATGACAGATGGTTGATTCACTGTCACTGTAGCATCGTAACATCGCAAATTGTGTCGAAATTTTTGAGAGAAGCTGCTGCAAAATCAAACATTTTTTACAGCAGTAATCACAGAAAAACTCCCAGAGCGACTCAAGATGGCAACTCCTTATAATACAATATTTTGGCTTCATTTTGCATGGCAGCTGGAAGTGGAGACACTTCGTCCATCTTTATATACAGACTGTGGTTTTAACCGCCCTGTAACCACCTCCTGTCTCTCCACAGGCTGACACGTCCTCACAGAAAGACTCTCAGCATCCTGAACATGCACAGGATACAAGTTCTCCACGTCATCCAGGTAGGCCTTCTCATCATTATTAGAGATGACACCATGTTATCAGCAGACTATATAATGGAGGTGGAACTGTGTGTAGCAATGCAGTCATGTGTGTAAAGGCAGTATAGCAAGGGGCTCAAGAAGCAGCCTTGGGGGGGGGGGGGTCCAGTGTTGAGGGTCAGGCTGCCTTAGGTGAACCTGCCCACCCTCACCACCTGGGGGCAGCCAGTCAGGAATTCCAGGACCCAGCTGCAGTGTTGAGACTACAATCCCTGAGTTTAGAGTCCAGCCTGAGGGGAATTGGAGGGGGTCAAGGGATGCAGGGAGAGAGGAGCAGATGACGTCTTTCATGAGTCTCTCAAAGTACTTCATAATGAGGGAGGGCAGGGCTACAGGGCAGTAATGATTTAGGCAGGAGGGTCTGGAAGTCTTTGGGACAGGGACTACGGAGGACTTCTTTAGTCATGAGGGACCTGGACCTGAGTGCCTCATTTCCTTCCCTTTCATGTACCAACATGCTCTGGAATGACAATGAACTTCCTTGAATCCTTGAATCCTTGAGATGCCATCTGGGCCAGCTGCCTTCCTGTTGTTGGTCCGTCTCAGAGCTCTCCTAACGTCATGCTCTGACCCAGCAAACATACCCCTTTGGGACCCATGTGGGGCCGCTGTGAGAATAAAATGAGCCCCGCAGGGGCAGCCCACTGTGGGCTCCGTTACTGGTGTGAAATGCGGGGCACGAGTGGGCCCCACACTATGGGGCCCACAGTGGTCCCGAGTGGGGCCCACACAGCCCACCTGGGCCCACTGGGATACGTTGCGGGCCCACAGTGGGCCTCAGTGGGGCCCACACTCAACCTACACTTTGGGCTGGGTGTGGGCTGTCCCACTGGGGCACCACCTGGGCCCCATAGTGTGGGGCCCACATGTGCCCCGCATTTCACGCCGGTAACGAGGCCCACAGTGGGCTGCCCCTGCGGGGCTCATTTTTCTTCCTTAAGTCGCCCCACACAGCCCCCAAAGGGGCATGTTGCTGGGATTAGGGTGAGAAAAACAATCAAAAGGCCTTCAGCAGATAAAAACTTTTAACAAACAGTGACAGGAACTACAGCCAATCAATTCTCTTCAAATAAAGTGACAAAAACCGATATGTTTCATACCACAAACACAGATTTAAATTTTACATTCCAGACCTTTTGGTTAACTGCCTTGGGCCCCGCACGGACTATCCCACAGGGGGCCTATACGGGTTTTTTGTGGGCAAGTCCAACTGTAGGCTTGCCCACAGAAAGCCCACAGAGGGGCCCCAAATGGGCAAAACTGCTGTGGGCCCCGCATAGGCTTACCCACATGGGGTCCACGTGGGATTGGTGTGGGTTTGCCCTGCCCACACTTCCCCACAGTAAACCCACACATACCCACAGTGGGCCCGCGTGGGCATGTTTGCTGGGGAGACGGACAGCGGACACTCTTTTTCACTTTGATGAAAGGAGTGTTCACTTTGATAAATACAGCATGTGTCTAAGGCATAATGCATCACATCTGCGCCAAGAAAACTCTGGAAAAGCCTAATTTAATCTGGCACTCAGAGTATTTTGCCTCTATGATTAACTTTAGAACTTTTAATACCACCAGTCTAAAGCAAACTGTAGCACAAACAGTAGTCATGGGCAGCTGATTTACATTTTAATGTGTGAGAGAGAATCATTGTATGAACCAGAAATACAGAAATCCATTTGACCTTTTGCTGATGAGGACTTCCAGTGTAAATAAAATATATTATAATGAATGAACCTGATCCAAATGTTTGTCTAATACGACGGCTGTTTCCTCAGAGGAAGGTTACACAATCCCGTCAGCGTCCACAGGTGATAAGCAGGAGTCATCAGACAAGAAGGATTCAGGACAACAGAGCAGTGATGATGGAGCAAAGACACAGGTTAGTCAACATGTTATAATGTGTCTGTTCACATGTGAGAAACCACACAAGCTTCACTCTCTGCAGCTGTAGAGATCTTTGAATAATGTGTAATCACTCAGCCGATCAGAGTTTAGACTATTCCCTCATCCTCTGACCACAGCAGAGTGTGAGCGTCACATGACCTCTCTGCTGGAGGAGTGACTGCTGTCAGCTGTAACTACTGCTTTACTAATAAATGACAGATGGTTGATTCACTGTCACTGTAGCATCGTAACATCGCAAATTGTGTCGAAATTTTTGAGAGAAGCTGCTGCAAAATCAAACATTTTTTACAGCAGTAATCACAGAAAAACTCCCAGAGCAACTCAAGATGGCAACTCCTTATAATACAATATTTTGGCTTCATTTTGCATGGCAGCTGGAAGTGGAGACACGTCGTCCATCTTTATATACAGACTGTGGTTTTAACCGCCCTGTAACCACCTCCTGTCTCTCCACAGGCTGACACGTCCTCACAGAAAGACCCTCAGAATCCTGAACATGCACAGGATACAAGTTCTCCACGTCATCCAGGTAGGCCTTCTCATCATTATTAGAGATGACACCATGTTATCAGCAGACTATATAATGGAGGTGGAACTGTGTGTAGCAATGCAGTCATGTGTGTAAAGGCAGTATAGCAAGGGGCTCAAGAAGCAGCCTTGGGTCTTCCGGCGGGATACCAACATGGCAGCGGCATAAAAAGTGAGCTCCCCAACATTGATATTAAATAAGCCCTACAAACCTATCAGTTAGAGAAAGGGATGATAAATTTAAAAGTGTTTTAAAAGGGCGATGGATAAGACCAGAGGGAAAAATCGAAAGTCAAGTAAAAACGCTGATATGAACTTTGAGCAGGACAACGAGCCAGCTAAGCTAACACGCAAGCCAGCTAAGCTAACACGCAAGCCAGCTAAGCTAACACGCGAGCCACGCGGGTTGGCTGGAGAGCTAGCAGAGTCTACAACTGAGAGAGTGAATGCCAAGCTAGCAGCGCAACCGAGCCGAGAGGGAGGAGAGATACAGCCACCCGCTAAAAGTATGGAAGACCTGGAAACAATCTTACAAGAGATAAGAGAGTTTCGCCGGGAGAACTTTGAAAATCTCAAAGAAATCAGAGATGATATCAGAAAGACGAACAACAGGATTGATGACGCCGAAAAGCGGATTGTGGAAACAGAGGAGCGCACTTGCAACCTGGAGGAAGCCGCGTTGGAACTCACGGAGCTGCAGAGGCGGGTTGACACCAGAATGACGGACTTGGAGGGCCGCGAGAGGATCCGCATCCATGGGGTGAAGGAAGGTGCGGAGAGTAATGCTCAATCAATGATTACGTTCATCGAAAACCTCCTCAGGGAGAAGCTGGATTTACCCCCATCACTTGAGTTAAAGATTGAAAGAGCCCATCGGGCTTTAGTCTCCCAACCTCCCAAAGACTCCCCTCCAAGATCCATCGTGATGAAGTTGCAAAGTTTCCGCAGTAAGGAAGAACTTATCAAGATTGCGTGGCAGAAAAAGGGTTTCATACATGAGGGGAGGAAGGTGTTTCTAGACCACGACTATGCACCAGAGGTCCTGAGAAAACGCAAGGAATACACGGAGGCAAAAAAGGTACTGAGAGAAAAGAAAATACGTTTTCAGACACCTTTCCCAGCAAAACTCCGGGTGTTTTACGAGGGGGAGACATGCCTCTATAATACAGCGGAGGAGGCGACGAAGGACATGGCGTCCCGAGGGCTCCAGGTGGAGGTGGTGACACCGGAGGAAAACTGGACGGAGCGGATTAAACGACTAATGTGGTCGTCGGGTAGTGCGAAGACGGGCCGCGGGACAACGGAGACACGGCCGGGATACAAACAGAAACTGCAAGCCTTCAGGAGAGACCGGGATTCCCGATGAAACAACGCTATAAAAGGTTAAGATTTGACTGTTTCCAGGAAATAACATTAGCCTACGAGGTGAGAGCTGTGTATACTCAATTTTGATAAGACTATAGCGTTTTATACGGATTTCAGTTGCTAAATTCATAACCTCACAAGCCAAGGACGTCGGGGAAGCACTAAATGCAGTTGCGAACTTATGAACGATGCTGTTTTCAGCAGCGAGGGCCCTCTGCCCCTAGGGAGCAGTGCTCATCCCTCAGAGCGGACTGAACACCAGAGCTCAGAGAAGGTCAATAGACAGACCTCACCAAAGGAAGTTCTTTTAGTATTCTGTTTAAAGGTTCTTAAGTTAAACCTTTGTTATAAGTTGTTTAATGTTCATTACTGTTTTAGTAGCTACAGGGGGGTAAATATGACGGAAAGGATAGGAGAGAGACACAATTCAGGTGGAACAGAGATCGATGACAACATCCAAGAACTGCATTAAAGTAGCCTCATAATGTAAATGGTGTACTTAACCCAATCAAAAGGAGTAAGATAATTAGTAAGATGAAAAAAGAAGGGATAGGGGTAATTTTATTACAAGAAACTCATCTGACAGAGAAGGAACATGCAAAGTTGACAAGAAATGGCTACAACCAGATATTCTCTGCCTCCTACAAATCAGGACGCCAGTGAGGGGTGGCTATTTTGATTTCAGGGAAGATCTCATTTGAAAAGATATCTGTGACAGGGGACAAAGAGGGTAGATACATCATGGTTAAGGGGAAACTTGAGGGGGAGGTGGTAACTTTTTTTAACATCTATGCCCCACCAGGCTCGGATTGGAAGTTTTACAGACAGATGTTTGACTTGATGACACTAGAGGCAGAGGGTATTTTGATTGCGGGAGGTGATTTGAACCAGAGGCTAAACCCACAGCTGGATGCCTCAGGAGGTGGGATACAAAAAAGTGCAATCAGTAAAAAAATTAAGATGATGTTGTCTGAACTGGGAATTGTAGACATTTGGAGGGATCTGAATCCCACAAGTAAGGATTACACCTACTATTCACCACCACACAACATACACACAAGGATTGATTATTTCCTGATGTATAATAAAGATAGATGTAGGGTAGAACAATGTGATATAGGAGTGAGGGATCTATCAGACCATAGCCCTCTTTACTTAACACTACGTCTGGCGAGCGAGAAAAAAACAACAATCTGGAGATTAAACTCAAACATGTTAAGAGGACACACAAAGGAGGAAATAGTGAAGGAACTTCAGACATATATAGAGGATAATGACAATGGTGAAGTGTCTCCGTCGGTACTGTGGGATGCGTGTAAGGCCGTGATGAGAGGGAAGCTAATAGCCAAATCAGCATACTTAAAAAAGATGAGACAGCAACAACTTGACACATTAAAATCAGATCTAAAAAGGCTAGA
Source organism: Thunnus albacares (assembly GCF_914725855.1). Taxonomy (NCBI): domain Eukaryota; kingdom Metazoa; phylum Chordata; class Actinopteri; order Scombriformes; family Scombridae; genus Thunnus; species Thunnus albacares. The sequence continues at coordinate 33,378,506 of NC_058116.1, read as the reverse complement.
AAGAGAACATAAAGATAAATTGGAAGAGGACATATATCAGGAAATAAAAAGAAAGAGGGCAGAGATAAATGAGATTTACGCACAGGAGATCAAAAAAAAACTGTTATTTACAAAACAAAGATATTATGAAGTGGGGGGTAAGTCAACAAAATTGCTAGCATATAAACTGAAAAAACAGCAGGCAAAAAATAACATTTACAAAATAAGAGATCCGCATACAAGATCAACAGTGGATAAAACAGAGGAAATACAAAGATGCTTTCAAACTTATTATAAAAACCTATATGCCCAACCGAAAGCTTGTGATAAAACCCAGATGGATCAATTTTTGGAGAACTTAAATTTACCAAATGTAATAGAAGAACAGAATGAGGCTTTAACTGCTGAAATTACAGAAGAGGAAGTTAATAAAGCAATCTCAAATCTTAAGGCCAACAAGTCCCCGGGTGCAGACGGATATACGGCAGAATGGTACAAAATATTTAAGGTAACATTAATCCCACTTCTGCGGAAGGCATTTAACTGGGTGTTGAAGGAGGGGAAAATTCCTCACTCATGGAGAGAAGCCATCATCTCTGTAATTCTGAAGGAGGGAAAGGATGAGCAGGAATGCTCAAGTTATAGGCCTATTAGTGTCCTCAACCAAGATTATAGATTGTTTACAGCCATTTTAGCCCGACGACTAGAAAAAATTCTGCCAGAAATAATACATTTAGACCAGACGGGATTCATAAAACAAAGACAGACGCAAGACAATATCAGGCGCACCATACACGTTATGCAACATGTAATCAAAAATAAAATAGAGACAGTAGTGGTGGGAATAGATGCAGAAAAAGCTTTTGATTCGGTGGGGTGGGACTTCCTATATAAAGTGCTGGATCGGTTCAATTTTCATAAGACATTTATTAAAGTCATAAAGGCCCTGTATAATAAACCAACAGCTAGGATCAGGATCAATGGGAGTCTTTCAAAGTTTTTTACACTAGAACGAGGCTGTCGTCAAGGTTGCTCAGCGAGTCCTCTTCTCTTTGCTATATTTTTGGAACCTCTAAGCAATTGGATAAAACACAATGAAAATATTACAGGTGTAGATATAGGGGGAGGGGTACAAAAGATAGCTCTATTTGCAGATGACATACTAATGTACTTGACAAGCCCAGATACGTCCTTCCCTGCACTTATGACAACCCTCACAGATTATGGTCATTTATCAGGCTATAAAATAAATATACAAAAAACTCAGGTTATTACTTTCAACTATAGACCAGGCCAAGCGATTAGGGACAATTACAAAATTAATTGGGAATCAAAATCATTAAAATATTTGGGAGTTAATCTACCTCAAGACTTAGGACAATTGAAGTCCATCAACTACGATCCATTGCTTAGTAGAATTAAATCAGATATTAACAGGTGGAACCTGATACCATATATGAGCATTACACAAAAAGTGGAGGTGATAAAAATTATTGTACTGCCGAGGATTTTATACCTGTTCCAGAGTCTACCAGTGGAGTTAAAAGAAGATTAATTTAGGGAATGGAATAAAATGATCTCTAGATACATTTGGCAGGGGAAAAGACCGAGGATCAGGTACAGAACGCTGCAGTTACCCAAAAACAAAGGAGGGTTAGGACTTCCATGCCTGAAGAGCTATTACCAAGCTGCACAAATAAAAACATCGTTGAATATATACAATCCTTACTACTCGGCGAGATGGAAAGAGATAGAGGCCGGCACAACAGATGGGGTCCCAATACAGGCTATAATAGGGGATAGTAACCTGAGAAAGCACATTAGAGAAGGGGCAAACCCATGGATGGATATATCATTGAAGATTTGGTTCAAATTAATTGTGGAAAACGACTTGAAAACTCAAAGTAGATTATTAAGATGGATTGGGTTTGATTCTGAATTCATGCCAAATAGAATAGATAAGAGTTTTAAAAATTGGGAAAGGGGACCTACAATATTCCTGGAGCTCTTAAGTAAGAAGAAAATCAAAAGTTTTCAGGAGCTAAAAGACCAATATCACCTAACAAATTCGGATCAGCATAGGTATTTGCAATTACGGAACTATCTGGAGCAAACAATGAGGGGGGTCATAAGCGGGAGGAGGACAGAAATTATTGAGATGTTTACTGCAACATATGAATCAAAATTGGGAACGAAGCTTATCTCAAGACTATATAAGGCAGTGGAGGACTTAAAGGGAACAGACACAGTGTATATAAAAGAGAGGTGGGAGAGGGATGCAAATATTGTTATATCAGTGGATGAATGGGAAGAGATAAATGAACAGCAATGGAGAACAACCTGTTCTTTATCTTGGAGAGAACATGGGTGGAAGAATATTTTTTAGAACACCAGCACAGTCAAAGTATCACGATACAAAGTGCTGGAGATTGTGTGGAGCTGAGAAAGCGGACCACTTCCATGTGTTCTGGAGTCGTCCCTCCATTCACACCTACTGGCAGGAGCTTAAAAAGTGTATGGATAAAGTATTGAAGGTAAATCTTCCACTTACATTTGAGGTGTTATACTTGGGGATATTGGGCATAGATTTAACAAGATTTGGGGACAAATATATTTACAGAACAATGCTGATTGCAAGTAAAAAAGCGATTACCAGAAAGTGGTTGAAGAATGAGGTACCTAAGGTCGAGGACTGGGTTGAGGTTATGCACAATATATATGGGATGGAAAAGTTAACTTTCTCTGTGAGACTGGAGAGGGACAGATTTGAAAGAATTTGGGAAAATTGGATAGAGTACATAAAACCAACTAGATCAGACTTTATTTGAGAGGTACATCATAGGAACAAAGACCCCTAGTTCATATTTCATAGCTACAGATGTTGAAAGGTTCTGTTTTCTTTTTTGGTTTGTTTGTTTTTTTAAAATTTTATTCTATTTCACAATATCTGCATAATCGATCACATGGTAGAACTCTGTTAATTCAACTGGCCATGAGGTATGGAAGATTGTGAATAACTGTTGTGCTTTGGACATGGGTATATGTATCCATGTATGGATATATAGCCATAGGTATATGAATAATATATTCTATATTTTATTTTGTTTTACTTTTCCTCTTGATAGGTATGAGCAGGTACAGTTGTTGTCTATCTGGATCCAAAGTAAAGAACTAAGGAAGACTGTCATGTTTAAATGAATAATATTATAATATTAGGAATGGAGAAAAGAATACGTCATTGTGTACCAGTTGTAAGCAGAATGTATGTGAAAACGGCAAATAAAAATAAAAGAAAAAAGAAAAAAGAAGCAGCCTTGGGGGGGGGGGGGGGGTCCAGTGTTGAGGGTCAGGCTGCCTTAGGTGAACCTGCCCACCCTCACCACCTGGGGGCAGCCAGTCAGGAATTCCAGGACCCAGCTGCAGTGTTGAGACTACAATTCCTGAGCTTAGAGTCCAGCCTGAGGGGAATTGGAGGGGGTCAAGGGATGCAGGGAGAGAGGAGCAGATGACGTCTTTCATGAGTCTCTCAAAGCACTTCATAATGAGGGAGGTCAGGGCTACAGGGCAGTAATGATTTAAGCAGGAGGGTCTGGAAGTCTTTGTGACAGGGACTACGGAGGACTTCTTTAGTCATGAGGGACCTGGACCTGAGTGCCTCATTTCCTTCCCTTTCATGTACCAACATGTTCTGGTATGACAATGAACTTCCTTGAATCCTTGAATCCTTGAGATGCCATCTGGGCCAGCTGCCTACCTCTTGTTGGTCCGTCTCAGAGCTCTCCTAACGTCATGTTCTGACCCAGCAAACATACCCTTTTGGGACCCATGTGGGGCCGCTGTGAGAATAAAATGAGCCCCGCAGGGGCAGCCCACATGTGCCCCGCATTTCACGCCGGTAACGAGGCCCACAGTGGGCTGCCCCTGCGGGGCCCCACACAGCCCCCAAAGGGGCATGTTTGCTGGGATTAGGGTGAGAAAAACAATCAAAAGGCCTTCAGCAGATAAAAACTTTTAACAAACAGTGATAGAAACTACAGCCAATCAATTCTCTTCAAATAAAGTGACAAAAACCAATATGTTTCATACCACAAACACAGATTTAAATTTTACATTCCAGTCATTTGGTTAACTGCCTTGGGCCACTTATGGACTATCCCACTAGGGGGCCTGTGTCAGCATTCTGTGGGCAAGCCCACATTAGCTATCACACGGGAAACCCTCATGGTGGCAAACCCCGTGCAGGGTCCAAAGCAAAACTGCTTCCCCCAAAGGGCAGAACTGCTGTGGGCCCTACAGAGGCTATCCCGCAGGGGAGCCCGTGGTGGGGAAAACTCCCACTGGTTCCCAAATGTGCAAAACTGCTTTGGGCCCCTTCATGGGCTATCCCACAGGGGGGTCTGTGTGGGCATTCTGTGGGCAAGCCCACAGTGGGTTTCCTGCAGAAAACCCTCATTGGGGCCTGAAGAAGTAAAACTTCTGTGGGCTCTGCATGGGCTATCCCACAGCGGGACCTGTTTGGGCATTCTGTGGGCAAGCTCACAATGGGTTTCCCACAGAAAACCATGATGGGGGCCCAAAAGGGCAAGACTGCTGTAGGCCCTGCATAGGCTTACTCACATGGGGTCCACGTGGGATTGGTGTGAGTTTGCCCTGCCCACACCTCCCCACAGTAAACCCACACATACCCACAGTGGGCCCGCATGGGCATGTTTGCTAGGGAGATGGACAGCGGACACTCTTTTTCACTTTGATGAAAGGACTGTTCACTTTGATAAATACATCATGTGTCTAAGGCATAATGCATCACATCTGCGCCAAGAAAACTCTGGAAAAGCTTAATTCAATCTGACACTCAGTGTATTTTGTCTCTATGATTAACTTTAGAACTTTTAATACCACCAGTCTAAAGCAAACTGTAGCACAAACAGTAGTCATGGGCAGCTAATTTACATTTTAATGTGTGAGAGAGAATCAAGTGTATGAACCAGAAATACAGAAATCCATTTGAGCTTTTGATGATGAGGACTTACATTTGTAATAAAATATATTATAATGAATGAACCTGATCCAAATGTTTCCTCAGAGGAACGTAGCTCCATCCCGTCAGCGTCCACAGGTGATGAGCAGGAGCCATCAGACAAGAAGGAATCAGGACAACAGAGCAGTGATGATGGAGCAAAGACACACAGGTTAGTCAACATGTTATAATGTGTCTGTTCAACCCAGTCTCACGGTAATTCGTGAAATAGTCGTCAAATTTAATTTTAGATTTGTGTACATGAACATGAATTTTCCATTTTTTCATGACAATCAGCACGACTTTCAAATGAATGTATTTCAGCCTGAAGTCCTATGTTATCCTATTTTTATGTCAGTTTTGGATAGAAGAACGCTACATTACCCATGATCCTCAGCCACCGTTGCTATTGAGATAAAGACAGTCTGCTTTGTCACACTTTAAAAAACTTCTATATACTATCATATCTACTATTTTTATTCAACTGAATAAGATTTTGTGTGTGTTCATGTAGCCTCTATTGTCATTTACAAAGGCACAGGGTACATGCACTGTACCAGGCCTGATGCTCTGGATGGCCACAGTGTAAAAGGTTTTTAGAATAGCAGGTGATGATTTGAGTTTTCTAAGTTGTCTGAGGTGCTGCAGACGCTGCCTGGCTTTTTATTACTATTAACTGAGTGTGCTGGCTGAATGTGAGGCCCTCAGTGAGGTGAACTCCAAGGTTTTTATGGGAGCTTACTCTCTCCACTGGGGATCTGTTTATGCAGAGAGGGGAGTATGGTTTGTCCTGTCTCCTTGTGTAATCCACCATCTCCTGTTGAGAGTGAGGTGGTTAGTCTGGCACCAGGCATCCAGGTAGGCCCTCTCATCATTATTAGAGATGAGACCCACCACCATCATGTCATCCACAAACTTTATAATGGAGGTGGAGCTGTGTGTAGCAATGCAGTCGTGTGTGTAAAGGCAATATAGCAGGGGGCTCAAGAAGCAGCCCTGGGGGGGACCAGTGTTGCAGGTCAGGTGGAGACCAAGCAGAGCTGAAACTGAACTGGGCTGAGAATCATCAGGTGGAAACAACATGTTGCAATGTGTCTTCTGGATGTTTGCTAATATGTTAGCCCCAACTATTTTATAATATGATAATGTGTCATGTGACATTTTAAGATGCAGGTTTGAGAAAGTAAAGTTTATTATTTTTGTTTTAGGGAATTAAAAGAAAATCTTAGGCGGAGAAATCTTTGAAGCTCTCTCAGCAAGGTGAGTTTACAATACTGATGGATTTAATTTTATATTTTGTAAATGTATAAATGTTAACAATTTTCATTCAGCAAGGGATTTTTTCTCATCAACTTCATGGAATTCAGTCACAGTGAAAGTCTTCTTGGTCGTTACTGGTAAAACCTTTGGTGCCCATGAAGTCATACTGGAGCAAGTAAAGAAAAATAAACAGCTAACGGTGGAAACCACCACAGACCTCCAGGGATGTGACGTCATCATCGTCTTCTGTCCAATCAAATGTTGTCTTCAATCAGATGTGGAGGCAGCCATGAGAAACATTATAGAACTGTTCTTATTGTGCAGCTCTTTTACTCTTGGTGTTTTCACTCTTAAAGCATTTAAACACAACCATGACGTGATCACATGATAATCAGTGATCATCATCACATCACACAGCTGCAGCAGATTATCACTGATATATACTCCATCTCATAACATTTTTTTCTGGGCTCTTGCAAGACTTGCATGACATGCATAAACTATCTATCTAGACACGCCATCAACATTTTTCCTTTCAGAAGAGTTCTTGTCCTCACATGAACCAGGATGAAAACAACCTCCACTACATGTTCCTCATATTCCTCTCTCCTCTCCTCTCCTCTCTTCAGATGAGAAACCTGTCATCCTGGTGGCGATGCATCACACCCGAAAACCAGAGCATTCAACTGGGAGGACCGCTGTGTCTGACAAGTTTCCAAATGTTGTGTTGGATGTTCACATTCTTTTCCATGAGACAGTGAGCGGGTTATTGACATGTCCAAGAAATAATCAAACAATCAGTCAAATACAGAAAATGTTACAGAAACTCAGTAAACACATCTGTAGTTCATGATAGTTTTAGTGGTTTTAACGGCTGCATTTGGAGCAACAACACAAATGAAATCAGTGAAGCAGCAGCATCATTACATTATGTTTAGTCTGTCCTCTTCCATGGTGATGGCTCAGGGGTTCAGGTCCTGGAACCAGCACCTGGACGTTCTCCAGATCACATTCTTCATATATGTTATAAATTCAATATAACTTTCCATCCTGCTTCATGCTATATTTCTGTAATTTGTCTTTCTTAGTCTGTTATGTACTAGGAGTGTGCCCGAACACAAATATGTTATTCGGCAAAGCACAAATAGTGAGTTGGTTTTTTTTACAAATATTTGTTTCATACAAATATTTTAAAAATGATTTGTTTTTTGGAAGAAAAAAAAACGTTAAATACGAGCGCACAGGTTGGTTACGTCGCTATCCCAGTCTTTGTCCTCTTCTCCACAGCAGCAGGTCTCAACAAGGGGAGTCACATCCACCTGCTACATGACACACATTTCCTTATTTGGACATCACAGAGTTGGGGGTGTTCCACAGAGATAAAGTTGAGCTACTGACACATGTAAAGTGCTCCCAAAGGACTCTCTTGTTCCCCTTCTCCTTTCCACAGTTCTGTCCTGCAGAGGGATCCTCCTCTGTCGCTCTTCATGAAGTTTCTTCCATTTTTTCAGTTAAAGGGGTTTTTGAGGGATTTTTTCCTTATTTGAATCGAGGGTCTAAGGACAGAGGATGCTGTATTGCTGTACAGATTGTAAGATAATTTGTGATGTGTGATGTTGGGCTATACAAATAAAAACTTGTCAGTTTTGATTTGACATTTATAGCCATTATTAATTAATGAAGTAAAGGGTAACGCTTTATTTTACAAGTCTTTTAATTTTATACTGATTTCTTGCAGGTATTTAAGGGTACATTTTTAGGACACCTTACAGAAAGGGTGGTGCAATTTGGTACATAAACTGTGAGTTTATAAGACTCTGATAATAAATAAAATATATATTTTAACACACAAAACTACACACTCAGTTAAAGAATTGTTAAGAGTCTAATTTATTAAAAACTTTTGCAAATTAACAATTACATATGAACCCAAATACAATGAAGGCATCCGCTGAATAAAACAACCTATCACTTATTTTCAGTTTTTTCTTATAATTTGTACCAAATTGCACAACCACTTCTGGGAAATTCTCCAAATTACTGTTAAATACCTGCAAATTACTCAAAAAATTCAATTTAGAGAAAGTAGAGAAATATGTGGAACAATTTTATAGGTTTCTACTCATTACACATTGCTTAACTCCTGTGATATATTATCAACAGTATGAGGTATGAAGAAATCCTTATTATTAATTAATTGATTAATTATTTAGTCTATAAAATGTTTCTCAGAAATATGATAAAAACACACTAAAGATTGTTTTTTTCTGTGAGTTAAGTTTTTATTGTTTGTTTTTCTGTCTGTTTGGAAATATACCAAAAGGTGTGAAGCTTTTGAACCTTTAAAGTGGTTTCATATTGCTGAATAAAGAAAAAGATTCTCGGATGTTTGTAGTGAACAGAATAATTTCTTCTTATTTAAATGTTTTTAGTTGTGAAGCAGATCTGTGGTGTCTGAGATGTTTTCCAGAGTAAAAACCAGCCTGTTAGTGCCCTCTGGTGATGGAGAGGCAACATTCAGTTTTTATGCTCCACAAATCTGAGAAAACTCCCAGAAAACTGCAGGGCCCTTGTCAGCTTGTTAGAGCAGCTCCTGACCTGAAATCTGTATTGCACGTAATGTGTAATCTAGAGTTTTAACTTAAGAAAATCAGTATGAAGCTTTAGACAGGTAGGATCAATGAATAATTATCTCTCTCATTCATGATGTGATTGGTTCACTGATGGAACATCATTCCTGTAATACTGGAGATTATATGTTACTGTTCCATTGATGATGGCTTTTTTCATTCATCACTCACTATTGAACATACTCAGAGTTGATTGATCTGACTCTGATCAGCTGCTTCCCATCTCCGTGTTCATCAACTCAGAGTTCAGGTTTAGACTCAGAGTTTGTTGAACCTGCTCTGGAACTGACCCCAGTTCATTGTTGGTTTGGACCCAAACATGACATTTGTTGACAGTAAGAAAAATATAGAAAATCACCAGTGAAATCCTTTAAGCAGTCTGATTTCCATCTTCTCACCATGGTGTTCCTCTGTTGGAAGAGAAAACAGAAGGCCCATCGACCTCCCTTCCTTGGATCCATCATCCACCATCCTGCTTCAGGCTTCTCTACCAGCTGATAAACTTTATTGCATCTATTTCCTCCTCCTCGCCCCCCACTGCGCAAAATGACAACTTGTCTCCCATCGCCGCTATGACTGCAAGGTCACGCTTTCATTTCTCACCCGTTTTCACTCGCATCAACTTCTTCTATGAAGACCGACTGACAGACAGCATTCAGCTCTACACAGAGCTGCTCCTTCTGCTGGTTTTGGGGTTTTTAGCAGCCTGATTATTCATATGAACAACAGTAAGCAGCACTTGAATCAACAAAGCCCAACTGTACCAGTGATACAGAAAGAACTAAACACATACATTTATTTGGCAGACACTCTTGTCCAAAGAGACTTACATTTTTTCCATTTATATACATTTAGAACAATTTGGGATTCACAGTGTTTTGCTCAAGGATGCTTCAACATGTGTGATCAACATCTGGGATTAGTGGCTGACCCCTCACCACCAGCTACAGCTCAGTTTAAACATGAAAGGGTTCAGTGGATATTGTAGAAGAGACAATGACAGATTCCTAATATAAGAAAGTAATGGACTCTTCTCTGCTTAACTACTGTCTGATATTATGCCTCCTGTTTGTGTATTTTCTCTTCATGATTACAGGAAATGGGAGAAATAAATCAGCAAAAAGTGCATCCTATAGATTACTAAAGACAAATTAAGCTATGTTTTCCATGTGTCTAGGTTTACATTTTCTCAATGAAGTCATCTCCAAAGTCGATCACATGTTTCAGAGCGCTGAGGATCAGAGTGTCGATAACATTGTCAAGATCAGTTTCTTCATAGTAGTTCTTCACAGGAAAGATGCAGTTCATCGGGATACCGACTGCTGAGCTGAAATCTGTCATCTAAATACAGAAAAAGAAAAGAAATAAGTATTTCAGTCGACAGATTAGTGGACCGTGTTGATCTCAGCAGGTTTTTGTTCCTAACAGAAACTCACCTTTTTCTTCAGGTACTTGCTCTTATAAACGTTCTTCAGATCCTTTTCAGTTTCAGCACAGGCCCCGTCGATGTTTGTGACCACCACCATTTGAGGAATCCCTGCAGATACAGAAACACACAAAGCTGTTGGAGTTCATGTTTATGTTCAGAAAATGATTCAAAGTAGGAGAGTAAGAGGAGCTTGGACCTGAAGGCATGACTGAACTTAATGTACACAGTTGGATCAGATTCAACCAACTCAAAAAACCCAACTCAAATCTAACATGAGCAGGCTTATGAAACCAGATTTATAATCAAGATAACTGCATGTTCATGACTTGTAATCTGTTGATCAGTTCTGTTTGCATGCTTGTGTTAAATGTCTGGGTTCAACATGACACCTGTGTGTAAGATTAAAAACAAACAACTTTAGAATAACAATTTAACAATTTGTTTGTAGCATAAATAGCTTCCAGAATCCTGGAGAACATCATGAGTGAATGTTATGAGGGGCTGTTAGGGACATTATTCAGAATTACTATGAATATACATGCACTTTTCCTCTCACATACACATATGAAACCGAACTCATTCACATACTATACTGAAAACCACAAACACATACAAATGAAATGCTTTTACACATACAACTGAAACACTCTCACGAAAACTAAAATACTGAACTACTGAAAATATTCATATTCATATAGTATTGTGAAATCCTTTTATATAAACCATTGAAAACATAGATGTTACTCATTTTGTTTGTCTGCGCTACCACTGTGATACCACAATGCTGGAAGAGGGGGCTGCACTAGATAATTGTAAACACTAGGTGGCAGTAGAGTGCTTGAATCCTGCTGACAGGATTTTAGGATAATATACCCTCTGATCACAATACAGTTGCAATGGCAGAGTGACGTTGTCTGTATTTCCGCTCGATAACGCTACCAGAAGTGAAGCAACTGCAGAAGAAACCGACTGACTGCAGTGAGCTTTCTTTACCGCCGTGTTACCATGGTGCTGCCGCGGCGGTAAAACAGATTCAAATGTATTGTTAAGTAATGCCGCTGCTTCAGTTAGGCTACTTGCAGGCTGTAGAGCAGACATCAGTGTCGCTAACGAATGTGCTCTCTTTTCTCAGTCACCTTCTGTTTTAACTGAAATCCTCTCATACAAAATTATTTTTTCGATAGTAACTGTGATTGATTTTCAATAGCTTATATAAAAGGAAATAGGAAGTAGAGCAGGAGTAGGAAGTATGTCTATCTGCACGTTTGCAATGCACTTGCTCAGTAGTTCAATACCTGGTGTGGGGACCTCCTTCTTAAGATAGTTTATTTATAAACACTTATTTTAACACTTTAATATTCTAAAATTAAAAGCGTAATAAAACCAAAAACTATATATTTACACCTATTTCCACTTTTATTCGAATACAAATACAAATATAAATTAGAGCTGCAAGCAGCGTTGGTCGGGACCTCGCACTCTGGCCCGTCGGGATCAGATCACGCTTTTTAAAAATGAGGGATATTTCTTACAAGTGTGGTGTGCTTTTATTTTGAAAGTTTGATTGACATGTGTACTGTCAGGTGTGTAGAGACAATAATTAACTGCAGCTGGACACAGAAAAATACTCATATATTTGAATGGAGAGTGTGAACGAACCCACACCTTTTTGAACATTTACTGCTTCCACATAATTTTAGATACAAACTTCATTTGAACTTTAAATGAGTCACGAGACTTTGACCTACAAATCTTGAATTTACATGTGTTTTCTATCTCTTATTGTTTTTGAGATATTAGAGTGTGAGTTTTAAAGTCTTTTCTTGCTCCTCCTGTGATTTTATAATGAGTGTGTATTGCGGAATGTTTCACAGCACTGAGGGAGTGACATCACCAGGAGCAGTTGGAGAGGAGGATTTTAGAGAACGCTTCTTGTGAAATCTCCTCATAAATCCCATGACTTTGGCCAAATCCTACATAAAAAGCACATTTTTTTGTAGGAATTTTCATCGCGAATCCATTGATACAGGTTTGAAAGTGGTCGGACTTATAGTTTAGATGCCAGATGCCCCAGTTTGACACAAAGTTCATGCCCATAGATTACCTCCCCATTGGTTTACATTGTAAGGGTGATGTGGGACTGCAACTTTCAGGGCTTATTAAATCCAAACCGTTCGAGTTATTACAAAGTTTTTCGCAACTTTTTTTCAGCATAGTATCATAAGTCATCTATTAAAGTTTGAAGCCGATACCATTAACGCCCTCGGGGGAGATAGCGTTTGTTCGGGGGCCAAAATTGGGGCAAAGTCTTATTTTGAAAAGCTGATTGCAGACTTCCTGTTGGATTTAGGTCAGGGGTGTCAGCATATGATTTGTAGGTCTTGATGAGATGAATAATTGAGTTTTGGTTCGATCTCTCTACAACATTCCTACGGGCCGTGGCAGCCGTTTTAGATACATAGGTGGCGCTCTCGAGCACATTTTGGCACTTCGGGGGTTAATTTTTACATTTTATCAAATTTTTCACCAGACCTGATGTGCGTGCCAAATTTGGTGAGTTTTTGAGCATGTTTAGGGGGTCAAATTTAGAGTTAAAGTGGCATATTAATAAAGAATAATAATAAAGAAACAAACACACGAAAAACAATAGGGTCTTCGCCCTTTGGGCTCAGGCCCTAATAATTTTGCTGCCTCAGCAAATATAGATACAAATACAAATACTGGGCTCTGTGCACATCAACATGGTCTACAATGGTCTGAAATTCTGCTTAATATATTTAGACTCCAATTGAAATGCATGAATAAGACAGTAAAATGTTTCTCTGGTATATTTGAAAGCTTTAAGATTATTCCTGTGACGATTCCAGTGATTTTCTATATTTTTCTTCTTGTTAACAAATCTCATGCGCAGAGCCAAACCAAGGGTGAATTGATGTACTAACAACAAATGCTCCCAGCTTGCTGTTTGTCCCAGTTCAATCCACCTTCAGTTCCAAATTGCAGACCTCAGTATACCTGCTTCTAAGTCTAGTTTAAAAACAAAACCATATACTGTATATATATGAGGTGTTTTTTCTTAAAGGTTTACATCTTCTGTAGGAATCAATGTCCGGTTCACTGAATCTGATAAAGACATCTTACCCAGGTCTCTGGCCATCTCCCTGACCTCCTTCATCTTCTGCAAAACTGAGTCTGTAATTTCTGCTGAGTTAGCAGAGAGGACACAAACCAGAACATGGACTCTGTCATCTGGGGTGGGGGTAGGGTTGTAGCCTGGATCACGCTCTGTCAAAGATGTTTGATGATTGAACTGAAAAACAATGTGACACTCAAGTGAACAATGACAGTAAACAGAGTCTTTACTATGTATTTTATACATACATTTATGTACTTTTCCCAAAAAAACTGACTTATGAAAAGTTAGAAGACAAAGAACAAATATAGACAAACTGAAAAACCTGTGACCAGTTTACTTTGCAACATTCTGCATCACAGCAAAACCCGGCCTAGTAAACATGCTCAACCAACAGAGCATCAGACTATAAAGGCTTTTCACAATAGTACAGACAAAAAGCATCTTTTATTGCCTATCCAGTCTAAATACAGTATATTTGCACTAGCAAGACCGGCTGCTCATCAGCTCTACAGCACACAGCTTTTAATTAACCGTTTTATCGCACAAAGTGGCAACTAAACATAAAACCACACATTAAAGGTGTTAACTTAGACAGAAATCGCACATGTAACATGTAACATGGCACATTCTTCAGTACCAGTCAGCTCACAGATAACCAAATCTGTACAGTTTACGGAAAACTGCATCCTTACACTCAGTCAAGAAAACTGTCCATACCACTATGATGAGAGTCATCTTGATTTTCCATTCTTGACTGTGCAGGGAAATACCTAAAATTTGGCTGTGAAGGTGGTTCATAAATTGCACATAAATCAGCGGGTGAACCTGCGTCAGGCTGACCAGGAGAAAGAGCTACACCACCAGTGAGCAAGCAGCCGACAGGCTGACAAGCTCAGGAAGGTCTGCGTGTCAGAGCCAACTGAAAGTTAGTAAAACTTATCTACTAGAAGTGTTATTAGCCATGCAGTTTATGTTTACAACCCTGTTTATATTATTTACTGTCTCATTTGCATTTGTCATAGCATGCAAGTAAATTTAATCTCTCTACCTCCTGTCCGACTGAAAGGATTAATGCACTAATTAGATTTTTTACCTCAATCTCTGCTTTGCTATGCAAGGAAACATAACAAACTATCTAGTTAGAAATGCTTTGTATAAACAGTTTGAGTCAGTCTCTCCACATTGCAGTGAAGCAATTGACAGTCAAGTTGTCACTGGTCCGGCAGATAATTTTTGTTTCTCTACACAGATACTCTACACAGACAGGTCAGTTTCTGTTTTTTATTGAATAATGTGGCAGTACCGTGTAACCCTCCTTCACATGTCCCATCATGGCCAGTTTGATGTCTTCTGCACAGATGCCACAGTCCGTCCCCTCCTCCAGACCCATGATGTCATTGAAGACGATCGGGTAGAAGGTCTTTGAGGTTCCTCTTCCTTTTCTGATTTTATGTGTTTCATACTGAAACACATATAAGAGATGAAAAAGTGTTGTCAGTTGGTTATAGGGCTATCACTTTTTTAGGGCCTGAGCCCAAAGGGCGAAGACCCTATTGTTTTTCGTGTGTTTGTTTCTTTCTTATTATTATTAGGGCCTGAGCCCAAAGGGCGAAGACCCTATTGTTTTTCGTGTGTTTGTTTCTTTCTTATTATTAGGGACTGAGCCCAAAGGGCGAAGACCCTATTGTTTTTCGTGTGTTTGTTTCTTTCTTATTATTATTCTTTATTAATACGCCACTTTAACTCTAAATTTGACCCCCTAAACATGCTCAAAAACTCACCAAATTTGGCACGCACATCAGGTCTGGTGAAAAAATTTGATAAAATGTAAAAATTAACCCCCGAAGTGCCAAAATGTGCTCGAGAGCGCCACCTATGTATCTAAAACGGCCGCCACAGCCCGTAGAGAGATCGAACCAAAACTCAATTATTTGTCTCATCAAGACCTACAAATCATATGCTGACCTAAATCCAACAGGAAGTCCGCAATGTCAATTTCAAAGTATGATTTTTTGCCAATTTTGGACCTTGAATAAACGCTATCTCCTCCTAGGGCGTTAATGGTATCGGCTTCAAACTTTAATACATGACTTATCACACTGTGTTGAGCAAAAGTTATTAAAAACTTTGTAATAACTCAAACGGTTTTGATTTAGTAAGCCCTGAAAGTTGGAGTGCGACATTACACCTTACAATGTAAACCAATGGGGAGGCAATCTCTGGGCATGGACTTTGTGCCAAACTGGGGCATCTGGCGTCTAAACTATAAGTCCGACCACTTTCAAACCTGTATGGATTCGCGGCGAAAATTCCTACAAAAAAATGTAATTTTTATGTAGGATTTGGCCAAAGTTATGGGATTTATGAGGATATTTCACAAGAAGATCACTTTGAAATCTTTCCTTCCAACTGAGAGGGAGAGAGAGAATGGGAGGGGGGGGGGTGGGTAAACATCTACTGCCTGTGACAGAAGCCCTTGGACTGCACCACACTCCAGTTACTTAGTGTTTCTACACATGTGACAGCAGTGTTCAATCCTTACTTTTTTTTCAAGAAGTACATGTGCTCATAAAAGACAAAAATTAGGAGCATACATATAACTTTAGGAGCACACTGAAAAATGTTCAAGTAACAGTTTCTTAAAGAAAACAATTCATTAAAACATATTTACAATTGATCACATACATATTTAAACTCTATGTGTGTGTGTGTGTGTGTGTGTGTGTTAACTTTGTTAATTTTGCTAAGTTGAATAAACACTGTTACATCTTTAAAGAGAAGTTCTTTTGTCATTATTGTGTAACATATTGTGAAAAGTGGCCGATTGAAGGAGTCAGACCTCGAATTCAACCCTTCTTTGTTCACCCTTGAATGTTTATCTCTCAGATATTAACATTCTAGGTGAACTCCCATTTATGAGACTACCTTGTTCGGTTATTGGTCCCGGTTTCGGGGTGGTGCTTCGTATTTGTTAGTTCATATCTGTCATATGTGACAGAAGCCCTTGGACTGCACCACACTCCAGTTACTTAGTGTTTCTACACATGTGACAGCAGTGTTCAATCCTTACTTTTTTTTCAAGAAGTACATGTGCTCCTAAAAGACAAAAATTAGGAGCATACATATAACTTTAGGAGCACACTGAAAAATGTTCAAGTAACAGTTTCTTAAAGAAAACAATTCATTAAAACATATTTACAATTGATCACATACATATTTAAACTCTATGTGTGTGTGTGTGTGTGTGTGTATGTAAATCACAATTTGCTGTTTTTAGGGGTGCTTGATTATGGCAAAAATTATAATCACAATCATTTTTGTTCAATATTGAGACCATGATTATTTAACATGATTATTTTTTGACTGTCATCTTTTCCAATTGCTGTTGTTCATACATGCACATATTTTTTCTAACTTGGCTGAGGAGACTATTACACATGTAATCATATATTGTAGTAATGATCAAGAAAAACTATAGCCTATATGAGGGAAAAACTCAGGAAGGCTGGAGTTCTGGAGCTCCGTATTAAAACTGTAATGGACCTGCCATGAGGGTGGAGCAAACTCCATTTCCAAGGATGCTTTGCGATTTTCACACCTCAGCAGGGAGCAGTCAACATCGGTCCCTCATTGGCGGAGACGCTCCTGCACAGCGGAGCGTCCTGATGACGCAGCCATGACATCACCACCCCTTTATAAGCGAGCACGCCCAAAATACACGTCTTTCTCATGTCACTGAGCTAGGGGTAACTCCTGTTCCCCTGTGAGTTAGCTTGACTACCCCACGAACATGTTTTCCCCTCATCAAAGACTCCCCTCGTCGGACGAGACGAGACTTTGCCCGTGTTCACCCGAACACATTCCTGGATCCGAGAGAGACTGCTGCTGCAACCAGCGTCCTCAAATTCCCCCGAGAAAGAAGAAATAAAGTTACTTCAAGATAACGTGGACCGGCTCTGCCCTGCGTGTCTTCGCCGAGTCGACTCTGCTGTTCTCTCCGCCACTCCACTCAGAGCCAGCTGCCGTGTTTTCGCCGACCGTGCAAGAACGGCACCATCTGCCTCCGAGCCAAGAACAAAGTTGGACATTAAGACGGACTACACACACACACACACACCGTGCTCGCTTTCTGAAGCGACCAAGTAAGAGGCATAAGTCTGGGCATAGGCAGTGTTAGTTGTATGTGCTTTTCAGCATCAGTTGCTGTTGTTTAGCATTTAGCTTTTTAGCTTTATTGCTATTGTTCTTGTTGTGTGAGTTGACGGACCGCCGAGTCCATTTTTCTCTGCTTTACTGTGAGGAGTATTTTAAGTTTGCTGCCTGTTAGTTGTGTTCACCACGCTAGACTATTTTGTGTTTTTCCCGGTCGGGACTACTGCCGTGTTTGTGCCACCGTGAGTGAGAAAGTAAATTGATTTGTCGATCAGAAACCAGACAACCAGACAACGTACGTTACAGACTGCCGTCCGTACGTGCGCTCTATGTGGACAAAAGCTTCTCTCCCTTTCACGATTGCTTTCCCTCCTCCCTCTCTTGCGACTAACACACACACTCACACGCGCGCACAGACACACGCACCGACATCTTTTTACACATCTGATGGTCAGATAACATTGGACAAAGCTTTGCGTTGTCTTTCCTTATCCGTCATCAGACACGTGTGTTTTTCACAGAATTGGGTGAGGGCAAGACGCCGACCACCAGTCACCTTGTTTTTGTCTAGCCAAGACACCGCCGTACTTCTGCCATTCGGGTCTCGTGTCACGCGCGCTCACACACACACACACACACACACACACACACACACACACACACACACACACACATATATATACATACATACATGCACGCATTCCCCTGCAAGTGTCCAACCCTGTGCAAAGCTGTTTGTGTTTTGTTTGGTAGAATTAGATTGAATAATTTATTGAGTGAAGCATTTGTTAACTTTGTTAATTTTGCTAAGTTGAATAAACACTGTTATATCTTTAAAGAGCAGTTCTTTTGTCATTATTGTGTAACATATTATGAAAAGTGGCTGATTGAAGGAGTCAGACCTCGAATTCAATCCTTCTTTGTTCACCCTTGAATGTTTATCTCTCAGATATTAACATTCTAGGTGAACTCCCATTTATGAGACTACCTTGTTCGGTTATTGGTCCCGGTTTCGGGGTGGTGCTTCGTATTTGTTAGTTCATATTAATAATTCTGTTAATTGTTATAATTAATTATTATTGATAATTGATAATTATAGCAAATAATCAACTGTGTTCCTCGCAGATCCTACAGTTGGTACCTGAATTATTGATTAAGGTCAACAATATTTTGATGTCATAATTGTCTGTGAACAGAGGGATGGGCTCACAGAGAGACACTGGTTAGTATTGTGTGTCAAAAGACTCTGACACTGATCATCTCCAAACGTTTTCTTGGTTCCCAGAAGCTTAGCTGACTGCGCCACGGCCCGCTGTGCGCAAGAGCGCGAAGGCCCGTTCAACGCTGCTTGCAGCTTTAATTTTATCTGATATTCAAACTGCTGCTTGGAGTGACCTAGTGGCCCAGTGGTTTAAGATGCTGATCATGAACCACATCTCCCTGGTCCACCTTTGTTGCATGTTGTTCCCATTTATCTCTCCTTTCATTTCCTGTCATCTCTCCACATTCATATTTTTTATGTTTTACAATCAGGTTTTAGAAAATCTTACTCCACTGAAACATCTTTTATATCTTACTGATTTAATAAAAAGGGAAATTTATACTGGTAGAATGATGAAAATAATGTTTTATGATGTGACAACACTGTGGTTCAGGTCTGGTTTGCTTTAGGGAAAGATCAAAGTTTGGATTAAAATGATCACTTTGTTAAGGTTAGAGACACATGGTGTGGGTTACCTCCTTAAAGTTAGACCACCTTCGTCATCATGGCTACAATAATAACCACGCGGTTAAGGGGAGTTACACTTTTTTTAAAACTGTCCTGACTCACGGTTGGAAACAGGAAATGAACAGCGGTCTCCTGTGGCCACTGTTGGGTTACTGCTGTAACACATTCTCATCCCAGGGAGTCAAATTCCAACGCATTGTCACACCCCCTCGGCGTCTGATACCGACGCACAAGGTACCGTTTGGCGTCAGTATGAGATGCACCGGGCAGCTAACTAACTAACGTTATTATTGCGTCATTATTAGATGCTCAGAGCAACCACTTGGTTAGGTTTCGGGAAAGATCATGGTTTGGGTTGAAATGATCACTTAAAATGTCGTCATGGCAACAGTTAACACCAATACAAAAAACTGCGACTCATGGTTGGAAATGTGACACTTGTGGTTGGAAGTGGGAGGTGAACAGTAGTCTCCTGCTATCCCTTGGATGTATTTATAAGAGCTGGATACTGGACTGAAAATGGCACCCATTCAAGCCAATAAGAATTGCTTGGTTGGTGCATACGCCAAAAAAGTTTATAGCTTCTGGATTCCGCGTTGTGCAACCCAGTGAATATGCACAGTGTTTTCCCTGCTGGCCCCATAGACTTTACGTTGTGATGACATCATGGATTTTTAAATCACTTTTCTCAGCTTAAGAAAGTTTTACAAATATAAAACCTCCATGGATCAAAAATTCATAATAAAAAGTCATAATTGACCTTGTTTGCAGTTTTAGGGGTCCTGTCAACAGTTTTACAGATGTCTCTTTTACAAGGGCAGTCTATGGAGAAAATGCTTTTCAGGCTGCAGGGGGATTTTTCACTGCAATACCATGAGTGACCACTGGGAAAAACACTCAAGAGTTTTTTGTGTCGATATCAGATGCCGAAGGGCATGACAAAGCATCGGTATTTGACACCCTGGGAATGAAAACAGGCTGGTTAAAGCCACCATCCACCCCTTCTCCTCTGAGTGAGGAAATCCACATTTATATACGTCATCTGAACTGCACCACTGCTCCAGCTCACAATTACTACGGCCGCTAGATGGCAGCTGTCACTCTGAAACATTACTATAGGTTACATTACCTGTTACATTACAAAGTTTTATAGAAGGTGTTTATGAAACCTGCATAAAATACAAAGAGATTTAAACAACACAAATCTAAAGTTGTCATACACTTCTGGTGAAACTCTTGTCAGAGGTGGTAAAACTGGCTGCAGCAGAAATGGTCATTCTGCCTCGTAGGACGCTGATGACAGAGTTGATGAAACTGGACTTTCCGGCTCAGACCGGCCCATACAGCAGAACTCGGAGGTGTTTGACTTCCTTGTTTTCAGGTTGGTAATCTGTCACATACTTCAGTGTTTTCTCTTTCTCTCTGTTAAATGAAAAAAAAGAAAAAAAAAAGTGTTAAGTTGATTTAGTCGACCAGATGAGGGAATATCTTTATGGAGAACGTTCATCCCTCCAGTAGACTTCAGAGACTGTAGAATCAATGCCAAGGTTGAGGAACACCATTCTTCAAAAATATTCCCTCATGTGGTGTTGTGATGATGGTGGTGGAGAGTGCTGTCTAAAACGTCAGTCCTAAATCTCCCCTAGATGTTCAGCTGGGTTGAGATCTGGTGACTGTGAAGGTCATAACATATGATTCACAGCATTTAATACTCATCAAACCATTCCGTGACCCCTCGTGTCCTGTGAACTGGAGCATTGTCATCCTGGAAGAGACCACTCCCATCAGGATAGAAATGTTTCATCATAGGATAAAGCTGATCACTCAGAACAACTTTGTATTGATTAGCAGTGACCCTTCCCTCTAAGGGGACAAGTGGACCCAAACCATGCCAGCAAAATGCCCCCCACAGCATTACAGAGCCACCAGACCCCCTCACTGTAGGGGTCTAGCATTGGACCTGGACCAGTTTTTCCTTGCATTTGCCACCCGTCTGTATATATACAGTAAATATACAGTATATACTATATATGATATTTTACAGAGCAGAAGCACACACATCAAAATTACACTGATTCTTACATGAACTTACCCCCAAGATATTTTCCTCCATGGCTCTTCAAAAGCTGAGGAGAAAGTTGTATAATAGCAATAGTTAATTTATTTATATTTGAAGAAATGATTTCATTAACATCATGTACCATATACAGCACATTCAGAAAGTATTCAGACCCCTTCATGTTTTTCACATTTTGTTAGTTGCAGCGTTACGCTGAAATCATTCAAATTATTTTTTTCCTTCATCAATCTACACTCAATATCCCATAATGACAAAGTGAAGACAGAATTTTTGCAAATGTATTAAAAAGGAAAAAATGAAATATCACATTGACAGAAGTATTCAGACTCTTTACTCAGTACTTAGCTGAAGCACCTTTGGCAGCAGTTACAGCCTTGAGTCTTCTTGGGTTTGATGCAACAAGTTTTGCACACTTGGATTTGGGGATTTTCTGCCATTTTCTCTGCAGATCGTCTCAGGCTCTGTCAGTTTGGACAGGGACAGTCGGTAGACGTCATTTTCAGCTGTCTCCAGAGATGTTTGATTGGGTTCTAGTCAGGACTCTGACTGGGCCGCTCACGGACATTCACAGATTTATCTTGGCTGTGCTGAGGGTCGTCGTCCTGTTGGAAGGTGAACCTTCAGCCCAGTCTGAGGTCCTGAGCGCTCTGGACCAGGTTTTCATTAAGGAAATCTCTGTACTTTGCTCTGTTCAGCTTTCCCTCAACCCTGACCAGTCCCCCAGTCCCTGACCAGTCCCCAAGTCCCTGCCACTGAAAAACACTCCCACAGCATGATGCTGCTACCACCATGCTTCACTGTTGGGATGGTATTGGGATGATATTGGGATGGTACTGGGCAGGTGATGAGCTCTGCCTGGTTTCCTCCAGTAATGACACTTAAAATTGAGACCAAACAGTTCAATCTTGGTGTCACTCTGCCATAAAGCTCAGATCGGTGGAGTGTTGCAGTGACGGTTTTCCTTCTGGAAGTTTCTCTCATCTCCACACAGGATCTCTGGATCTCTGCCAGAGTGGCCATCAGCTTCTTGGTCACCTCTCTTACCAAAGCTCTTCTCCCCTGATTGCTCACTTTGGCCGGGCGGCTCTAGGAAGAGTTCTGGTTGTTCCAAACTTCTTACATCTCAGAATTATGGAGGCCGCTGAGCTCTAAGGAACCTTCTCTGAGCTCTGCAGGCAGTTCCTTCCACCTCATGGCTTGTTTTTTGCTCTGATATGAAATAAGGCCTTATATAGACAGGTGTGTTCCTTTCCAAATAATGTCCAATCACTTGAATTTAACACATGTGGACTCCAATCAAGGTGTAGAAACATCTCAAAGATGATCAAGAGAAATGTGTCATAGCAAAGGGTCTGAATACTTCTGTCAATGTGATATTTCAGTTTTTCATTTTCAATAAATTTGCAAAAAATTCTAAAATTCTGTCTTCATTTTGTCATTATGGGGTATTGAGTGTAGATTGATGAGGGAAGAAATGAATTTAAATGGTTTTAGCATCAAGCTGCAACATAGCAGCTATAAATAATGATTATAGTAAAAATCTCTCAAGGATGTTCTGAAATGTTCTGATCATATCTTACTGGTTGGAGGCGGAGGCAGATGATCTAGAAATTAAGATAGAACAACAATAGAAGAATAAAACTGCTTTGCACAAAAAAGTATGTAAGAATAAAAGTGGGTTTATAAATAAGATAATACATTTTTACACTTTTAGTTTTATTTCATGTTCATTGCTTTTCTTACTTTGTTCTTGATTCAATTTTTTTTTTATACCGAGCAATCCTGCAACAGAGAGAAAGGAAGACAAGAGATGATAACATCATGTTTAAAAGTTGAAAGATAGAAAACATAAAAATAGTTTAAGTATTTAAATTGTGCTTTGTGCTCAATGTTCACTCTGTAGTCGAAACACCGTGTTTCCTGAACTCTACCTGACTGTCAGCATGTCAGTAAAAACAATCATCTATTAAGTTGTTGAAGCATGATGATTCACTGTCACCAGACATCGTACATTTTATCACACTGTAGGCTCACAATAACTAGAATGGGGGTCAACCAAGTGACCTTGGGTTTTAAGGATCAGTCTGGCAAATTTCTATATTTTTCCTCTTTTCAACAAATCTTCTTGTCAACAAATCTCCAAAGACTAATAACAGTGAAGAATAAAAATATAGAAAAATTGCCAGACTGATCCTTTAAGGTTGTAGTCTGAAATCTCAGAGACAGACATCTGAAACCTGGACAAATAAAACATGTTTTGGGGGAGGAGAGGAAATATGCTTTTTGCAGTTTGGGTAAACTGATCCTTTAAATTGATGGAGTAACTGCAGGATAAAGTTTTTTTTTTTATTTAGTTTTTTGCATTTTTTCTTTTTTAATTTGACAGTTGAGAGTGCAAGTGGGATCAAGAGAGGAGAATGATACGCAACAAATGCCTGTAGCTGGTATAGAACTGCGACCTTAGTGGTTATGTGCTATGCTTCTTCACCAGTAGGCTGCTGTAATGCTCAAAGTGGAACTAATGTTCTTACATGAAATGAAACTAATTTTCACTTCAAATATCAAAGAAACTGGAGACAGAAAAATTAATATCTAATTGAGATGGCTTCTTTAATTCACTGGAAGATTGCAGGATTGCTTCTAGTTGATACTGTATGTGCACTTGTTGTCTAAATTTGTGTCTGTTGCATGATGTGTTAAAGAGTTTTGGTTCTTAATCTGAATCATTTCAATTGGGAACCCAGTCACAGGTGAATGATACAGTATATCAAAGGAATACATTAATAACTTTTTTACAACCTGGTCAATTTACGTCACCAACAGTACCAAATAATTTGAAGATTGGGTTTGCAGTTATTAGATTACAGTTTAAAAATTGTTATTCCCAGAAATATTAAATAACAAAATATAAAAAACTAAATATCTCTTAATGCAGAAACCAGTTTGGCCCATATAAATAATAATGTGATGGGTCAAGGAGTCCAGCATTTTGCATCAAAACTTTCCTCTAAACATGTATAGAAATCTGTCAAATAATATTTTTGAAATCAAACTAACGGATAAACAGAGAAAACTCAACTGAGAATGAAACTAGTTCATTTTTCTTTAGATATTTAAAACATTAATGTCAACAGTAAAATATAATGAGACGCCTCAGTTACTCCACACCACACAGAGACTTTCTTACCTTTACGTCCCATTGTTCCTGCCATGCCTCTACTGCTGCAGAATGTGGAAGTGGAATGTTAAATTAAGTGCATAAAATAAAGTCTCCTCCCACAGTCTGATTTCTGTCATGTTAATGAACCACATGACTTAGAAGAAACGCAACAGGTCCTTGTACATTTTTGGGCACGGTGTGGTTGACTGTTGTTGAATGACAAGTCAACTTCCTTGCTGACATAAAAAGAAGTTATGAGATGCATCCAACCTCCACAGCACTCAAACAGCAAAGATGCACATGTTTAATAGAGATACTGTATATTCTCAATTAATTTACATAGCAGGTTCAATAAGGATCCTGAGCCAACATAACAGACACTCACAGTCAATATAAAGAAAAAATATAAAGAACTTTAATCAGACAAAATCATAAAAGACAATTGTTGGTAAATGAGAAAAACAAGGGAAATGCATTCAACTACACTCAGATTTTTCAGTTGTTAACTATTTTGGGTCATGTAGTTTAGGTAGTTAATTACAAACCACATATTTTATTTTTTGTGTGTGTGAAGACAAGAAGAGAAATTAAGGGGTCCTTGTTGGTGGTATTCTCGCTCTCTTTCTCCATGAACTGGTGTGATAGTGGCGCGACCAGCGTTTGCAGCGTCCTCTCCTAGTTCTGACTATGCAGTGTCATTGTGTGGAGTGCAGGGGAAATATGTCTATGATCACCAGTTTCTTTTGGACATTCAGAACAAAGACCTTTGCTACGAGAAATACTTGCTGGGAGCTAAATCAGCTGAGCGTGCTTGGTCTGCTACGCCCAATGGAGCCAAAGGAGACCACGGCCTTTACCGGAGCTATTTTCTTTTTGAGTAGTCAAGATGTAGTTTAATTGCTTTTCATTGTGAAGTAGCTAGTAGTTTAGTAAACTGCAATTTTAAAGTAGTTTTCCCAACACTGCTTATTCCTCTGAACCGTAGACCTCTGTTGTCCAAAAACTACTAAAAACATGTCAGTGAGCCACACCACTGCACTGGGTGACATGTTTCTTCATCACGAAGAGTTTGATCACGTTGGTTTGTTTAGAAATTATATTTCAATCAGCAAATGTTCATCTTCAAATATTATTATTATTACTATTAATATTATTATTATTATATTGTAGTCTTGCCACAACTTTCTCAAAATTAGCAAAATGAGTAGCTTGGTAAATCATGTGAGCTGCCACAGGAGGCAGCGATCTTGGTAAATAATGGACTTCTGCAGCTAATATGTGCCAGACTGTAGACAACAGATTTTTCACTCTCTGTATTTTCTGTGTGCGTAGAGTTGAGGCTTCTTGTGTAGAACATGTTTGAGATTTGTATAAAGAACTTTGCCTTGATGACACAGTAACAAGATCAAATCACACAGATGCCAACAAGGGACTGATGAGTTTTTCAGAGTAAGTCATGTGGTTCCTTAATCTGAGACAAGCATGAACTGGGAGGACACTTTGTAAAAGACACTAACTGAACTTGATATTCCACTTTGCTGCAGCTCTACAACAGTAAACATATGGATGTTCGGGAAGCAGACAGCTCTACAGGTAGGGGTGTCTCTCCTCTGATTATTCAGTATGATGTGCTGTGGTGTCTGAGAAACATTAATGTGTTATTACATGCTGTTTTTGTGCAGTAGTTAATGAATATACAAGTATGTATGTACAGTTGAAAAGCTAAATGGATGTTTTAGTAATTTACTTAATTTTCAGGCAGGATTTTGTGTCATATGGTGCAGGAAAATAATTATCCATGTAGATAATAAGTTGAGGTTGGTGTTTGCATTGATATGGGATCTCAGTTCCACTTTACCATAAATCTGGACACAGGGGACTAAGTGCCTGGTGTATTTGTTTGATTCACTGCATGGAGACAGTCCTGGATGCTTCTCATTGAAGCGTTTAGTGAAGCAGCTGTGTGCTGCTCTTTGTCAGATGAAAGGAGCCAGACGTACATTTGCAAAACAAACCAGTTCGTCCTCATCACTGAGATGGTTTCTCGTGTGAAACAAAAACATACTCTTAGAAAACAGCATAACTTTCACCTTTGTGTCACGACAAAATGTCACCTGTCCCCAAATGTCACTATTACTTTAACACTTTTACCTGAGTTTCTAAACAGAGCACAGTAGTCACAATACACGACTCATTGATCCCCACAACATAAATCTGACTATGACTGTGTGGAACCAGGCTGATGTGCAGAAAAGCACTGAGCTAAAGAGAGTGTGGTGCTTTCTCAAAGCTGAATAAACAGTATAATTACACAGTAGACTGCAAACGTACAAGCGACATCACTGATTGCAGGTGGAATGCACAGTCTTCTCCTGCTGCTGTCTCCTTGGACGAGAGTTAGATAATCTGGAAAGGAATGTCATCAAACAACATAGGGGAGACCGGGGATGGTTGTAACATTTTTGACATTTCTGTCTGTAGCTTGGAGCTCTTTTAAACCACTGCTTTCAAAATGTGATGCAAACTAGTGACATGTTTCTGCTATTAAATGGTGTACCTGTTATCTCTGCAACACAAACAGAAAATGCATGGTTTAGTCTCAAACACAAGGAGTGAAATGTTACAATTGACCCCATAGTCTGGGTTAGTTGTAACATACCCTGGGGTGAAATGTAACGTTATGAAATGTGACAAAAACTTAAGATATTGAAGACTTTTTATTCAACACTTAAAGGACTTTTTAACATAACTGGGATGTGTTTGCGTGTGTGTGTGTGTGTGTGTGTGTGTGTGTGTGTGTGTGTGTGTGTGTGTGTGTGTGTCACACTAACATTTGAACATTATAATAAAACTGAAAAAAATGTGGAAATGTGACCAGCTTCACACAGTGGTGACAAATGTATGGCATCCCTGGAGTGCAGGCTCCGTGGGCCCACAGACTACAGGTCATACACCAAACCCAATCTTCTTTCCCCGCTCTTTTACATCATTTGATGCTCTCTTCAAAATGTTGAGAGGCACCCCCCTGTCAGTCTCTCTTACAGGACCTAGGCATACTGAAATTCAAAGTAAACATATAAATACAATGAAATGTTTTGCTTGGGGTAGGTTGCAACATTTTTTCACATGTTGTTACAACTAACCCAGACTCTTGTAGCCATGAACCAGCTTACCTTACAGCTAACAACTAAAACATTAGCAATAACAACTTTCATGAAAGATATCTACACAGACACATAATTAACATGATTTAAGTTTGATGAGTTTATCTACAAAGCGGGCAGTGCTATCACAAAAATAAATGAAGTAAAAAAAATTACTTTCTTACCTCAAAATGAGTTTTTTCTTTCTCAAATCAGCTGTATTTGCCACAGGGTGGTACTTCCTCACATGTGGAAGAAGTACTAAATTGAACATGTGCAGAGTGAATCAGGTGATTTGTAACTTGTTCCTGATTGGAGAAATTGAAAGTGTTACAACTAACCCATGTTACAACCATCCCCGGTCTCCCCTACACGTAGCTGTTGATGAGTCATATTAAATCACACAACTCATTAATATCACCGAGTACAGACTCGGCATGAATTGCATTATATTAACATGTGTAGACTAAATAGTAGAATTTTTATAATACAATTCAACAGCATCACAATCTCCAGTCTCCAAAATGAGCACAAAGTGGAATCAACATGTCTCTAAAACATGTTCAACAAAAACTGAACATCATCAACTTCATGAAGAGAGAATTAATTGCAGTACTGTTGAACTGAACTCAGCTGAACACTCAGGGCCAGATTTACAAAGAAAATGTTGCTGCAGTTGTCATTGAGTTACAGTTGCAATCTGTGTGTATTAATTTACTAAAGCAGCAGTTCACTACTCAGTCAACTCCTAAAACTCCAGCTGTATTTTCAAACACTTACTATGAATGTCTCCAGTTGCAGCCTGTAGTGAGTTGATGGTCAACTTTAGATTTAATGGTTTGATCAACACAAATAGTAACATTCAGCCCAAGTTTGTTTGCTGTTACAATAATCAGATATCAGGTCCATTAATGACTGTTCGGTTTTTCTTTCTAGAAATGGTTTAGTTATATATAGACCCATATTTCCAACATATCCTTCCTTGTTGCTGTTCTAAATCCAAACTGTGCTTGGTTTCACCTGCTTTCCAGAGACAGAGAATTTTCCACACAAAACTAATGGTTTCTAATTTCAAATTGTAAATCAAACAGAATACATAAACAACCTTTGTGCACATGTCTCTACCTAATGATATACAGTCACACTTACAGACAGTCACTCCAGTCTGCTTCACCTTGATAACTACATCACATGGCTAATATAAGATATAATGCATCATGTCTGTGCCAAGAAAACAGTTCAAAAGCTTAATTAAACCTGGCACTCAGTCAAGGGCTTAACTTTGGGTTGAACACTGGGGGGGGGGGGGGTGTTCAATCAGGGACCTGATAATCACATTTAGGTAACTTTCCTGACTGTTTGGATTAGTATATTCATAATTGTCTCTTTGCCAGAGCATTTATGCTCTCCCCTCCGTGCCCGCTGGGCCACTGCTCTCACCCTGTGTCTCACTGTGAGGAAACCACATGGTCCACATACAAAAAGTAAGACACTTCTTTGGACAACTCTTACATGTCTTTTAACCTGCTCAACAGTGTTTGCTTGCCACCGCATTTTAACTCTATGACCTCATAACCTGGTCACCTGTAACTCTTCTCCCTCTCTGATCATCCTGCCTGTCCTGCTGCTACATTCACCCTCATGGATCTGATTAAATACAAGATACAACTTAGAAATAAAAAGCAGTTATACCTAATATTAGCAAGATAATCGCAATTTGTGAGTAGCTCCGGTAAAAGTAGTCTGATTATATGATGGCTAATGTTAGCCTAGCTAGCTTACAGTTCAGCTAACACAATGACACAGCAGAAAATAAGACTTTCATTCAATTATTTGACTCGTGAGTAGTAGAGTCATAGCAGTAGAAAACCTCCTGTTGGGAAGAGATTTTTGTCTTTGTTGTTGACCAACCAACAAATTAAAATAGTTGGTTGGTCTTGTCATTTTATAAGCCAGCTCGCTATCGCTCTCATCAGCAGTTACTGCTGCTGCTTGAGAAGGCGGGAGGATAGGTTGGGCGCAACAAAGAGTCACAATACCGGGGCGGGGAGGGGTTGAAAACATTTTAGTTTTTTGCTTGTTAATTACACTGAATCAAAAAAACCAACCACTTCATCATGTTTTATAATAGTTAATATTTTTCATTCATCATTATGATATTTGGGGTGGTTTTACTGGCCGGTTTTGATTATTATCGTAATTTACACCTTTGCACTCAGTGTATTTTGTCTCTATGATTAACTTTACAACTTTTAATACCACCAGTCTAAAGCAAACTGTAGCACAAACAGTAGTCATGGGCAGCTGATTTACATTTTAATGTGTGAGAGAGAATCATCGTATGAACCAGAAATACAGAAATCCATTTGACTTTTTGATGATGAGGACTTCCAGTGTAAATAAAATATATTATAATGAATGAACCTGATCCAAATGTTTGTCTAATACGACGGCTGTTTCCTCAGAGGAAGGTAACTCCATCCCGTCAGCATCCACAGGTGATGAACAGGAGTCATCAGACAAGAAGGATTCAGGACATCAGAGCAGTGATGATGGAGCAGACACACAGGTTAGTCAACATGTTATAATGTGTCTGTTCACATGTGAGAAACCACACAAGCTTCACTCTCTGCAGCTGTAGAGATCTTTGAATAATATGTAATCATTCAGCCAATCAGAGTTTAGACTATTCCCTCGTCATCTGTCAACAGCAGAGTGTGGGTGTCACATGACCTCTCTGCTGGAGGAGTGACTGCTGTCAGCTGTAACTACTGCTTTACTAATAAATGACAGATGTTGATACACTGTCTGAGTCGTAGCTGTTAAAATGGAGGATGTGTGTGGGTTCATTGGTTTACACAGGAATACCTGACAGCAGGGTCACAATGAAGTGTATCGGTGCAAATAGGTGTTGGAGGTTTGAAAGTCCTCCAAGATGGCCTCTAACAGGTCATCACTGGAGGAGGCCCACTCTGGTGGTTGAGGGCTGCGATGCCCTGGCCCTAACAGTTTAGCCAATTAAACAACCATAATAAACCGTTCAACCTGATTCTGTACTGAAATTATTCCTTTATCACATGTGTGGAGATACTAGAAGACCTCAGAGATGAGCACAAGTCAGGAACAATGGTTGGAGTGTATAAAAATACAATATTTGTTTTTTTCAAAAATGAGTAAAATAAATAAATAAAAAAGTAAAATGCAAATACTTGGGTAAAAAAATTAAAGATGCAAAAAGGCAAACTGGCAAAAGGACCTAAAGACTCTCCAAGACTCTCTTGGCTCTTCCTTTTATATCAATACATCTCCCCCTTCTTACATTCCTACATCCATATCCAGAACATCTACCAGCTACATGCTGATGTTTTATGACTTTGCACAAATCAGTGACCTTTCTTTGACTGTCACTTACAACACATTCCATGGAACATTTGAAACTTCTATACTTTTATGTTAAATTTAGGGATGTTTGTCAGGTGCAGAAAACCACAGCTTCCCTTTGGCCTCAGGTTCTCTACCGGTTGTCTATGTCCTAGGTGATTTTTTGTATTTGTTTAGTCTCGCTTGAAAGTTCAGCTGTAGTTCAATACAAATTATACACGTTCCGCAATAGTGTAAGACATTTGACCGTGTTTTGACTTATCACCAATTCTAATTATATAACTTAGTCAGAGGTAGGTTTGAGTGGAGTTTGTCTCGGCCACTTAGAGTGGAGCTTTCAACACTTCCTGTTTTTTAAGCGACACTTACGCTCTCAAACCTGGTATCTGCTCCAACCACAGACTCTATATAATTGAATCGCCCCCTGGTGGCTGGTTGCAGTATAGGTCCTAAACACCACCGTCCATGTTAGTGGCTGGTTTTGGCTGGTTTACCTTCATCGCGGTTTCCTGGATTCACTCAGCTTACAGTGGCGGGACGGGGCGGTCAAGTTGAGGGGGCATGTTCTGCAGGCGGTCATTCTGCCCCCCAAACTCTAATGTGTAGACCCTGGTTGCAAATGACTTCACCCAAGCAAGATGTACTCCCTCCAGGAAATTAATAATAATAAATGCAATATCAAGAAATCTCTGCAATATTTGTGAGAGCTTTCAGCAATTTTGCTTAATTAGTGCAACTTTTTAAATCAACAGCTGCTTGTGATTTGGACCAATCCTGGCGTTTGGTGTAGTGGTAACTGACATCATTGCAGCATTCAGCACGGATTCAGCAGATGGAAGATGGACAAATCTCACCTGCCAACAAAAATTATGTCATAAATGAGCAAAACAATTCCCAAATGTTCCCAAATGTTCCCAAATGAGGTTTGATTCAGTGAGTCAGAGGAATACAAGCTGATGTTGATCAGACAGCAGAGATGGACATAATCTACCTCAAACATAAACATCAAATTATATTTTTATGTTGATGGATTTATTTTAACGGTATTATTGACAATTATTGATAATGCAATATTTTGGATTCATTTTGCATGGTGGCTGGAAGTGGAAACGTGTCGTCCATCTTTATATACAGACTGTGGTTTTAACCACCCTGCAACCACCTCCTGTCTCTCCACAGGCTGACACGTCCTCACAGACAGACTCCCAGCATCCTGAACATGAACATATTGCACAGGATACAAGTCCTCCAGGTAGGCCTTCTCATCATTATATGAGACTAGTGCAGTGCCTTTGCCTGTTCTGAACGGGCTGACTTCTCAATACCTAGAGAGAGTTATGCCTCTCCCCTAAACGCCTCTCATGCAGACTACTGATGCTACAATTTACTGATGCTCCCTAATCCATGTGCAGAAGAAGAAGCTGAAGAATGGCGCTGTTTGTATTTCTGCTCATTGACACCACAAGCAGAAGAAGAAGCAAATCAACGTTATCAACGTAACCTTTATTTTTATATATTTCTCGAGAACCGCTGATCCAAACAACTTCACACATCAACATTGCACTAACCCATTTCCACATCAATCCACCTGCCAGGTATGAAGTAGATTGGATGAATGGTTATCGAGATATGCGAAGGACAAACCTACATACATACATACAGACAGACAGACAGAGATTCCTTCCTTTATATAGACAGGTGAGACCATGTCACCAGCAAACTTAATAATGGAGGTGGAGCTGTTTGTAAAGATAGTATAGCAGGGGGCTCAAGAAGCAGCGTTGGGGGGGCTCAGTGCTGAGGGCAAGCGGCAACCTCTGGGGCTGAAAAATGAAGCCAAGGCTGAAGTTCTAAAAATTGCAGCTCCTCAAATGGCCACTTGAGGCTCCAAAAGTGAGTCAATCCCTTTACAGCAGAAATAAACATGTTTACAGCCTGGTACAAAAAACACGTTTTGGTCTCTGTAGCTAATTTCCCCTTTCATGACAACTATACGGGGGGTGAATTTTTTTTAATAATTCACCCGTTTAAATTATATTAAGCTGTAAAGTTATACATAATTAGGGACATGGCCACTTTGAGTGACAGGTCGCTAGCCACTAGGTGGCTTGTTTCAGCAACAAGGCATCATTCGGCTGCCTCAGCTCCACCTCTTTGCCCATTTTGGATTAGCTGGGAGTTAGGTGGAGTCAGGCACTGCCAAGATGGCGACAGCTGGAGCTGCCCACAATGAACTGCCCTTCAGAAACCAATGGGTGATGTCACGGTGACAACGTCCATATTTTTTACAGTCTATGGTTGAGGGTCAGGCTGCCTTAGGTGAACCTGCCCACCCTCACCACCTGGGGGCAGCCAGTCAGGAATTCCAGGACCCAGCTGCAGTGTTGAGACGACGATCCCTGAGCTTAGAGTCCAGCCTGAGGGGAACAACTGCATTAAAAGCTGAGCTACAGTCAATGAATAGTAATCTGGTGTAGTTTCCGCTGCCGGAGTCGGCCTGTGTGAGGGTAGAATGGATGACCTGAGCGATGGCATTATCTGTGGATCTGCCGGTCCACTACACGAATTGGAGGAGGTCAAGGGATGCAAGGAGAGAGGAGCAGATGATGTCCTTCATGAGTCTCTCAAAGCACTTCATAATGAGGGAGGTCAGGGCTACGGGGCGGTAATCATTTACAAAGGAGGATCTGGAAGTCTTAAGGACAGGGACTATGGTGGACTTCTTTAGGCATGAGGGACCACGGACTGGGTGAGGGACATGTTGAATATCATGGTGTGTGTATAAGGCAGTGGCACTGGGATGAGTTTTGAAGTGGGGGGTCATCCAGCGATAGATGACGTAATAGTCATTATTTCAGCCATAGCTCTAATGTAATCTATCTCACCTCCTAAATGGTCACATAGTTTAGTAATTAATGTTACAGAACAGCGTTGCACTGCAATGTCTCTTGAGAATAAAACATGAAACGCTACTTTTGCTGAAAAGAAAGTTTGAAAAGAGGCTATGATGAGCCCTGCTAACCTGACGTCTCATTCATAAAAAGGCAGAATATCGAGTTATGCGACCAGATACATAAAACTCTATGCAAATTCATGACTAGAACTGTATGTACGCACAAAGCCAGAAATATGCAGACACATATAACAGATCATGAAAAGAAAAATCTTTCTAATAAATGTAGAACGTTGTTTATGGTTCTTTTGTTGATCAGACGGACAATTAACACAGATTTTTTTAATTAGATGATGAGTCAGAAAACACACGTAATATAAAACATGGGATACACTTGAGTTTAATCTGTAATCTGTCTGCAGTTATGTTGTGATGTATCAGATCAGTCCATCAACTGCAGCCTCCAATAACTGATATCCAATAAGGGGTTGTGTTGGCTGGTAAAAGACTTCTGTTAAGGCTGCTCTGGTATTTCCTCACTCCTCGGAACAGAAATAAGAGACTTGGAACGCCTGTCAAAACAGCGGACCAGAACAACCTCCGGTTCAGGCAAGGGGCCAGGAACGAGGGAATATCAATTAAGAGACTTGAGATGTACCCTAAGTGACTGTTTTGTCTCCAGTCTAATTAGCAGTAAGATTATCGGTTACTAGGCAAGAGGTGTAATTGTACTATTTCAGGCTGAAATGTAAATAAAAATGTACATAAAGGAACATAAGAAATTAAAATAAATATATTAAATGTATAAATATCTTTAATGCAATACAACGAAACAGGAATAAAGTCACAAATGGCTTCACAGCAGCAGTTTTCTGATAAAGCTGCTGTACTCTACCTGCCCAGCAGCAACCTGCAGACTCACACAGACGAGCTGCTGATGAACATCAGACACGAATGTTTCTCAGGAGTTTGTGGAGACCAAGCAGAGCTAAAACTGAACTGGACTTAGATTCATCAGGTGGAAACAAACACAAACACTGCAATGTGTCTTCTGGATGTTTGCTATTATGTTAGCTTCAACTATTTTATAATATGATAATGTGTCATGTGTCATGTTAAGATGCAGGTTTGAGAAACTAAAGTTTATTATTTTTGTTTTAGGAAAGAAAAAGAAATCTCCGCCTCAGAAGTCTTCGAAGCATTCTCAGCCAGGTGGGTTTACAGTACTGATGGAGTCAATTTTATATTCTGTAGATGTATAAATGTTAATGTAATAAAGGGCAGTAAAGGATGGAAACGTTTAAAATAAAAAAAAATCGGGTGGAGAACAACGGGTGGCAACAACAGAACAACCCCCCCCTCCCCATGATCCCAAGCATAAGTTGACCTAGGTCACTTTTGGGGACATTATATAAACTTGCCTTAATCTCCTGGAGACTTACCCTAACCATAATCACTGACCCAAAAATCAGCTTTTTCCCAATTGGGGACATGGCTTTTGTTCAGAATTGGACAAACCATCCCCAATTAACTGGTCTTCAGTCTGAAATTTGTCCCCAAAAGTATGACAGACACACACACGCACACCATGCCAGAGATGACACTTGTTGTGTGATTGATGAAAATAAAATGTTTCTTATAAAATTAAATTCACTTTTCTCAAAGGGAAGTATATGTGGTCGATTTTGAGCCATAACACAACAGATGTAAGAGTAATAGTTCATTTGAACATATAAACAAGTTATTTTGGGAATTATTTTTTTATCATTAGCCTCTCATGAGCAAGTGAGAGTGTAAGTGTTTAGTAATCAGTGGCAGGAAGTAAATATTCATCAATTCAACACAGCAGAATGCAAACTAAAAGCATGCAAATAAAACCAAACAATAAAAGCAAACACAATAATAAAAGCAATTCCAAACACAATCTGAAATCATGCAGTATAAAATAAGCACAGCAAACAATAAAAAATATAAATATAAGGAATCAAATAAAAAACAGTACTTCTGCCGTGCTACATTAACAATGTTCTTCTTTCAGCAAGGAATTTTTTTTCAAAAATCAAAGTGAAAGTCTTCCTGGTCATTACTGGTGAAACCTTTGGTGCCCATGAAGTCATACTGAAGAAAGTGAAGAAAAATAAACAGCTAACGGTGGAAACCACCACAGACCTCCAGGGATGTGACGTCATCATCGTCTTCTGTCCAATCAATTCTCGTCTTCAATCAGATGTGGAGGCAGCCATGAGAAACATTACAGGTGAACTTGTTCTTATTATACAGCTCAGTGCTCTTTATGTAGACGTGTGGACAGTAAAGGTGGTGATGTGTAATGAGCCTGACCGGAATTAAACTATACGAGTTTTTAAAAAGTTGGAATTAAATGTACAAGAATGTTGTAATTTTAGTGTAATCTGTAGTATCAGTAGGGATGGTATCATGAGAATGTTACTGATACAGGTATCATCAGTACTGCTGCTGATCGTTATTGAGTACTTATCAGTTATCTTATTAACGTCCTTCCATCCATCCATTTCCTGCCATTTATCTGTGTTTGGGTTGTGGTGGCAGCAAACGGAGCAAAGTAGTCCACAAGTCCTTCTCCACAGCAACGTCCTCCACTCCTCCTGGGGGCCAGAACAGACATGTGATCCCTGTCTGTGGAGTTCTGTAACTCTACTCTCTGATCACACCAGAACATGGAGTAAAAATCTCTATCTAGACATGAGAAAAGACAAGGAGACTAGGGTAGAAAACATATAATTGTTTATGCTTGGTTGTGGTCTGAAACATCTCACTTGGCTGCTTTGTAGATTATACACTGCTCTTCATTTTATTGAAACTATGTGCTGAGACTGAAGCAACTTGCAAAAGAATCCAAAGATGTCTGATTGTAAACGTTCTAAAACAGGCCGTTCACTTCAAACCAACGAGAACAGTGCAACCGACCTGCTTGCTGGTATTTGACTTTGACTTTTTTTTCCTCCTGAAAACAAACAATTTTTAAAATATTTGTACAAAATGAATGTTTATAGAAAACCCTCTATTTGTGCTTTGCCAAATAACGTATGTGAGGGGGGTTGAAAAAGTGTCTGTTTCCTCTTTAAAGGACCAGTGTGTAGGATTTAGTGGCAGTTGCAACAAACTGAACAGCAGAGAGTTGTTTAATTTCAACTGCAGGAAGAAGTTCAGACCATCACAGCAGCCGTACAGCTAAAGTTAACGTGAATTTTTAAATTGAAGACATTAAAATTAAAGTTAAAGCTATAATGTAACTGTTCTGCATTAAATTGTCTAAAAACAACCAGACCTATGTTATATATTTTATAACAGGTAACAGACCGTTTCATTTGGTCACCTGTCAATGGCGTCTAACCCATCTATCAAAGAGTACTCACATACAAGATAATATGTCGGCATTGTGGTTGTCTACCAGAAACTGTCATAAATTGACTTTTATTCAGTTTTAAGCTACATTTTACAATAAACCTTTTCAATGTTTGTAGTTTTTAACTATATCTTTTAACCAGATGAAGGATTTTAGTCATCGGATGTCTGAATCTTAAGTTATCAGAGAAACAAGCTGAGCAAACGTTAGCAGCAGCTCAGAAAGGAGACAGCAGGAGAAACACTGATTTTTTATGTGAAACTGCTTTGTTCAGTGTTTTTACCTGTTTTAATCACTGGGTCTGTTTGTTCTGGAGAGGAGGAGACCATCTGTGGATAATTCGGCTCCCGGTGAAAACATCCTGAATGAAGACACTGAAGTAATCCTATCCTTGAGAAGCTAGTTGTTTAACAATGAAGACAGCTCCCATGAGCCCAGAAATTATATATTGTGCATTTAATAACTGTGGAGTTGAGAACCAGTGTTATCATGACTGCAGAAAGCAGCAGCTGCTTTGTTCAGAAAATCCAAATCACTGAACATACAGTGTCCTGCTCTTTTAATCTGCCAGTGTTACTTCTGTTACAGCTGTTTTACTCCTGGTGTTAGGCATGTTTTCACTCTTGCCACAGTTAAGCATTTAAGAATGTAAACCCAACCATGATGTGATCACATGATAATCAGTGATCATCATCACATCACACAGCTGCAGCAGATTATCACTGATATATACTCCATCTCATAATTTTTTTTTTCTGTGCTGTTGCAAGACTTGCATGGACGACTTATCTTTCTATCTAGACACGCCATCAACATTTTTCCTGTCAGAGAAGTTCTTGTCCTCATATGAACCAGGAAGAAAACAACCTCCACTACATGTTCCTCATATTCCTCTCTCCTCTCCTCTCCTCTCTTCAGCTGATAAACCAGTCATTCTGGTGGTGATGCATCACACCCGAAAACCAGAGCATTCAACTGGGAGGACCGCTGTGTCTGACAAGTTTCCAAATGTTGTGTTGGATGTTCACGTTCTTTTCCACGAGACAGTGAGCGGGTTATTGACATGTCCAAGAAATGATCAATCAGTCAGTCAAATAAAGAAAGAGTTACAGAAACTCAGTAAACACATCTGTAGTTCATGATAGTTTTAGTGGTTTTAATGGCTGCATTTGGAGCAACAACACGAATGAAATCAGTGACGCAGCAGCATCATTACATTATGTTTTGTCTGTCCTCTTCCATGGTGATGGCTCAGGGGTTCAGGTCCTGGAACCAGCACCTGGACGTTCTCCTGATCACTTTCTTCATATATGTTATAAATCCAATATAACTTTCCATCCTGCTTCATGCTATATTTCTGTGATTGGTCCTTTTCGATCTGTTCTGTACACACATCATCTATTACATGTCTGTTCTACAGAGGGATCCTCCTCTGTTGCTCCTCCTGAGGTTTCTTCCATTTTTTTGCCTTTAAAGTTATCTTTTGAGGGATTTTTTTCCTTATTTGAATTGAGGGTCTAAAGGCAGAGGATGTTTAAGCTCCCTGAGGTTAATCTGTGATGTGTGATATTGGGCTATACAAATAAAAACCAACAGGACTTGACATTAATAGTCATTATTAATTAATGAAGTAAAGGGTAATGCTTTATTTTACAGGTCCCTTAATTTTATACTTATTTTTATTTTTATATATTTTTTTTTTATTTAGGGGTACATTTTTTGGACACCTTACAGAAAGGATGGTGCAATTTTGTACAAATTATAAGAAAAATGAAACAAGTGTTAAGTTGTTTAAGTTGGTAAGTGCCCACTCACTCACTCAAGACTCTAATATGCTAATATGTAGTTTGACACACAAAACTACACACTGAAAAGTATTTTCAGTATTTTCTGTCAGTTAAAGAATTGTTAAGAGTCTAATTTATCAAGAATTTTTGCAAATTAACAACTATGTATGAACCCAAATACAATGACACAACTTTTTTTCAGTTTTTTCTTATTTGTACCAAATTGCAAAATAATTTCTAGGAAATGCTCTAAATTACTGTTGAATA
This sequence comes from Thunnus albacares, assembly GCF_914725855.1. Lineage (NCBI taxonomy): Eukaryota > Metazoa > Chordata > Actinopteri > Scombriformes > Scombridae > Thunnus > Thunnus albacares. The sequence continues at coordinate 33,339,078 of NC_058116.1, read as the reverse complement.
TCTGCAAATTACTCGAAAATTTCCAGGGAATTTGTATGGAATTAAATAAAGTGTTATAAGACCTGCTGTCAGCATCGTGTGTGTGGTTCACTGAAATCTGGTTTGTTCCTTTCATACAAATACTTTTAATTAAAGTCGTAAATCTTGTGAAAATCTGAAGCTGAATGTGAAAATCAAACAGCAACATTAACAAGAAACACACACACGTTTGATTCCAGTCATATAATTGTATGAATTTATACACAGTGGCTGCAAATAACCATTTTCATTATCAATAATTAATTGATTAATTGTTAAGTCTATAAAATATTTTTCAGAAATATGATAAAAACACACAAATGATTGTTTGTTTCTCTGTCTGTTTGGTTATATATAAAAAAAGGTGTGAAGCTTTTGAACCTTTAAAGTGGTTTCATGTTGGCTGAATAAAAAAAAAGATTCTCGGATGTTTGTAGTGAACAGAATAATTTCTTCTTGTTTAAATGTTTTTAGTTGTGAAGCAGATCTGTGGTGTTTGGGATGTTTTCCAGAGTAAAAACCAGCCTGTCAGCGCCCTCTGGTGATGGAGAGGCAGCGTTCAGTTTTTATGTTCCACATATCTGAACAAACTGCAGGTCTGCTGCAACTCAGTTCTCTTAAATCAAGACTGAAGACTTTTCTGTTTGCTGCTGCCTTTTATTACATCAAATTTGAGGTTTTTGATTAATATCTTACACAACACTGTAACTTCTACTATCTGTTTTATCTTTTATGTTTTATTTAAAGCACTTTGAATGTTGTTGAAATGTGTGAGACGTGTTCATATCTGTCATTTATGTTATTGATCTTCAGCTCCTTCCATCTATATAATGTGTTAGACATGTTGATGATAAATATGCAGGTGAGGGAGTGTATCAATAACCCCTTTAATCTCCTGCACTGAGCCTTTTGCCTTTTAAAAAAAAAGACTTTCTATATTTTCCAGAACAAAGTCAGGAAGAGACATAATAAAAAATGATTAAAAATCAGCAAAAAGACTCATGTATTTATCTTTTAGAATAATATATTCAGTCAGTCGGCTGACAAACACACATTTGTGCATAAAAAGCCAGTCTGTCAGCAGGAGCTCTGTTTATAAAGATCTTTACTTCTGAAATGACATCGACTCTGATAATCAATAAATCACTTCAGTCACAAACTGGCTCCATCCTCTGATGTTCTCTGTTCCATCATGAATAGAAACGGAACATATTTGGCTTCAGGACGTCTGAAGACGACACCGTGGACTCTGAGGAACCAACAACATTTTATACACTAAAACATTAATAAGAAATGAAAATTGTAAGATAAATATTGTTTATTGATTATCCTCGTCTCTTTGTGTTCTTGTAGGACGTATTTTCTTCTCAGCTGATTTTGATGTATCGGGGTTCTATTGTGATTTTATCGGTTCTATTGGGGTTCTGTCAGGGTTCTTCCAGGGTTCTATCAGAGTTCTGTCAGAGTTGTATCAGTTCTATCAGGGTTCTATAGGAGTTGTATCAGGGTTCTATAAATGTTGTATCAGGGTTCTATGAATGTTGTATCAGGGTTCTATGAATGTTGTATCAGAGTTCTATGAATGTTGTATTAGGGTTCTATAAGAGTTGTATCAGGGTTCTATGAATGTTGTATCAGGGTTCTACAAGAGTTGTATCAGGACTCTATGAATGTTGTATCAGAGTTCTATGAATGTTGTATCAGGGTTCTATAGGAGTTGTATCAGGGTTCTATGAATGTTGTATCAGGTTTTATGAATGTTGTATCAGAGTTCTATCAGGGTTCTATCAGGGTTCTATCAGAGTCGTATCAGGGTTCTATAAGAGTTGTATCAGGGTTCTATGAATGTTGTATCAGAGTTCTATCAGGGTTCTATCAGGGTTCTATCAGAGTCGTATCAGGGTTCTATGAATGTTGTATCAGAGTTCTATAAGAGTTATATCAGGGTTCTATCAGGGTTCTATAAGAGTTGTATCAGGGTTCTAGAACAGATCTTATAACATCAGAATCCTGTTGATAGAATGGCCTTCAGGAGCTGCGCGCGCACCATCATGTCTCGTGTGTTTTTTTGAGCTGTGCCGCGGTGGCTGATGGGATTGCTCCGCCGCTGGTGTGGACATGTCCGCCATGTTTTCCGCGGCCGGAGAAACGGCCCCTTCGTCCCGGTAAACCGGCAGCTGATGAGTCTTCCCGCCGGTTCCCGGAACACTGGACACCGATGAGCTCTACTGCGGCGAACACAGTCGCGTCCGGAGCGGATTCACGTCGCTATTTCGCGGGTTTGTGACGGGATTCGCGGTTCTCGGATTGTCGCTGATTTGGCGCAAACAATGAGTAAACTCTCGTTCCGGGCGCGAGCGCTGGACGCCGCCAAACCGCTCCCGGTTTACCGCAACAGAGACCTGCCGGACCTGACGGACTGCGTGTCCATCAGCCGGGCCGTCCCGCAGATGCCCACCGGGATGGAGAAGGAAGAGGAGCTGGTAGGACATGTTTAATAAACTGTGTGTGGTGATAGCATTAGCATTAGCTCCGTAGCACGGCCGCATTCAGGATGTGTTTACGCACAGTTCTGTCCGTACGCTGTGTGCGAGGAACGGGCCGGGCAGAGGCATGTACGCAGTTTACGTACCTTCTACACTCGGTGTACGCTGTCAGCGTAGCGCCGCTGAGGCGTGAGCGCGCTCTGTGGCGGTGACGTATACAGTCTTAACGTTGTTGTCATAGTAACGGGCGATGCCGCCTGCTCCGTATCCCTGCTAGCTAACTGCTGCTACAGACCAGAGCTCCTGTTTCGTTTAGGATCTAAAAACCAAATATATCAAATACAAACAGAAATTATGCGTCACGCTGGAAAATAAGTTAAACTAAAATACTAAATAACTCTGGTTCTTAGAGTCCAAACGAGTTTAAATGTTCTGTTTGGAATCAGTTCACAGATCAATAATGATGATTAACGAGTTGAGAATAAACTAACATTAATGAGACAAAAGTTATAAGCAGGGCGTTTCATAGTCAATGTGTTGAGTAATAAACGTATTGATTATCAGAACCAATCAGGTGGAGGACATGAAGGACACCAAACATGTAGAACGCTCACATACAACAGAAGAAGCTGTATTATGTGTTTAAAGAGGAAGTTATACACAGTAATACGACACAGACTGACAGCGTGACAGTTATCCGCCTGCTTATTCTCCTGTCAGAGGGAACAGTTTATCTATAAGACAGGAGACACTGATAACTGAGTGTTTACATTCATCTCTCATGTATGATGTTACATCACAGTCATCAAACTCAGCATCAGTTTAAGAATAAATACCCAGATGGAGGTTTATCAGTTCTGTCTCCAGACTCTTCTGAGCGTCTGGATGAAAAATGTTGTTACTGTATTTTTCCATCCAGTTAAATGGAAATTATGTCCTACGACACAAGAAGATGATTACACTTCTTATGAAAACATGAGATAATACAGTGGAACATTAAAGAGTTACTGATAATCAGACTTTAAATTAGTTTCACATCCTACAAACAAGCACAGATGTGTTAGTTCTGGTTATCATCTTTGTTTGGATTAGAAATCTAATGAGTCCTGACTGAAAGTCTCGTCTGTGTGTTTGGTCTGTTGGATGATATTAAACAGCAGAATTCAGTCTCTATAAGAAGATCAAACTGTCTGGACTCATCTTCTCATTCAAGGGTTTTTCTTTGTTTTACTGTTTTCTACATTGTAGAACAATACTGAAGACATCAAAACTATAAAATAACACTTCATGTAGTAAACAAAAAGTGTAAAACAAACCAAAATATGTTTCATATTTTAGTTTCCTCAAAGTTGCTGTTGTTTCACAGTGTTGAAGGAGTTCAGACATACGCTGAGCACTTGTCGGCTGCTTTACCTTCCCTCTGCAGTCCAGCTCATCCCAAACCATCTCATCTGGGTTCAGGTCAGGTGATTGTAGAGGCCAGGTCATGTGATGCAGCCAAACAGCCTTACAGAGCCTGGAGGTGTGTTTGGGTCCTCCTCCGTGCTTCATGGTGGGAACCAAACATGCAGATATCATCCGTTCACCTTCTCTGTGTCTCACTAACACATCAAACATCACATCTGGACTCGTCAGACCAAAGTACAGGTCTTATTGGTCTTCCTCAGTCGTGGTTTCCTTGCAGCAGTTCCACCATGAAGTCGTGATTCACACAGTCTCCTCTGAACACTCGATGTTCAGATCTGCTGCTTGAACTCTGGGAAGCGTTGATGTGAGATCTAATACTAATATATCAGGTGTTAACTGGTGATTTCTGAGGCTGGAAACTCTAATGAGCTTCTCCTCTTCATCAGAGGAACTCTTGGTCTTCCTTCCTGGTCCGGCCCTCATGAGAGCCAGTTTCATCGCAGCGTTTGATGTTTTTTTTTTTTTTACGACTTTAAAGATCTTTAAATTTTCCAGTGGACGTCGTTTCTCTTTACTTAGCTGAGCGGTTCTTGCATTAATATGGATTATTACAGTAGTGGAACGGGGCTGTTTGCTGTGTTAACAACACCACATCGGCACAAGACAACAAATCTTCTCAAACGCATTAAGAAGACATGAAATTCTACCAGTTAACCTTTGACACAGCACGGCTGTTAACTGACAAGCAAAGCTGTCATCACAGCAAACAGCAGCTACTCTTTTGTTTACTACCTGACTCCACATGTGTGACTTCATAGTTTTGATGTCTTCAGTATCGTTCTACAATGTAGAAAACTGTAAAAAATACAGAAAACCCTTCGATGAGAAGGTGAGTCCAGACTGTTGATTTCTACTGTCTCATTTGTAATAAACATATAAATGTAGTGAACTCACTGATGTTTACTTTATTATCACAAAGTGGAGTCAGTTTATTAATAGAGCACATTTAAAACAGCAGAAGTGCTTTACAGAGAGATTCAATTATGGGATTATTTGATCGATTACAAACAAACAAAAACACACGATTAACATAACAACACAGACATAAATCAGATCAAATCAACACAACCAGCACAAACAACAAATAAAGGTCAGAGTGGTCGGGTATGTCTGTAGACGGGTTCAAAGACATCAGTGAAGGGTGAAGATCTTAGTGGCAAACTGCTCCACAGTTTAGATCCAACAGCTGAGAATGTTGGATTTGGTTTTTATCAGGGTGGAACGCAGAGATTCAAACCGTCAGCAGCAATTATACTGGAGTCTATGGAAGACCGGGGGGTGGGGTGGGGGGGGAAGTGGAATGGAGAGCAGTGATTGGTCAGCAGCTCACAGTCCATCCAGTGCTTTTAAATACAAAATAATCACAAAGACAACAAAACAGTTAATATATTAACAGAAAACAGCTTATATTTATCAGTCACCGACTCCAGATCAGCACTGTCACACTGTACAGCTTATATTCTGTGTGTGTGTGTGTGTGTGTGTGTGTGTGTGTGTGTGTGTGTGTGTTTCAGGAGCACCACCTGCAGAGGGCGATCTCGGCCCAGCAGGTGTTCAGGGAGAAGAAGGAGAACATGGTGATCCCCGTACCTGAAGCAGAGAGTAACACCACCTACTACGACCGGCTGTACAAAGGAGAAGTCAAAGTGCCCAAACAGCTGATCCACATCCAGCGTGAGTACTCCTTCATATAACGAGCTCACCTGGACCAATCAGAGTCGCCCATCAACCCACAGCTCGTCATGTGTTTCTCCACCTCAGCGTGTGTTTCCAGCTGTTCTGTGTAAAAAAGTTTCTGCCCTTTGTTAGAAAGAAGTGGTGGTCCTGTTGCATTGTGGGTAATGTAGGTGGCAGATAGGAAGAAGGGTGTGTGGAATAAAAAAAGACGTATCTCTGGCGTGGGGGGGTTTTGCAGGACTGAAACCTCGTATCATCATATTTAAACAGTTGTGCAGGAATAATAAAGACCTGCAGGCTGGCGTCATTAAAATACAGCTCAGATCGATCCTCAACCTCACACTGGGTCGTCGTATATTCAGATGTTTTGTGGACTGACTGATGATCTGTGTGTTGGTGCAGCTCTGGGTCTGGATCTGGAGCAGCCAGACTATGACATGGACTCCGAGGACGAGACGCTGCTCAACAGACTGAACCGCAAGATGGAGATCAAACCTCTGCAGTTTGAGACTATGGTGGACCGACTGGAGAAGGCCAGCACTCAGCAGGTGAGATCATGTGTGTGTGTGTGTGTGACCGTGACTCCCAGTAACAGACTGGTTTTACTCAGAGCTGTAAAACAGAAACCGATGACGCGCTTTTGTTTTGAAATGAGCTCCGTTCATTCAGTGCAGGTTTTATGTGAATACATAAATAACTTTTAAGATTATATGTGTAAAAATATGATGCGACATTAGTTTATGAAATATTTATAAATACACCGTTTATCCTTCATAGACTGTAAACAGTCTGCTGGTCGATTAGTTGGTCGATATGCTCTCGTCTGACTAAATTCTCATTGGTCGAATAATCTCCGTGTTATTTTCATAAGGAGAAAAGTGCGACATCAACAGCTTTCCAGGATTAATCCATTCTTTCCTGCGGCGGGGGGGACAGACTAACAAATTACCTGTGAAAACAACGGGGGTGTATTCAAAACACCCCCGTTGAACTCGCCCAACCTGATGGAGCCTGCTGGGTCTAACTGTACTCAACGTTTACTCAACGTTTACTGAATCAGTGTTTCTCCTGTAATAATATCAATGAACCCCCGCCAGGCCAAAAGATATTTTATTAATGCCAAAAATAACGCTAAATATCGGTAGCGTAACTCCGTTTAGGAACAGGACAGCGCTTAGTAGCGAGCGGGGAAAGAGCGGCGGGAAAGTGACGGTGGATGTGAGCGGAGCAGAGGAAAAGGTTAACAGGAAGTTGTCAGTCTGGCAGTAAATATACAGAACAAACTACAGTTTAACAGTTAATAAGCAACAACAGGTTAACCTAACCTGAAGAGGCAAAACAGAGAAATGTGAGTTCACTGGACACCCGTTACCCCCCCCACCACCACCCAACGACTGATCGATTAGTTGGAGATTCTGTAGGATGACTACAGCCCTAGTAAACAGGGTTAAAAATATTAAAGTAGCTTATTAAGTAAACGATAATAGAAGATAATCAGACTGTTACTGGTTGTTAATCTCTGTGTGCTGCCGTCAACATGAAGAACATGTGACACAGTGTCAACAGATGATCTCTCTGCTCTGTAAATGAAATACACTAAAATAATTATTGATATATATATAATATTCTTCTTCTCCGGTTGCGGTGAAGTTGAGATATTCTTCGTCATGCAGACGTCCAGACTCTGCCTGAGGACGTCATGCTGATTCTCTGAATGATGTTTGTTTTGTGATGCTGAATCATCGGCTGCATGTTTGCTGTTTGTGGGGGACAGCAGCTGTTCTGTTTTGGTCAAAACTATCATTTAATGAGCTGAATAATAATCAGTAAACATTCCTGAAACAATGATTTTACTCCTCGTCTGAAATGTCGAACCAAACGCGTGTCGCTTTGTGAGTTTCTGTCCAGTTTAGAAGTCATTTCCTGCTGCGGTTCTGGTTTCAGCTGGTCTCTGTGTCGGAGGCGAAGCTGCTGCTGAACGAGGACGACTACCTGTTGAAGTCGGTGTACGATTACTGGCTGAGGAAGAGGAAGAACTGGCGGGGTCCCACGCTCATTCCTCACATCAAACAGGAGAAGAGAGACGGATCCACCAACAACGACGCCTACGTGGCGTTCAGACGCAGGACGGAGAAGATGCAGACGAGGAAGGTGAGTCCTGGTCCTGAAACCTGTCACGTTACAGAAGAGAGACAAACTGAAACGATCGTTAATGAAACAACATCCACAGAAAGCAGCCAGAGTCTTTATACGAGTTATATTTTATTTATTTTTCCTGCAGGTTTGATTTAAATAAAGTCGTTCTGACGAGGAAATTCCTCTAAACATCAACAACAAAGTAAACTAAACTACCCAACAAGAAGAACTAAACCAGAAACTAGTCTGGAGTAAAAATACAGAAGCTTTTGTTCATTTATTTCTGTTGTAGACAGTAACAGGAAGTAACTGTAAACATTTTAAAAAGCCTTAAAATGACTGAAACCTCCAGAACAAACTCACACATGATGATGTGATAAAAACCTTTTGATTCCAGGTGTGATGATTCTTCTCCGCTCACACTGTTGTTTTGTTAGTTTCTGATGTTTTGGTCTCTGCTGCGTCTCAGAACCGTAAGAACGACGAGGCGTCGTACGAGAAGATGCTGAGACTGAGGAGAGAGTTCAGCCGGACCGTCACCATCCTGGAGATGATCAAGAGGAGAGAGAAGTCCAAGAGAGAGCTGCTGCACCTCACCCTGGAGGTGGTGGAGAGGAGGTGAGGAGGGTCTCCATCGTTTTGGTTTGTGTTTGATGGACGTATGAAGGAGAACGTCTTCTGACTTTATTAATAACGTTGCTTACGGCCAGTCTGAGTCATTTCACAGCCGTATTCTGATTGGTTGGTTTGTAGCAGCAGTCACCACCGTTTCTCTCACAACTTTCATCTGAGACGGAACAAAATCTGTGTGTGAAGGAGTCTGAAGCCTCTGCAGTCAGACTTCTACTAATAATACTGTCACCATCCAGGTTTAATGAACCTCCTCTGACGGAGGAAAAACAGTTCCAAACTAACTGTTTACTACATAGTGATAAGAAATCAACACGTGTGTGTCTTAAACCAACAGTCAGGAGTCCAAATGAACATTAAAGCTGTTTTTTCTTGCTGTAATCATTCCTCCTGTTCATACTGACCAGTAGAAGATCCCTTCATAATGACCTTACAATGGAAGTGATGGAGGACAAAATCCACAGTCTGAAGCTAATATGAAGCTTCAGCGTCCAAATGAGTCAAATCAAGTAGATATCTTAAAAGACTGTAAATGTGTCAGATATCCACTTGATATGACGAACTCAGACTGCTGAAGCTGAATAGAAGCTTCACACAGACTTTTAAATGCATTGAAAACACATTTGAAGGATCTTTTAATATCCAGTATGAACAGGGGGAATGATTACAGACACCTGACTGCTGGTTTGACACACTGGGAACATTTTGAACCTGTCCTTTATGTTCCAGCAGCTCGTTAAGGACCATGTCATAGAGAAACCAGACAGTCAGCTTTCCTCACTTTTGTTTAAAGTGAGCTAGTGTGATTGGCTCTCGCTGGTTGTCGTTCGCGCCGCGTCAGAGGACGTTTGCATAGTCGAGTCTTTCTAATTTACTGTTTTTTTCGATTGTGACGCTTCCTGCAAGCATGTTTCACAGTAAAAGTCTTCCAGCGTTTCCTTTTTTTAATGTGAAAATCCTGCAGGAAGTGTTGTTTGATTGGCGGCATCGTGAAGAGTGACTTCACACTGAAATACACTTTATTACACTGATCTGATCCCCGTCTGTGCAGCACAATACATTCTTTCCCTTTTTCCACTAGAACCCAAAAATCACTCTGTAACACGATGTCACGTCCGCCTGTAGCAGCGTCTGTGTTGAAGCTACAACAGGAAACCGTTTGTTGTTTTGGACTTTATGGAAACTGTGAGCAGTAAATGTGGAAAACCAGTGGTATGAACCTTTAAAGCAGATGTTCATATCATCATGCTGCAGGTTTCTGACTCCTGTTTGTCACCTGAAGCACACCTGGTGATGATGATGATGATGATGATGATGATGATGATGATGATGATGATGTGTTCATGTTCAGGTATCAGATGGGAGATTTCAGTGCAGAGATCCTCAGAGAGGTGACGCTCCCTCTGGTGGAGAAACCGCTGTACAGCACTCCAGTGACACTCAACAACAGACACAAAGCCGACGTCAAGGTACGTTTGTTTACCTTCAGACAGGAAACGCACGTCTTCATCAGACATTCTTTCTCTCCAACTCTTAACAAGCTTTACTTCAAAACACTTGAGCTAAACCGTTTCAGTGTTTCTGCTCTACGATGACAAAACGTCTGTGATAAGGGCTGTTTTCTAACCAGTAAGAATGTTCTTGATGTCCAACCTCTTGAAAACAAAACATTTCTTCTCTTCTCTAAAGGTTTTGTGTGAGATTTCCCTGCAGATGATGTTTGTTAGTTAACTGTCGGTCAGTGACGGTGGAATAAGAGCAGTGAACAGTCAGTATTTGTGCTTCAGATGCAGAAGAAGCCGCTGTCCATCAGAGACGAGCTGACCTCCTTCGACCTGATCAGACCAAAGAAGAAGTCCAGCAGACGGGACAGACTGTGTCCTCCGCAGAGACGCCCGGGTCGCCCCCCCGGCCCGTACACCGTCAACAAGGCCGACATCAAACAGTACGACTTCCACAGCTCCGGAGAAGACGACTCGCCTCCACCTCCGCTGGTCAGCACCTCCGGATCTGATTATGTATAAAATTTATCTGATCCTCATCATATTAAAACCAGCTGATCTTTAATATCTGATCCTCATCATGTTAAAACCAGCTGTTCTCTGACCTCTGACCCTGGTTGTGTTTTTTTTATGTCTCGCAGTCTCCTCCGTCTTCAGCTGATGATGAGGAAAATAATCCTGACGGACTTTTTGTCTTCAGGAGGAAAGCTGGCTGTCAATATCTCTCTGTGAGTTTCTCGTTCAGTGCTGATCAACATTTATCACCATTGATTGAAACTCTTTTCTAGCAGCTGTTGAATTAAACAAATTGAGTTCTTCTCTCTGTTTGTGGTGTAAATATCTAACGCACCTCTCTGTTTGAGGTGTTTATATCTAACGCACCTCTCTGTTTGAGGTGTTTATATCTAACGCACCTCTGTGTGCCCTGCAGCCTCGGGTGGAGCAGACAGGTGGAGTTGAGTGTGAGCGTCCAGAGATCGTTCCGCTGTGTCTCCGTCATTCTCTGACTGAACTGTCTCTGCCTCCACACTGGAGAGGACTGAGCCGCCGCCGGGTGGGCCGAGGGGGCAGGTAACACCTCCACCTGACGCAGACACCTGTACCTGACGCAGACACCTCCACCTGACGCAGACACCTACATGTGACACAGACACCTCCACCTGATGCAGACACCTCCACCTGACGCAGACACCTGCACCTGACGCAGACACCTGCACCTGACGCAGACACCTACATGTGACACAGACACCTCCACCTGATGCAGACACCACCACCTGACGCAGACACCTCCACCTGACGCAGACACCTGCACCTGACGCAGACACCTGCACCTGACACAGACACCTACACCTGACACAGACACCTGCACCTGACACAGACACCTACACCTGACACAGACACCTACACCTGACACAGACACCTGCACCTGACGCAGACACCTGCACCTGACGCAGACACCTGCACCTGACGCAGACACCTACACCTGACACAGACACCTGCACCTGACGCAGACACCTACACCTGACACAGACACCTGCACCTGACGCAGACACCACCACCTGACGCAGACACCTACATGTGACACAGACACCAACACCTGACGCAGACACCTGCACCTGACGCAGACACCTACACCTGACACAGACACCACCACCTGACGCAGACACGTCTACCTGCCAATAATAAGTGAATAGTAGAAATATATATATTTCCTTCTGGGAACCTTCAGAGGAAGTTATACAGAGATGATGAGATATTAAAGGTAAATTTTGATGTAATAAGAGAAAGTTAAAGTGTTCCTGCATCGCCACCTTCAGGACAAATTTATCTTTGAAGCTGAAACCTGTTTGTGTGATCAGGATCATCCTGGACCGGGCCTCATCAGGTCTGGATCCTCTACTGAAGCAGCTGGACACGTCGACAGATCCCATCTCCAGGACCAGGACCAGTGCCTGCCTTCTCAGTGACCCAGTTCTACTGGACCAGAAGCCCTCCCTGACCTCAGGAAGCAGCCCCCCCTCCCTGACTGAAGTCCTGAATAACATCCAGACTCTGAGGAGGTGCTGCTTCAGACCCAGACCAGCTCAGGACCAGAGAGGAGGGGGCAGCAGGACCGCAGGATCCAGACTCACCTGCCGTCTGTCCAGCCACAGGAGCACTGCAGCAGGTGCGTTATCAGGCTGGTCCTGGAATATCCTGGAATATCCTGGAGTTGAGGGGTGTAGACTAAGGCTGGGCCAGTTTATCCTCCACTATTATTATTTCAGGTTCATTTATTGTTTAACAAATCCAGTTTCCAAAGTGTCGAAGCATCAAAACAAACTTTTCACACCCAGGAAAAATGTTTAAATTGTCTGAGAGTCACTGCAGTGTGAAAGCAGCTCCAACCTGCTGCAGCTTTAATGCACGTGTTGTCTGAGTGTGTCTTATTTTTAGGTTTTACATTTTAAACCTAAAAGACTTAGTTATGTAATAAAAATCTTGCTGTTTATGGTTCGAGCTGCTTCTTTGGACGTGTTGTTCGACCATGTCAGGAATCTTAAGTGTTTCCAGTTGTTCTGAACTGGGAGTCAGTTAATGTTTCTCTCTGTGTGCCAGCAGGGGGCATCACAGAGGAGCAGTACCACAGCCATCAGCAGCAGTTGGTCCAGATGCAGAAAGAACAGCTGGAACAGCTGCAGCTACAGAACAACGCTGCTTTATCCAGACAGACATCACAGCTGGACCCTCACAGAACACAGGTAACAGTCATAACATTTATAATATATATGACATAAAACACATTATTATACAACAGACATCCCAGTTTGTATTGTCACTGTGTGTTTGGCTCGCTGAGTAACAACCCGTGGTTTTCCGGTCTCTCCTGCAGTCCACCAGGTCCAGCGAGTCCACGTCAAAGACTCTGGACTCAGCCAGCGCTCACTTTGCAGCCTCAGCTGTGATCAGCGCTCCTCCACCACACGGTCACCTCAACAGTGAGAACAAACCCTACAAGACCAGCGTCAATGGAGTCGTCCATCCTACAGGTGAGCTGCTCACCTGTCAGCATCTGGCAGAGTGAAAGGACTAGCAGAGACATTCACAACACAAAAACAAAGATGAGAAAAGAAATAGAAAACAGAACATATATTACACACAGGTGTGTAATATACAGGTATTACTGCTACAGAGAATCAGAGATATACAGAGGTGACGTAATGTGAGATTTCCAGAACAGAGTTCTAATTATTTGAGGAAGAGCTGTGTTGTTATAAGAACAGTTATATTTTTATGAGGAAACAGTAAATATCCTTTCTTAACGAGAACAAAATTGTGATTTTTAAGTGAAACTGCAACAATGTCGTCACTTTTATGAGTCAAAGTTGTGAGAATAGACATTGTTTTCATGATATTGTGACTTTATTTAGTGACCTCTGTCGTCTCTGCTGATGTCATCCTCCTCTTCCTCAGGTCCCTCCAGGCCTCCGTACTCCTCTACGTCTCTCAGCAGGCCGGGGCTTTCAGCTCGGGGGTCTTCATCACTCCCCGCTCACTCCTCCTCGTCCCCTCAGTCCCTCCCCAACCAGCGAAGCCAGGTGGGGGCCGTCTCCCCCGCCCACCCCCACAGTGCTCGTCCCTCCGCCCCCCCAACATCTGCCTTAAAACTGGCCACCGTGGCCGCCAGCCTCGACCGAGTGCCCAAAGTCACCACCGCCAGCAGCCTGCCCAGGTACACACTAAACACTCACCTGTACAACACTACACACTCACCTGTACAACACTAAACACTCACCTGTACAACACTAAACACTCACCTGTACAACACTACACACTCACCTGTACAACACTAAACACTCACCTGTACAACACTAAACACTCACCTGTACAACACTACACACTCACCTATAGAACACTAAACACTCACCTGTACAACACTACACACTCACCTGTACAACACTAAACACTCACCTGTACAACACTAAACACTCACCTGTACAACACTAAACACTCACCTGTACAACACTACACACTCACCTATAGAACACTAAACACTCACCTGTACAACACTAAACACTCACCTGTACGACACTAAACACTCACCTGTAGAACACTACACACTCACCTGTACGACACTACACACTCACCTTTACAACACTACACACTCACCTGTACAACACTACACACTCACCTGTACAACACTAAACACTCACCTGTACAACACTAAACACTCACCTGTAGAACACTATACACTCACCTGTACGACACTAAACACTCACCTGTACGACACTACACACTCACCTGTACGACACTACACACTCACCTGTAGAACACTACACACTCACCTGTACGACACTACACACTCACCTGTACGACACTAAACACTCACCTGTAGAACACTATACACTCACCTGTACGACACTAAACACTCACCTGTACGACACTAAACACTCACCTGTACAACACTAAACACTCACCTGTACGACACTAAACACTCACCTGTACGACACTAAACACTCACCTGTACGACACTACACACTCACTTGTACGACACTAAACACTCACCTGTACAACACTAAACACTCACCTGTACAACACTAAACACTCACCTGTAGAACACTAAACACTCACCTGTACAACACTAAACACTCACCTGTAGAACACTACACACTCACCTGTACAACACTAAACACTCACCTGTACAACACTAAACACTCACCTGTACAACACTAAACACTCACCTGTACAACACTACACACTCACCTATAGAACACTAAACACTCACCTGTACAACACTAAACACTCACCTGTACGACACTAAACACTCACCTGTAGAACACTACACACTCACCTGTACGACACTACACACTCACCTTTACAACACTACACACTCACCTGTACAACACTACACACTCACCTGTACAACACTAAACACTCACCTGTACAACACTAAACACTCACCTGTAGAACACTATACACTCACCTGTACGACACTAAACACTCACCTGTACGACACTACACACTCACCTGTACGACACTACACACTCACCTGTAGAACACTACACACTCACCTGTACGACACTACACACTCACCTGTACGACACTAAACACTCACCTGTAGAACACTATACACTCACCTGTACGACACTAAACACTCACCTGTACGACACTACACACTCACCTGTACGACACTAAACACTCACCTGTAGAACACTACACACTCACCTGTACGACACTAAACACTCACCTGTACAACACTAAACACTCACCTGTACGACACTAAACACTCACCTGTACGACACTAAACACTCACCTGTACAACACTAAACACTCACCTGTACGACACTAAACACTCACCTGTACGACACTACACACTCACTTGTACGACACTAAACACTCACCTGTACAACACTAAACACTCACCTGTACAACACTAAACACTCACCTGTACAACACTAAACACTCACCTGTACGACACTAAACACTCACCTGTACAACACTAAACACTCACCTGTACAACACTACACACTCACCTGTACAACACTACACACTCACCTGTACAACACTACACACTCACCTGTACAACACTACACACTCACCTGTACGACACTAAACACTCACCTGTACGACACCAACACGACACTAAATATGACACTGAACACGGTGTCTACAGAACACTGAACGCATCCCTGTCACTCCGTGACGCTGGAGTGAAACGTCTCTCTGTTACCATAGTAACATGCCAGCAATACTTAACACAATCATATGATCAGAACTCAGCCAATCGGATAAGAGCGATAAGATGATTACACGTTGCCACTTGATGTTAAATAATAACACCTGTACGACACTAAACACTCACCTGTACGACACCAACACGACACTAAATATGACACTGAACACGGTGTCTACAGAACACTGAACGCATCCCTGTCACTCCGTGACGCTGGAGTGAAACGTCTCTCTGTTACCATAGTAACATGCCAGCAATACTTAACACAATCATATGATCAGAACTCAGCCAATCGGATAAGAGCGATAAGATGATTACACGTTGCCACTTGATGTTAAATAATAAATGTTCGTCAGTATTGATGAGTCACATATCTGCTGATTGACTGATGCTGCCAGTCGAGGAGGAGGAAGTGATGTCATGAGTGATGTCAGAGTCTTGTTTCTTCACAGAGACGCTCATGAGCCGGAGAGACTGCTGAACGGACTGTCAGAGACCACGCTGGCCATGGAGGTCACATAGCATCATATCCCATCATCCCCTGCTCCCTCTGACCGGTGAATGTGACACGCCGTGACCTCCAGTAGAAGAAGAAGAAGAGAGCGGAGTCTCTGAGATGATTATTATTGTACAGTTTGTAAATGTCTTTGCTGTAAAATAGTTTCTTTGTGTCTCTTTAGTTTTATCATGTTTCTGTAGAATCAACTCTGATTGGTCTGTGAGAAGGCCTGTATCCTGGCTCTCATTGGTCCACGAGGAGCTCTGTGTCCTGGCTCTGATTGGTCCACGATGAGGCCTGTATCCTGGCTCCGATTGGTCCGTTACGAGGCCTGTATCCTGGCTCCGATTGGTCCATGAGGAGGCCTGTATCCTGGCTCTGATTGGTCCATGAGGAGTCCTGTATCCTGGCTCTGATTGGTCCATGAGGAGTCCTGTATCCTGGCTCTGATTGGTCCATGAGGAGTCCTGTATCCTGGCTCTGATTGGTCCATGAGGAGTCCTGTATCCTGGCTCTGATTGGTCCATGAGGAGCTCTATATCCTGGCTCTGATTGGTCCATGAGGAGTCATGTATCCTGGCTCTGATTGGTCCATGAGGAGTCATGTATCCTGGCTCTGATTGGTCCATGAGGAGTCCTGTATCCTGGCTCTGATTGGTCCATGAGGAGCTCTATATCCTGGCTCTGATTGGTCCATGAGGAGTCCTGTATCCTGGCTCTGATTGGTCTATGAGGAGTCATGTATCCTGGCTCTGATTGGTCCATGAGGAGTCCTGTATCCTGGCTCTGATTGGTCCATGAGGAGTCCTGTATCCTGGCTCTGATTGGTCCATGAGGAGCTCTATATCCTGGCTCTGATTGGTCCATGAGGAGTCATGTATCCTGGCTCTGATTGGTCCATGAGGAGTCATGTATCCTGGCTCTGATTGGTCCATGAGGAGTCCTGTATCCTGGCTCTGATTGGTCCATGAGGAGTCCTGTATCCTGGCTCTGATTGGTCCATGAGGAGTCATGTATCCTGGCTCTGATTGGTCCATGAGGAGCTCTATATCCTGGCTCTGATTGGTCCATGAGGAGTCATGTATCCTGGCTCTGATTGGTCCATGAGGAGTCCTGTATCCTGGCTCTGATTGGTCCATGAGGAGTCCTGTATCCTGGCTCTGATTAGTTATTTATTTGTCATGTTTACATTTTGTATCATTTCTTTTCCCAAAGATGGAAAACTGTAAAATGTAATTTGGTTTCACAAATTGAAACGATGTTTTTGTGACATTTTTTCATTGAGTTTGTTTTTTAAATGTTTAAAGACTCTTCAGGCCGCCTGATAATTTAAAAACCTTCACTGAAATCAAAACCTGCAGCTGAAGACGAATGTTTTTATATTTTTAAAGTCGGGCAGCAGCTGATCAGACGTGTGTGTGTGATCTCTGCAGGATGTTTCATGTAGAGAAGAACACGCATGACGGTCAGACGCTGTTTGTGCTTCACATGAAAAAATGCTGACAAATAAAAAAGCATCGACACACTCTGATAGTTTGTTTGTTTGTTTGTTTGGTCCTGCGGGGCCTCCTGATGATGTCTTTGGTCCACAGTGTGACGTCTCTGACCGGAGCAACAAGCAGAAAACAAACCCAGATATGACTCCTGCTTACAGACCGCCTCAAACATCCTCCTCTGAGTGTCAGACTCAGTCTGGATGAACAAACCAGGCGTTCAGACATGTCAACATAATCTGATTAATCTGTAATTAGTTGTAAACAAGCAGCAGCTCCTCCGTCCCGTCTGAAGACTTTAATAGTTTTAGTTGTGTATTATTCCATCATAGGATTAACTGTAATAGTCTTTAATAATCGATTGATTGATCAGTGTATAACATGTCGATCATTATTCTCTGAAGTGAACATATTCAGATGTTTTATCTGAGCAACAGAAAACACAAAGATGTGAGTTTAATATGGAAAACTGGAAAACTATTAAATATTCATGTGAGAAGCTGCTGCCTGAGAGGATTTGACACTAGTGTGTTAAAAATTAAACAATCAGTTATCAATTTCCTGTCAGTCAACTAATCGATGGTGGGCAAAAACTTTATTCATCCAAAAATTAAAGTAAACACCATATTTTTAAAGACTCATTATTACGTTATAATGATGCTGAAGTTAATCATAATGTCACTGTTAACTGGTCTGATTCTTCTTTAAATCATCTGTTCTATCAGGCAGTTTGATTATTGTCATTATTGATGAATCTGCCAGTTATTGTCTGGATTCATCAACATCTGTTCATACAACAGTCTGAAAATATCTAAACCTCCCATTTAAGGAGCTCGAAACATTTAATGATTTATTTATTGCCATATATTATCAATAATATACAAAAGTCACATAAATGAACCACATACCGTATACTTCAAAATATGTCAGTGATGACCAAATATCCCAAAACATCATATTATTTATATATATAATATGAGTTTAGGGCTGCGTTCATGTTTTTCTGACATCAAACATCCTCATTAAACATGTTTGAACCTTCGACTCAGTTTGGTTGATTTTGATTTGTAGCTGTTTGAAATTATAAATGTATTTCAGGTTAATTTGCTGTTTAAACCTTTGTTTCAGTTTATTTAAATTAAATGTCATTTACTGCATCAGAAGTTCTTTGAACTTGCAAATCTATTTCAGCTTAATTCAACACAACTAATGAGTGGAGTTTGTCTTTGTCATAAATTGTCCAGTTTTAAGCCACATTTTTACGATACACCATTTAGCTCCTGGTTGTTTTTAATTGTATCTTTTAACCGGATGAAGGATTTTAGTCATCAAACATCTGGATTTGAAGTTACCAGAGAATTATCTGCTGCCAACCTGCTTACTGCAAACTGAAGATCAATATCAGTCGCCTTGAAACGGAGTTTAAAATAAAGGATCAGATAATCGTGTAGTTTTCATCTGTGGCCGCAGGCTGAACACCCATCATGGTGCCAACCTGCCCTACTGGTGCTGGGCAGCAACCAGTCTGCTGTGGTCCAACTCCATCACTACTGGCGGTGATCTGATTTCATCCACACGAGGATGAGTGTCCCACCCTGAGAGGAAGACCTGAAAGGTGGGCTTTGGTGAGGACTGGTGTGGGTATACTGAGGACCACCGTCCCCAGTATACCCACTGTATCTGTATCTGTATCTGTGTAAGTAAGTACCTGAAACACACTCTGAAAGTTTCATTCTAATCATCCACCAGGGGGCTACACATGCAAAAGAAATGGGCATAACACAAATCAGACAAGAAATCAGAAATCACAAAACTCACAGGATATGTTTTATAATAATGTTGAACCACATGTGTAAAATTGGTCAATAGGGGGCGCCACCGGTTCCATTCATAGAATTATCCAATTTATCCTTAAGACTGCCCTATCAAAGCACAAATTTCTGGATGTAAAACAAAAAAAATTATGTAAAATTATGTTCAAATTATCCTCCTTGAACACCGATTAAAGGTATCTTGAGAGCTTTAGGCTTTAACTGTATGTGATTGTCTCATCTATTTACAGTCAATTCCTGGTAAATACTGGTTTTATACTGTACAAAAAAATTGGATCATGTGAAAATGGCTTACAAAAACATAATTTCAATAATCATTACTTCATATAAACATTATCTGAAAGTAATTACAAGCAACTGTCTACAGACTTTTCCAATTACTGTATGAGATTTATTGTATATAAATAATATTTGACAGTAATTACAAGCAACTATCCAACATATCCGTCTGACACTCTTCTTCAGAGGGATATTTCTTATATATTGTGTGAACACTGCCATCATTCTTCAGAACCTGACACTTATAGGGTGCTTGAGGCTAAAGAGAGTTATTGTATTTAGGTCTTGATGCACAACATATTGGTGTTGGGGCTACATATCAAATCAAATGGTGATAAAAATGTATGTTTGTTGTATCGTATGTTCCATCCTAACGTTGAGGAAAGCCTCGGGCTGAAACCCTTTTTCGCTGCTGTGCATCATTAAAAAAGTGATTTACACTTATTTGTGAGGGCTGACGACTTCATTTGTTTTTTTTGTGAGATGCTGCCATGACAGTGTTTTTTGTTATCATACATATTGACATGTGCAACACATTTCATTTCAAATTCTGAAGGTAGCTATAATAAAGGCTGTAAATCCACCTTAAAAATATTGGAAGCTGTCTCCCAATACATTATGTTAGACCACAACATGAAATTGCATACGTAGCATCCATGTGTTTTTTCCTTGTGAAGGTGTCATTTGTAGATCTAGTTTTTCTTCTCTAAACATTAAGACCCAAAGTGAGTCACAGTCAGTCTATGTTCAACAAAAGGCCCTCATTGCAGTTCTACTGCTCCCTCTACTCATTAGGTCACTCCAACATTTCTACAGGTCAAAGGGAACGAAGAGCAAAAAGCAGAGATAATATATAAGGTGAATAAAAAGGGACCTCAATATGAGTAAAGCTTAACAATGGTTTACTTTTTTTCCTTTAGCAATAGGTGAGAGATGTGTGAAAGACTGGGATTTGATGTTAGGACTCAGCAGTTCAAGCAAGGCTTGAGCTTTGATAATATGGGTGAAGGGATGTAAGACCTTAAAATAGTTGAAAAAACATATAAATGTAAACATAGAAAATGTCTCTATAGTCTCTGTGCTTCAGACAGATAAAGAAAATGTGAGCAGATTCAAATGAATGTTGTACAATCATTGGATGAACCAGGCTGTGGGGAGATGATCTCGACCAGTGATATTGATTGAGTTCTGGGGGCGGGTCCTCCTGGCGTGATTCATCCAATGACTGCGCAACATTCAATTGTTTGCATCTACGCACGCTTTGTTGATCTCTGCCTGAAGAGACTACAGAGAGAAAATTTCTCTGGATAAAGTAACGTAAGTCATTTCTCAAGACTGTTGATTTGAAGATGATTACCAGGTTGACACCAGGTTGATACCAACGTTGACACCTGTTGGTGTGCAGGTACTTTTAAGGGCATGATACATATTTTCTGCTTGTGTATTCTCAGGACAAGGCTTGCTGAGGCTCATTGCAGAGGATCACAGCTATTGTTGGAATTCTGAAAGGAAGTGGGTGGCTTTCAATCTGTCCTATGAACTAGAGGCTTTTCTTAGCATGCAGATTCACCTATTTCCATGGCCAAGGAAAGTTCAATAAATATTTGTCAGAGGTTGGGGACTCAAGTCGCCTGCCTTGATGCAAGTTGCAAATTGGAGGACTCGCGACTTGGTTGACTAACACTTATAAGACTCGACTTGACTTTGACTTGAGGCAGATGACTCGAAAAGACTTGACAGTTTTTATTTAGCTGAATCACCTGTTTGCATTATTGTAGATGTTGAGCATGAACAGCTAACGTTTTGAGACATGAAAGGGTGGCTTCTAGTGACGTGTGTGCAACCCAGGCTTTGAAGACAGTGTCTAGCAAGACCTAGAAAACAATGCAAGACAGGATTGAGCTCAGCGCTTGTTGAAAGCATTTTTCCATACCTGTGCTGATTTTCTCTCAAACTTAATATTACCAGACCGTTTCTGATTCAGACAAGACAGCTTATGAATTGACAGCTTTTCATGACAGAGCTTCACTGTTCTGTTCGCAGTCCCTCACTAGTTCAAAGTCAATGTAACTCAACCACAGCAGAATGGTCTCTTTCTCTTTAATCAACCGTGTGACAAATGCAATCCTTCAAGATCAGGCAAACAAGATGGTATTTTTCCTTGATGATGCTTGATGTTTGAACAATTTCAGTGTTCTAAATGAATGGATGTATTAGTCTACACAATCCACAGCAGAAAACAGTAATCATCAGATAGAATACTATGTTTCGTTGCGCAAGCGCCAAATGCTGGTAGATTTTCCATTTGGTGAGTAAATATACCAAAGTAGTCACGTGTTGCAGACAGAAACTCAGGCTGTAGTATAAGTTGCAGTTTCTTTTATCTGCACACTTTACAACCACAACAAAACAGAATGTGTAACTTACAGTCCATCAGCATATTTTTGCAGCTGTTAAAACCCACTAGCTTTGTGCTAACTACTGCAACTGGAGGAAGTTCCTCTTCTTCTACTACTTCTGCTTCAAAACTCTCAACCTGGTGGCAGAACGGCAGAAGTCATACAACATCCACACACATTAATACTGCATAAAATACAAAATGTATTTATTTTTGTTCAAATAGTTAATTAATGTG
This sequence comes from Thunnus albacares, assembly GCF_914725855.1. Lineage (NCBI taxonomy): Eukaryota > Metazoa > Chordata > Actinopteri > Scombriformes > Scombridae > Thunnus > Thunnus albacares. Next base: position 33,316,711 of record NC_058116.1, on the reverse strand, counting down.
AAGTTAATTCATAAAATTAATCAACCTGCATGATTTAGTTTTATGTTGACATTCCAAATTGTAGTTGATTTACCCCCCCCCCCCCAAAAAAAACCCCAACAACAACAAAAAACAAGGTATGAACTGAGCCATAAATAGTTGTCTTTATGAATCCTAACCATAGCCATCCCTAGTTGTAGAGACTAACTAACATGTGCAGTTCTCTCATGACATGGCTCGCCATTGTAACCTTTTCTCTTGTGTTTTAAGTGCTTCTTTCATGGTGACTGACTTCTGACTTAATTGACTTTTCTTGCTTCAATCAATCAATCAATCAATTTTTATTTATATAGCGCCATATCACAACAAAAGTCATCTCAAGGCACTTTTCACATAGAGCAGGTCAAGACCGTACTCTTTAATTTACAGAGACCCAACAATTCCCCCATGAGCAGCACTTGGTGACAGCGGGAAGGAAAAACTCCCCTTTAATGGGTAGAAACCTCAAGCAGACCCCGGCTCTTGGTGGGCGGCCATCTGCTTTGACCGGTTAGCAGTGACTTGACTCGGCTTACTTGAGTCTAAGTCACAGTGATTTAAGACTTGCTTGAGCCTTTAAGGTTAAGACTTGAGACTTGCTTGTGACTTGCACATGTGTAACTTACTCTCACTTCTGATATTTGTGAACATACATATTGACATGTGCAACACATGCACAACAACTACTTTCTCCCAAAGACACAAACCAGAGACGTAAGACTCAAATTTGTGATGCCATCCGGAATAAAGTCTGGAGCTGCTTCATATACAATGAATGTGAAACTAATTTTGTAGTAATTTTTTAATACCCAAATAAGCTTTATTCTATAGTAAACTTTCATATCTGAAACATAAAATGTACCTGTATACCAGGCTCTGGCAATGTCTACAGAATTACTTTGTAAAACTAGCAGTAAAAGGTAATTTTATGATACATTCTGGTTATTAAACATCTTGAAATCTCATACATCTCAAATGGGGATCTGTATTGAATGGATTGCACAATATTGTAAAATGTCAGTAGAAAAATCTATTTATTTATTCAGTGTCAGAGTTGATATAAAGGTACTTTTACATTGACCTTCTGGTTTTTGTACATTCAGAACTCCATATATTAATGTGAAATGTCTGTAGATATTTTGGGGAGTTGCTTGCAATTACTGTCACATAATGTTTATATAAAGTAAATCCCATACATTAATGGGAAAAGCCTGTAAATATATTGGAGAGTTGCTTGTAATTACTGTCAAATAGTGTTTATATAAAGTAATGATTATTAAAATTATGTTTTTGTAAACTATTTCACATGATCTTATTTTTTTGTACAGTATAAAACCAACATTTACCAGGGATCTGCTGTAAATAGATTGGATAATTACATAAAATCAAAGCTTAAAGCTCATTAATGGGTGTTATTTCAATGTAATTTTACATAATTTTTCTGTGTTTTACATCCAGAAATCTGTACTTTGATGGGGAGTTCTTGTGGATGGATTGGATAATCCTATGAATTTACCAAAGATTACTGTATGAAAACAAGAGTCTTCATTTAAATTAGGTAATTTTAAGGTAGTTCTGCAATCTTTTTCATTTTTTGTGCAGATTTATACATTTGTTTAACATTCTATCAATGTTTTATAATGAGAATTTCTTTTTATTTTATAATGGTTGGACTGTAAAAATGTAGACAATGTCCAAAGTAAATATCTGTATTTTTAAATAAATCTCTGTAGAATAACTAAAGGTTTTTTACTGTTATTTGACGGTAAGTGTTTGGCAACTTTTGCTGCCAGACTTTTTACCATTTTTTCATGATTTCTTTTTTTTTTTTTACAGTGTAGATTCCAGCTGAACTCATGAGTCTGTTTGTTTTTCTTCACTACACAATAGAAACATGTTTATTTCATTATATAATCGTCTCTTCCTTCCAGACAGAAGCTGAAACATGTTTTTATAATTTTATCATTTTGAAAAGCAACAAAAAATAGTTTTTATTGGTTTAATCTGTTTCATATAATATTTGAATTTCTGATACTTTTCTCTTTTTCCTGAAAACCTTCTGAAAGCATTTCTCCCTCGAGTTTCCGTTTTCTCAGCGGGATCCATAATCAATAGGTGTATCGATCGATCAGACAGGACTGCATGTCCCAGAGTTCCGTGCGGCTGGCTGGGGGTCCTGGGTGGACCTGAGGTGGGAGTGTTCAGCGCATCTTTGTGTCCGCTGCAGGTTTGTGGATGTGCGCCGTGTGAACCGGAGCTGACCGTGCGGTGATTGTGCGGATCTGTCGGTGCTTCTCTCCGTTGTTACCGGACAGTGTCGGTGATGCAGGACGCGGCGGAGTGCGGGGTGTGCGGGGTGAAGGTGATGTGCCGCTTCAGGCCGCTGAACGACGCGGAGCGGAGCCGCGGAGACAAATACATCCCCAAATTTAACGGAGAGGACACGGTGGTGGTGGCGGTGAGTGCGCGTGCGTGCGTGTGTGCGTGTGTTTCCCGGTATAAACACTGAACAAAACGTCATTCCTGAGGTCCTGGTTCAGGTTTGGGTTCGGTTGTCCACAATGAATGGAAGTCAATGCAATGTCCTGACAAGGATAGCTGCACAAACCTGTGCGTGCGTGAGCGTGTGCGTGTGTGCGCGCGTGTGTATGTGTGTCCGCCCGTCCGCAACAATAGAGGAACACCGGAAGTTACCATCATCACACCTGTTATTGTTTTTAATGTAAAAAGATCAAAACATTAACAACAAATCATTAATTATTATCAATACATCTGCTGTATTTTCTATATTAATTGATTATTGATTTGGTGCATAAAATGGCTGAAAATAGTTAAAATGCAAATAAAACAGTCCTGAGTCATGTCTTCAGTTTCCTCTGCAGTGATTCATTGACTGATATTCTGTCAACGTTTTATTGATGATCTCAGTGGTTTCCAGTTAACTGACTAATCACAGTGACAGGAACTGATCACATGATAAATAAAAGATACAAAAACACAGAAAACAAAAATATTTAAATAAATAAATAAATCATAGATGCATTTTATTACTTCATGAGCTCTGACTTTGTTTGAAAAACATTTTATTTTAGTTTGAATAAAAACATAAAGAGAAAATCAGTGAATCAGTTTGTGAGTAATAATGATTTATTAATATCTGCTACATGTTTACTTTTATCAGGTGTAACGAAGGTTTTAATGTTAATAAATAATAGTTTCACTTCAGATCAGAAGAAGCATCAAGTTCAGTGATGTCAGTGGCAGAACTGGAGAAACGCTGCTCTGATCATCTGATGTCTTTATTTTAACGAGCTCGTTTCATCCTGTTTGTCCCGATGAAGGTCACATGACTCTGTCCCAGTTTCCTCCTGGATGGTTTCCAGTTGAACAGGCAGCTGAATCATCTGTAACGAGACAGGAAGGAGGAGACGTTTGTTTATCTCGGCTTCAGGTTGGATCTGAAGGCTGGAAGACGTCAGTGATCATCATGTTTCTTTACTCATTAAAGTTGCAACAAACCCTGAAAACATGAAGGTCACAGATCCCTTCAAGAGATGAAAACCTCTTAAAAGACACTGAAGTTTGAAACCTAGTTGTAGTTTTAGTGTCTGTAGTTTTGTCTGTTATTTAGGGGTGTGTGATATCTCCACATCTCCACTCTGCTGGAGAACTATGGGTAAAAGCGAGCTCACAGCAGAGCAAACTGTCTGCATGTTTCGCATCAGAAGCCCAAACTGTTTGTTTTTAACATTAAATGCTACGAACACAGCGGGCAGCAGCGCTTGTGTCGGTCCTCGCCACCTGTCTGAGCGGTGTTGTTATGGATCCCGCCGCTTTTCTCTGAAAGACACGCCCTGCGTAGCATTGAAGCGCTATGATTGGCCAGTCGTCCATGTTCGCGCCGCTAGCCAGCATGTTCAGTGGTTGTCTGGGAGACGTTAGTTCTGAAGGACGATGAGTTAACGGTTGTCTATGTATCCATGTATTATGTTTAGCTTGGAAAACAATGACCTGTGGCACTGAATGTTTCTCCATTTTAACACCAGTCTGAGCATCGTCACGACGACACCTCACCAGTTAGCTCACAGGTGTGATGCTTGGTAGCGTGTTTGTGAAATCTGGAGCAGTTTTAATGTCCTGCTATGAAGCTGCTCATCATGTGAAACTGACAGCTGGGCTGCAGGTAAACGCCACCGTTAGCGGTTAGCTAGCGCCACCGTTAGCGGTTAGCTAACGCCACCGTTAGCTAGCTGGCCTGCTAACTGGTAAAAATCAACATGAAAAAGAATTGTGATATTTTTGCCATATCACCCATATTAGTGTCTGTAATTGTAGTTTAGTGTCTGTAGTTGCAGTTTTAGTGTCTGTAGTTGTAGTTTAGTGTCTGCAGTTGTAGTTTTAGTGTCTGTATTTGTAGTTTTAGTGTTTGTAGTTATAGTTTTAGTATCTGTAGTTGTAGTTTAGTGTCTGTAGTTTTAGTGTCTGTAGTTGTAGTTTTAGTGTCTGCAGTTGTAGTTTTAGTGTCTGTTGTTGTAGTTCTAGTGTCTGTAGTTTTAGTGTCTGTAATTGTAGTTTAGTGTCTAGTTGTAGTTTAGTGTTTGTAGTTGTAGTTTTAGTATCTGTAGTTGTAGTTTAGTGTCTGTAGTTGTAGTTTTAGTGTCTGCAGTTGTAGTTTTAGTGTCTGTAGTTGTAGTTTTAGTGTCTAATTGTAATTTTAGTGTTTGTAGTTTTAGTGTCTAATTGTAATTTTAGTGTCTGTAGTTGTAGTTTTAGTGTCTGTAGTTGTAGTTTAGTGTCTGTAGTTGTAGTTTAGTGTCTAATTGTAATTTTAGTGTCTGTAGTTGTAGTTTAGTGTCTAGTTGTAATTTTAGTATCTGTAGTTGTAGTTTACTGTCTGTAGTTGTAGTTTTAGTGTCTGTAGTTTTAGTGTCTGTAGTTGTAGTTTAGTGTCTGTAGTTGTAGTTTTAGTGTCTGTAGTTGTAGATTAGTGTCTGTAGTTGTAGTTTTAGTGTTTGTAGTTGTAGTTTAGTGTCTGTAGTTGTAGTTTTAGTGTCAAATTGTAGTTTAGTGTCTGTAGTTGTAGTTTAGTGTCTGTAGTTGTAGTTTTAGTGTCTGTAGTTGTAGTTTAGTGTCTGTAGTTGTAGTTTAGTGTCTGTAGTTTTAGTGTCTGTTTTGTTTCGGTGTATTATTTTTCATGGAGGAAGCTGCGGATCTGTCTGCTTTATAGAGGTGGGGGTGGAGCTGCTGCAGGGTCTCATGGGAAATATTCCGTCTCCATGACAGCAGAGGCTGAAGGCCATTAGACGTCACATGATTGGCAGCAGAGCATCAATATGCGGCCTCAGGCCCTGATGTGGCCCTCTGGCGGACTCCGTCTGGTCCTCCAGATTAAAAAGAAAAAAGACGAATGAAAATGTTGAAGCTGAAGATTCTCATGTAAAATTCATGATGTGACTTTTATCCTGTGTGTGTGTGTGTGTGTGTGTGTGTGTGTGTGTGTGTGTGTGTGTGTGTGTGTGTGTGTGTGCGCGCGCGCATGTTTGTATGGTCGCGTGTGTGTGCAATCATCTTTCTTCCGTCTGATTGGTTCGGTCAGTCCAGACATCAGACATCTCCCAGTGGGATGCAGTTACCATGACAACAGGCATCTTATTGAAACATACAGACTGTGAGATTCAGCGTCTGAACACTGAACCTTCATGTGTGTTCAGTGTTGGAGCTGAAACATCAATCAATCAGCTGATTGATTAGATCAATGATTCATCCTTCCAACTCTCTGTTTCTCCAGTCTCAGATTTTCAATTTTTCTGTTTTTTTTTTCAGTTTTCTGTCTTTATAAAGTGAAGATCTTTGAATCTTCAGATTATCAGTGAAACTAATAATCAATTTATTATGACAGAAGAATCACAGATAAGAACATCTGAATCCATTAATCGATTATATTTATATATTTTATATATATTAATCAATTAATTGTTGCAGCTCTCAATAGATTACTAGTTTAACTGGGGTTTTAACTGGTTTCACTGGTTAAATATGTCCAGTTCAACACAGGATGACTTTTTTTCTTTGTTTTATTCAAAGTCTTGACAATAAAATTATTTATTATTTCAAATAAACAGTAACATCACAGGGAAGTCAGAAACAGCAGCTTGTTTTTTCTTCCATCCTGTCAGTCGTCATGGCGACAGGAACAGCTGAACTACTAATCAGTTAATGAAGCAGATAATCATATGATTAATCAATAATGAATAATAATCATTTTCAGAGGATTTTAATGATTGTTGACCTTCTGACCTTTTCTGTCCGATATCTCAGAGAACAATCACACGTTACATGTTAAACATTACATGTAACATGTTACATGTTGCATCGACAACACAACTCTACACTCAGCAGCCTGTATTATTGAACACGTGTAACAGCTTTAAGATGAATAATCTTAAACCACTTTGTGACATTTAATCACTGAGTTCTCAGTATTCGTGTCACACACTGTGATTTATTTCCATGTAATGTTTTAGAGTCACATGACAAAGGCGTGTGCTCTGATTGGTGGCGTTTAGTCAGTAAATCCACTGAAGTGTGTGACTGGATGTCTGTGGTGATTCACCTGTTGACAGTGTGTGTACTTTCTTCCACACACACACGTTAACGTTCAGTGAGTTCTGGTGTGTCCGGCGTCTGTTTGGACGCTGATAAAACCATCAAACAGTCCTCAGATCAGTTGAATGTCGGCAGATAAAGACTCGTCCTGTCTGTCACCAAACGATCCAAACTTCCTCCGTTTATAATATCACATAACCGAGGACTCCTTGATAGGCCACGCCCACTGCCACCATGAAAATATTTCCACCATTTTGAATTGTTTGCTAAAATATTTCTCTCATTCTACATATTTCATCCAATCTTCACCAGTCATGATCGTTATCATTGAACACATTCTGTCTGTCCGACGTCCAACAAGGTTTTACATAAACTGCCGTAACTGCAAAGTATCGTCCAGCTGCAGCCAGATCACAGGCGGCGCTACAGTACAATATAAAGTGAAATGACCACAGTGTTGTTGTCATTAATAAGAGCAAACTTGGTACATCGGTTCCCCGGAACACGTCACAACAACACAGTCAAACGTTTGCACCAACTGCGCCACCATGTGGTCACTTTAACTGCAGCAAAGCTCAGTCAGCACAGAGTGAAACATGAAACTATGAATATTAGAGAATATTTGTCCATCGAGAGCACCGCTGCTGCGTCTCGTAAATCTGTCAGCAGCTGCAGTCACATGCTCATGACCTTTAATGACCCCATGACCTTTAATGACCTCATGAACTTTCCTCCAGCGCCACCTTCAGGCCGAACTTTATACTGTAAAAATTAATCATTTGAGAAATACAGAAGCAGCTTCTCGTGTCGACTCAGTTTAACAGGTTTAACTCTGCAGCATCAGTCGATTAATCAATTACATTACAGATTACACAATCACAGATTATTAATCTGCAGCATCACTTTGGGCCTGAAGAAACTGATAGAGATCAGTTAACAGTTTTTTGATGTTATAAAGATGAAACGATCGATCGATCTGCTGATTATTGTCTGGATTCGTTGATGATTTTTCTGTATTTTACTGTGACTGAAGAGAACGTTGATGTTTTTACAGAGTGGATGTCGACCCAACAGGCAGATTTCACCTGATAATAATAATAAAAATGATATTTAATTACTAAATAAATAAACTTTAATAATCGGTTATTAACCATTTGAACTTCACCGGGTCACAAACTGCTGCTGGGCAGCTAAACTTCTTTGTTGGAAAATGATGAAGAATAATAATATAATTGTTTATAATCTTTATAAAAGGTGAGTCAGCGTCACACTGAACTGATTAACTCAGACTGTTATTTTGAAAGTGTGTTTCCTGTGTTGTAGGGGAAGCCGTATGTGTTTGACAGAGTCCTTCCTCCAATCACAGAGCAGCTTCAGGTGTACGACACCTGCGCCAAGCAGATCGTCAAAGGTGAGATTTAACCCTTTATTCTCTGACTGTGATCTGCCTCGATGACTGATGATAAACTGTAGAAGACCAAAACAAGAGCTGAAAATATTTATTAATCAGTTGGTCAGTTGACAGAAAATGATTTATTATTAAATATCGTTCAAAGTTCTCTGGTTTCAGCAGGTAAATTGTGTTTCTTTCTGTCTCGTGACAGTAAATTAATTCTTTAGGTCAATAAAACAAAACGTCGACTTGAACTTAATGTATTATTATCTTTTTAAATCTTATAGACCACATCATTCATCAAGGAATCAAGGAAATAACAGGCAGATTAATCAATAATGATCGATTATGAAAAGTAATAAGTGCACAAGAAAAACAGAAATATTCAGTCTGTTAAAACATGAGGAATAAAATGAAAACTGATCTTAAATGAGAAAAACATCAGAGATGTTGAAAATAAAACTTTATTGTTTCTAACGAAGAAGATGAATCTGCATTCAGTGTGTTTTACAGTCAGTGTGTGTTTTACATTCAGTGTGTGTTGTTCAGTGTGTGTTGTTCAGTGTGTGTTGTTCAGTGTGTGTTGTTCAGTGTGTGTTGTTCAGTGTGTGTTTTACATTCAGTGTGTGTTGTGTGTGTTTCAGATGTTTTGGGAGGATATAATGGAACCATCTTTGCATACGGTCAGACGTCATCAGGGAAAACTCACACTATGGAGGTCAGTCTGACACATTCACTGTTTAATGATAACAGTAGTAGCAGTACTACAGTAGTAGTAGCAGTACTGCAGAAGTAGTAGTAACAGTACTACAGTAGTGGTAGTAACAGTACTACAGTAGTAATAGTAGCAGTACTACAGTAGTAATAGTAACAGTACTACAGTAGTAGTAACAGTACTACAGTAGTAATAGTAGCAGTACTACAGTAGTAATAGTAGCAGTACTACAGTAATAGTAGCAGTACTACAGTAGTAGTAGCAGTACTACAGTAGTAATAGTAGCAGTACTACAGTAATAGTAGCAGTACTACAGTAGTAATAGTAGCAGTACTACAGTAATAGTAGCAGTACTACAGTAATAGTAGCAGTACTACAGTAGTAGTAGCAGTACTACAGTAGTAATAGTAGCAGTACTACAGTAATAGTAGCAGTACTACAGTAGTAATAGTAGCAGTACTACAGTAATAGTAGCAGTACTACAGTAATAGTAGCAGTACTACAGTAGTAGTAGCAGTACTACAGTAGTAATAGTAGCAGTACTACAGTAATAGTAGCAGTACTACAGTAGTAATAGTAGCAGTACTACAGTAATAGTAACAGTACTACAGTAATAGTAGCAGTACTACAGTAATAGTAGCAGTACTACAGTAGTAATAGCAGTGCTAGTTGTTTTATGTCATACTGTTGATGTGTTTCTTCTCTGTCTTTGTTTAAAATAATGAAAACACTGAATCGTCGACTGTTGTTGTGAAACGTTTTTATGTTCAGGGGAAACTCCACGACCCTCGGCTGATGGGAATCATCCCTCGCATCGCCAGAGACATCTTTGACCACATCTACTCCATGGACGAGAACCTGGAGTTTCACATCAAGGTGATGATATCATCTTTATACCGGTGACATCATCGGTCACCACACATGAAGTCTATTTTACTGTTTTCACTCATTTAGTTTTAATATTTTGTATATATTTCTAATAGTCCTTGTGAACATTAGTGCCTCATTTAATTCTGGTTGAACTTTATTTCTGTTGCCTCGTTAGTTTGTTCTTCACCTGGAAGCACTTCCTGTAATCTGTATTAATATTAAAGGTGCTAGAATAACGTGTAATAAAATAAGTCAATATTATTATAAATAGTACGATAATATACATCATATAAACTGATTGATTTAGAAAGAATGTTAACTTCTGCAAAAAACACCAATTTATAAATATGAAAACATATAAATTGATGTTATTGTTCATGTTCAGTATATAAACAGTTAAATCTGATCTGTGGTCAGACGTCCTGCAGAGACCCAGCGAGGCGTTCACTGACCCGCCTGCTCTCCATATGTTCACTGTTCACCACATATCACATTATATCTCACATTATATCCTGCAAACACATTTCATTAAAAAACACATGAAAAGCTTTAAAATGATCTTTAAAATTTTTAAAATATAACATGACAAACATTTGTTAATTAACCACTTTAGCATTTGCAACACTTCCTGTGGTTGTTTCACAATAAAGTCCTTCCTGCTGCCCCAAAACCCGACAGACGAGTTTAATTCAGTTTAATTCTAGTTCAGTTTATTTACTATTTGCACGAATAACATGACAGAAAAACAAACAGAACACATTGAGTAAAAGGATTGTGACAGATTTAAAAAAGAGAGGCACTAATACTAATAAAGTTTAACAGCATATAAACAGCTGATGCTGATGTTTCAGCAGTGATTAGACTTCAGCAGCATGAAAACTACCAAACAAACACTATATATTATATTTCTTATAGTGTCTGAATCCAAATGTTAAAGGATCTGTTTGCTGACTCTCTGCAGGTGTCTTATTTTGAGATCTATCTGGATAAAATCAGAGACTTGCTGGATGGTGAGAAAACATTTAACATATATAATATTTACATTAAGTATATTAGTAAGTATTACATATATAATGGAGCAGAGTGTTGGAATAAAACGACCTGCTGACTGCTGTGATTCATGTTTCAGTGTCAAAGACGAACCTGGCCGTCCACGAGGACAAAAACAGGGTTCCCTTTGTGAAGGTACCTGCTGTATATTTATATTTATTTACCTGTATTTATATTTATTTATTTACTTGTATTTATATTTATTTACCTGTATTTATATTTATTTATTTACCTGTATTTATATTTATTTATTTACTTGTATTTATATTTATTTATTTACCTGTATTTATATGAGCTGCCTTCAGTCCTGCAGTAATAGTAGTTACTACAGTATCAGTACATCAGTAATAATACTGTAATCGTAGTATCAGTACTGCAGTAATAGTACAGTGTAACACTGCGTTGGTGTGTTTCCTGTCAGGGCTGTACAGAGCGTTTCGTTTCCAGTCCGGAGGAGGTCATGGACGTCATCGATGAGGGAAAAGCAAACCGACACGTCGCTGTGACCAGTGAGTTTCCAACTGTACTACTGATACTACTGATAATACTGACAGTACTACTGATACTGGTCTGATAATACTCATACTACTATCACTACTAGTTGATTCAGTTCACATACACTCGTTAAACCCTGTAGACCACCATGATCCTCCAGGACAAACTTTAGACTCACTGGAGGTGAGAACCTGTTGTGGCTGTGATGAACAGTGCAGCCTGTAGGAGGCGCCAGCAGCTCTCTACTAACATACTAACGTGTACTTTTGTTCCTCCTGCAGACATGAACGAGCACAGCTCTCGCAGCCACAGCATCTTTCTGATCAACATTAAGCAGGAGAATGTGGAGACGGAGACCAAACTGTCAGGGAAACTTTACCTGGTCGACCTGGCAGGCAGCGAGAAGGTCACACTGTTCCCTCACACTCACCTCGTTCCTTCATATGGTCACATGTTGGTCACCTGTTGGTTAACTGTTGGTCACCTGTTGGTCACCTGTTGGTCACCTGTTGGTGACCTATTGGTTACCTATTGGTTACCTGTTGGTCACCTGTTGGTCACCTGTTGGTCACCTATTGGTTACCTGTTGGTCACATGTTGGTTACCTGTTGGTCACCTGTTGGTTACCTGTTGGTCACATGTTGGTCACCTGTTGGTCACCTATTGGTTACCTGTTGGTCACCTGTTGGTGACCTATTGGTTACCTATTGGTTACCTGTTGGTCACCTGTTGGTCACCTGTTGGTTACCTGTTGGTCACCTGTTGGTTAACTGTTGGTCACCTGTTGGTTACCTGTTGGTCACCTGTTGGTCACCTGTTGGTCACCTATTGGTTACCTGTTGGTCACCTGTTGGTGACCTATTGGTTACCTATTGGTTACCTGTTGGTCACATGTTGGTCACCTGTTGGTTACCTGTTGGTCACATGTTGGTCACCTGTTGGTTACCTGTTGGTCACATGTTGGTCACATGTTGGTTACCTGTTGGTCACCTGTTGGTCACCTGTTGGTTACCTGTTGGTCACATGTTGGTCACATGTTGGTTACCTGTTGGTCACCTGTTGGTTAACTGTTGGTCACCTGTTTGTTACCTGTTGGTCACCTGTTGGTTATCTATTGGTCACCTGTTGGTCACCTGTTGGTTACCTGTTGGTCACCTGTTGGTTATCTATTGGTCACCTGTTGGTCACCTGTTGGTCACCTGTTGGTTACCTGTTGGTCACCTGTTGGTTACCTGTTGGTTAACTATTGGTCACCTGTTGGTCACCTGTTGGTCACCTATTGGTTATCTATTGGTCACCTGTTGGTCACCTGTTGGTCACCTGTTGGTTACCTGTTGGTTAACTATTGGTCACCTGTTGGTTACCTGTTGGTCACCTATTGGTTATCTATTGGTCACCTGTTGGTCACCTGTTGGTCACCTGTTGGTTACCTGTTGGTCACCTGTTGGTCACCTGTTGGTTACCTGTTGGTTAACTGTTGGTCACCTGTTGGTCACCTGTTGGTGACCTATTGGTTACCTATTGGTTAACTGTTGGTCACCTGTTGGTTACCTGTTGGTCACCTATTGGTTACCTATTGGTCACCTATTGGTTAACTGTTGGTCACTTATTGGTTACCTGTTGGTCACCTATTGGTTAACTGTTGGTCACTTATTGGTTACCTGTTGGTCACCTATTGGTTAACTGTTGGTCACTTATTGGTTATCTATTGGTCACCTGTTGGTCACCTGTTGGTCACCTGTTGGTTACCTGTTGGTTAACTATTGGTCACCTGTTGGTTACCTGTTGGTCACCTATTGGTTATCTATTGGTCACCTGTTGGTCACCTGTTGGTCACCTGTTGGTTACCTGTTGGTCACCTGTTGGTCACCTGTTGGTTACCTGTTGGTTAACTGTTGGTCACCTGTTGGTTACCTGTTGGTGACCTATTGGTTACCTATTGGTTAACTGTTGGTCACCTGTTGGTTACCTGTTGGTCACCTATTGGTTACCTATTGGTCACCTATTGGTTAACTGTTGGTCACTTATTGGTTACCTGTTGGTCACCTATTGGTTAACTGTTGGTCACCTATTGGTTACCTGTTGGTCACCTGTTGGTCACCTATTGGTTAACTGTTGGTCACTTATTGGTTACCTGTTGGTCACCTGTTGATTACCTATTGGTCTCCTGTTGGTGAACTGTTGGTTACCTGTTGGTTACCTGTTGGTCACCTGTTGGTTACCTGTTGGTCACCTGTTGGTGACCTATTGGTTACCTATTGGTTACCTGTTGGTCACTTATTGGTTACCTGTTGGTCACCTGTTAAGTCTCTGTACTGATGATATTGATGTTGTTGTCCAGGTGAGTAAGACTGGCGCAGAGGGCGCCGTGTTGGACGAAGCCAAGAACATCAACAAGTCTCTGTCTGCTCTTGGAAACGTCATTGCCGCCCTGAGCGAAGGAACGGTGAGTCTTCACTTCCTGTTTTCACACTTCAGTTTACTTCACTGTCTGTAGGAACAGGAAGTCTTGTTGTCGTTATTTGATGTTATTTATTGATGTTTGTTGTTTTTTTGTAGAAAACCCACGTCCCGTACAGGGACAGTAAGATGACCCGGATCCTGCAGGACTCTCTGGGAGGAAACTGTCGAACCACCATCATCATCTGCTGCTCGCCGTCTGTTTACAACGAGGCTGAAACCAAATCAACCCTGATGTTCGGACAGAGGTACAGGAACTCACCTCATGCACTTCAAAATAAAAGACCTCAGCGATACTGTACAGTTATTAAAGAATTAAAAGTCTTCTAACATTAAGTTATAATCTAAAGTAATTCACAGAATTGATCTGATTCAGTTCTCATGTAATAAAGGTATAAAGACATGTCTGAGCATTAGTGGACTGTAATTCGTTTAAAACAGATGATCAAGAACGTACTTTATAAAAATAAATGAAGCAGCGCAGCAACACTGGGCTGATTGGACTGTGATAACCAGAGTCAGAGGACTTATGAACTGTCTACTGACAGCAGCGCTCGCCTCCAGCCGACTGAGGAGACCAGCGTGTGTTTTGAAACCACTTCCTGTGTTGTTACTGTGTTTTAGGGCAAAGACCATTAAGAACACAGTGTCTGTGAACCTGGAGCTGACCGCCGAGGAGTGGAAGAAGAAGTATGAGAAGGAGAAAGAGAAGAACAGGAGCCTGAACATCGTGATCCAGAAACTGGAGAACGAGCTGAAACGCTGGAGGAAAGGTGACGAATACAAAAACTGAAAACATCAAATTCCACATCATAATTTAATTGTACATATTGTTAATGTTAGTGTATCAAAAACTGCTGATTCAGATCCTCAGTCAGAGTATCTGACACAGAGAACTGATCTGATATCAGAGCTCTCTGTTTCCCACATTTAAAATCTGTAAACATTACTGCATCACACCAGGTACAACTCTGCTTTATTACTGCACAAACCCTCCTAATGATCAAATTTAGTTTCACAGATAAAGACCTGCTGAACGATAATGTCCTCCACCGCCTGATCTGTGATTGATGTGCTGTGATGTGTTTCTTAAAAACAGGCAGGGTAGACGTAGTATTCTTGTCCCTGAGTTGTTTGCAGGACCTCCTGTCAACAATCTGTGCAGCCTGAGCAGTAAAACCTAAAACAGTCCATAAAGTGTCCACTAAAGCCGACTGCTGTGAGTTCAACGTCATTCGTCTCTCAGCTGCATTTTAACATCTGGAGGACAGTGTTGATTTCAGAAAACATCTCAGTAAAACTGGAACTAAGAAAGGATTTAAAAGTAAGACGTCGTCCTGTAGGAATAACAGTCTGATGGACATCAAATAATAGTATGAAGACTGAGGATGTTGGAACGAATATAAGGAGTCAAATATAAAACGAATAGTAAAAAAACAAATGCTTCTGTTATATTTGATGAACAATAAAGTTTTCTATATACTTTATATATATATTAATGTACTAACATTAACCTCTAATGTCACTATATCAGAAATGGCAGAAAGTGACGCTCCCACAGAGATCACCACTCCCAAACATTTAAGAAGTGATGTATGGAAAAATTTTAGATTTCCATCAACAGACAGAAAAAATTTAAAAAGGCAACAGTAAAAGACTTGAGTCTGAGTGATCCGAGCTGCAGCTGCAGTTTGGGGTTTGGACACAGAGCTCCTCATTTGGTCTCACAGTGCATCCCGACACAAATAATAACAAGCTGATGTGAGTTTATTTATATTTCAGTTAAGTGTGTAGTTTAATTACTATGATACAGTACGATGAAAGCTTATTTAATATTTACATTTCAGTTAACGTTATTCATTTTATGCCCAAGCTTAATTATTACTTAATGAGAAAGTGATCACCTGTTTATTGGTAATGTTGGAACGCCCTCTAGTGGACAGAACGTATAACAACGTGGCATTAGTAATGCAGCAGCCTGCTTGTGTAGGTACATAGTAAATATTAATAATAGGCTAAATTTGAGCATTGAAAATTCAAATATAATTCAAATATTTAAAATAATCAGGTATAAAATGGATTATGGAGTAAGATTAACAGCATTAAAGGAGACGTGTCTGCTCTGTCTCCAGGTGTTACATAAACAGGCTCTTGTGTTGTTTCAGGAACAGGTGAGACATGAAATCTGACTCAGTAAGTCTTGATTGAACTTCATCAGACACCAGAACACAAGTTTGTAATATGAACTTCTCCAGGTGAGTCTGTACCTGTGGATGAGCAGCTGAGCAGCAGAGCCAAGAAGAGCAGCAGTGACACCACCGCAGTGATTGAGAGCTTGGCCCCGCCCCCCGTCCCTCTGTCAGACGAGGAGAAGACACAATACGAGACGCTCATCACCGACCTGTACCATCAGCTGGACGACAAGGTGAGTCCCACCTGAACCATCAGCTGAGTCTCACCTGTAGCATCGGAGCAGTTTGTTGTGTTGTGAAACTTTAACAGTTTCTGATTGGTGTTTCAGGACGAGGAGATCAACCATCATAGTCAGACAGCAGAGGCGCTGCAGCAGCAGCTCACTGATCAGGACGAGGTGAGTCTCACCTGAGAGTGTTCGAACCTCCGTTGTCTCATTTATGAATCAATCTGACCTCCCTCCACCTGTCCGTCATCCGTCCTCCCTCCAGCTGCTGGCGGGGAGCCGTCAGGACTACCAGCGTCTGCAGGAGGAGGTGTCGCGGCTGCATAGAGACAACGACTTGGCCAAAGAGGAGGTGAAGGAGGTGCTGCAGGCGCTGGAGGAGCTCGCCGTCAACTACGACCACAAGAGCCAGGAGGTGGAGAACAAGAGCCGCTGCAACGAGCAGCTGAACGAGGAGCTCGCACACAAAACTGTGAGTCCAACAGCAGAGTTGATGTCAGGATGAAGATCAGATGTTGATGCATCTGATCACATGATTCTGTTAAATCCACTGAAGGGTTTGGTACCGTTCACATTTGAACTGATACCAGTACCTGGAGTTCAGTAACGGTACCCAACAGAATAGTTTGCAAGAGTGTAAATATAAACACAACTGGAGGCTGTAAAGGATGAAGTCTCATTGAGCCACTTTTTAGCAGTGGCTCAAATAAATAATATTTCTATTATTATTTCTATTATTTCTATCATATCTATCATTTCTGTGTCCTTCACGATCTCACCACCAGATGGAGCCAAAGGAACATGTTTTCCTGTCATGTGAACATCTGGAAAGCTGCAGTTTCACTGAGATTTCAAAGTGGAACAACGACTCGAGTGTTTAATGCTGTTAGTTTTCTTTCTCTGTGGCTGAGCTGTGCATCTTCTGCTCCTGTGCTGTTCAGGTGAGTCTGGAGGCGGTGCAGAGGGAACTGTCCCACCTGCAGGAGCTCAGCTCTCATCACAAGAAGAGGTCAGCAGAGATCCTCAGTCTGCTGCTCAGAGACCTCAGCGACATCGGCAGCGTCCTCGGCACCACCGAGCTCAGAGCCGTAAGACACAAACTCTTCTTCTACTGTCACATTTCACTCACCATACTCAGCAGCACGTCAGCTGGTGTGGTCATGTTTGTAGAGGACCGCCACCACAGAAGAAGAGAAAACATACAATATGATAAACTCACAGAGATTCAACCTTTTTTAGCTCAGTGTTGTTCTGCTGGAAACACAGAACTGTAAAAGTAAAAATCAATAAAGGTTTCTGATCTGATCTTATATTGATACTCGTTTGACAGTTTAAGAGTTTTAAACAATGTAAAAGTTTTGATATAAACTATGAAATGTAAAAGGTTTCTGTTGCTGGTCTGTAGACGTTACATGTGACTGTGAGGACAGGAAGTGATCCCGGGTCTGTGTGTGTGTTCAGATGACGGAGGCGAGCGGCGTGATGGAGGACGAGTTCACCACGGCTCGTCTCTACATCACCAAGATGAAGTCAGAGGTGAAATCTCTGGTGAACCGCAGCAAACAGCTGGAGGTCAGTCTGACGGAGAACACCTGCAAGATGGAGGCCAACGAGAAGGAGCTGATCTCCTGTCAGCTGTCCATCTCACAGGTAACATTAAAGGGACAGTCCAACAGTTTATCTGTCAGCTCTCCGTCTCATACAGAAAGGAAAAACAAGATGTTTTATTCTAAAGTCAGGTTGTTTGTGAGTAAGAACGTTTATCTGTACACATTTACACAAACTGCTTCACAGTTAAAAGATGATAAACAGTTAAAGTCTAACTGTCGAGAACACAGATGATTAAAACAGAAACGATGGATGGTTTGTTGTAGCTAAAAGATGAGAAGGACACAGTTTGACAAACAGGACTGAACTACTGACTAAAGGTTTTTCTTTAGTCAAAGTCAAAGAACCTCAGTGCTGATGAACTTCAGAGGTCTGATTTAAAGCAGGAAGACATCCAGGAAGTGATGTCATGAAGACAACGATTTTAAAGTTCTGCAGTTTTATTCATCAGTGACGGCGTATTCTTATTAACACTGATGAGAGCAGCACTTCTACAATCAAACTGACTTATTCAGATTATTTATTTTCTGTTTTGACGATTGATTGAATTTATTTGCTGATCTGAAACATACAGATTTAAAATCGTTACAATCATCGAGGATTAAAAAAAAAAGCCAAAAAGGTTTATTTTCCTCGTGTTCCTCCGCTGTTAGTCAACCAGCTGATAGATTTAGACGGACAGAGCCGGTTCGACTCCGACCTCTCTGGGAAGTCCTACAGGGTGTTAAAACCACGTCAGGTAACAGCTGGTGTCCCTCAAGGTTCTGTGCTTGGCCCTCTTCTCTTCTCACTGTACGCCACCTCGCTGGGCTCCGTCATCATACCGCCGCTATGCTGACGACATCCCGCTGTTCCTGTCCCTCCTCCCGGAGGATATCAGTCCCAGAATGCATCTTGGCCTGTCTACTCAACATCTCTGATTGGATGACAGACCAGCGACTCGAGCTGAACCCGTCTAACACTGAGCTTCTCTTTCTCTGCGAGTCCAGTCGTTCATCACAACCTGACCGTCAAATAAAATTAATTTATACTTTAATCCATAAATTCAGTGACTTCAGGGAAACCTAAACACTGAGGCCCTTTTCTAAATATAAAATATAAAATATTCATTAAATAAAAGTATTAATGATGAAACAATAAGTCATGAAGTTAGATTATCATTATCATTAGTAGTTGCAGCAGCAGGAGTATTTCATTATTTAATCATTGTGTGTAGCACCAGGTGAAGATTGTATTTGTATATTTGTAGTAGCAGTAGTAGTATTGTAGTAGTAGTAATAGTAATAGTAGTAGTAGTGTTATAGTAGTAGTAGTAATAGTAATAGTAGTAGCAGTAGTAGTATTATAGTAGTAGAAGGAATAGTAATAGTAGTAGTAGTGTTATAGTAGTAATAGTAATAGTAATAGTAGTAGTAGTATTATAGTAGTAGCAGTATTACAGTAGTTGTTCTTCTTGTGTGCAGCACCAGGTGAAGATCGGCTCTCTGACAGACGACCTGCAGAAGATGGAGCAGAAGAAGAGGCAGCTGGAGGAGAGTCAGGACAGTCTGATGGAGGAGGTCGCTAAACTCCACGCACAAGGTGAGAGAACATCACCGTGGTTACAGCAAATACTGCTCTGCGATTGGCTGGCAGCTGTCCATTAAAGGTATGTGCTGTCAGGAATGGTTTAAAGTGTTGTGTTTGTGTTCAGGTCAGATGCAAGAGCTGACGGTGATGGACAAAGAGAAAGAACACATGAGCAGACTGAAGGACGCTGTGGAGATGAAGGTAACGTCACTGTAACTTCCTGCTGAAGACGTGACTCTTTAGAAACACCTCACAGATGAGTAGTTTCATGTTTAAAACAGCTGCTGTCTGGAGTTTTTAACAAAACACACAGGAGGAAATAGTGACTTTGTTGGGACTATTTTCAGCAGCGGATGAATCCACTCTTGGTGGTGGTGTGTGACTGAGTCAGAATGTGTTCGTGGTGATGAAGGTGTGTCTCATTCAATAGTTTTTGGACAACAGCAGCAAACACACTCAGACGAGCTGCTGCAGAGACAGATGTGAGACTCCAGAGTGAATATTAACCTCTTAAAATCCAGCGGTTCGCCGACAACCTGCTGAAGTCAGTTGTGAGCGGCAGCATCACGCAGTAATGAGTCAAAGCAATCGACACAATTTGGCCAATTGGAGATGATTGGAGAGGTTCAGGGACACGAGTGACACCACAAACTAAAAACTCCCTCGCTCCCATAAGGTTAGACCTACACGTCTGGGGTTTTATACAGGTTGGCAAGATGTAGAGGGTATGTGGTTTCTGCATAGTTCTGGCATAAAGCATGTCCTAATTATTGTTATTAAAATATGACTTGTGTTTTAGCCACATGCTGAATAAGCACATTTCCAGAAACTAGAAGATGTCATCTGTCAAATGAAGCCTAATACATGCATCATGGCCTTACAGTTCTTCTGTTATAAGCTTTTCCATTATGGTATGCCAAATACGCAAAAATTCTATAAAAAGTGTGGATGTTAAGGGGTTAAAACATATATATATATATTAATATTAATGTTAAATAGTGAAGCATCAGTGTTAGAGCAGCATGTTACTGTTGTAGCTGCTGGAGGTGGAGCTAGTTTCAACTACTTTATATACAGTTAGCTAGTTTAGTCCAGTGGTTCCCAACCTAGGGGTCGGGCCCCTCCAAAGGGTCAGCAGATAAATCTGAGGGGTGGTGAGATGATTAATGGGAGAGGAAAGAAGAAAAAACAAAGTTCTGATACACAAATCTGTTTTCAGTTTTTGGACTTTTTCTCTAATCTTTGATTTTTGCTGAAATATTGGATCATTTGAACATTTATTGAAATGAAAGCATGTGAGAAGTTTAGAGGGAAAAATCACTATTTGGTGGAGCTGTTAACAACTCATAGACATGTGAAATGTGACCCCGACTACACACTGCTTTTTGTAAGACGTCAAAAGCCAAAAAGGTTGGAAACCACTGGTTTCATCTTTAACAATGTGTTGTATTTTAAAAGCTTGTTATATTATCCATTGTGTACAATCTTACAGTACTTTAGTAAATGTACTGAGTTACTCTCCAGACTGGACAGACAATCAGTTAACACAGCTGTGATGGTGTGAAGTGATCACAGAGACGTTGGTAAATGAAGCGCTGTAGAAACTGAAGTGTTGTTCTGTGTGTTCTGTAGAGAACTCTGGAGGAACAGATGGAGAACCACAGAGAGGTTCATCACAAACAGCTTTCCCGCCTCCGAGACGAGATCGAGCAGAAGCAGCGAATCAACGACCAGCTGAGAGAGTACGATTCATTTACTGCATCATATCGACCAATAACTGATCATTATAATAACTGATCTCTCATCAAAGAGGATGTTAACATGCACTCCTGCATTCAGAGCTCCAATGATTGATTAGATGCACACTGTTAAATTAATCACCAGCTATTTTGATAATCGTTGAATCATTTTAAGTTATTTTTTAAGAAGAAAAATGTCAGAATTCTCTGATTCCAGCTTCTTAAATGTGAATATTTTCTGTTTTTTTAGTCTTTATGACAGCAAACTGAATATCTATGAGTTGTGGACAAAACAAGACATTTGAGGACGTCGCGTTGGGCTTCTGGAAACACTGATCCACATTTTCTACCATCTTCTAACATTTCATGGACCAAATTACTAATCAGTCAATTGATAATGAAAATATTTAGTTGCAGTCCTACCAACTTTATTGTTGTGAGTTCGTGAAACAGCAGCGACGAGCAGAAGTGATTCAGAAAGAGCGCTGCTGGTGTCAGTGGGAGTACGAGCAGATGTCCATTTTATCGATCAGTATCGGCTAAAATATATCGATCAGATGGATCTCCTCTATCCTCAGTGTCCTTCACAGCATCTCACTGCAGATCAGAGTAGAGAAGCTTCAGCCAGCAGCTTCTCACGTTGAGCCGCTCTGAGCGTCACAGACGTGTTGGTCGGCAGCTCGGATCAGCTGTTAACAATTAACCTTCATTCAGTTAATCACCTGATGACATCATGAAACTCGTCTGTCGGTTTGTGTGTCTGTGAGAG